>NW_022196903.1:59183009-59204081 GCF_008632895.1 Mastomys coucha
GAGAGAGAGAGAGAGAGAGAGAGAGAGAGAGAGAAAGAGAATATGGCTAGGTAAGATACACCAGATGTGCTTATTCCACTTAGTATTTGCTTAGACCTCATGGAGAAATGGACAAGGATTGTATTTGGCACGATGATCTTTGTATTGCTTTATTCACTTAGCTTTTGGTGAAATGAAGCATAAAAATACATTCAAGGGTCATCAGTATTGCTTAGCCAGTGGATAGAGGCAATTGCCATCCAATGATGCAAATGTTGTCACCTATGTCTGAGCCCCAGAATCCTTTTAAAGTGGAACAGAGAAAATAAACTCCACAGAACTCTCCTCTGAACTCTACAGGTGTGCCTTGACATGTTCTTCATTGCATGCTTGACATATACCCCCCAACATTATCTACATACATGCATAATGATAAATTAAATATTTTTAAAGGCATTCAACATTTGGATTCTATTCACTGAAAAACAATATTAATACAGTACTGAGAATTAAACCCCTGAACTCGTACATATATTTTTTTCTTCACTGTTGTAAGACTTCAGTGAAGTCACTAAATCTACAGAGCTTTATTTTATGATTTTTGATAAGGAGCTTTTGATAAGGGATCATTTCATTATATTTAGCAAAAACAATATTTTTCATTCTTCAACTCTCAGGGTTAAAAAGCCTTGTCTCCTTAAAAGATTTCTATAGTTCAATAAAAAATTAAAATAGTTTTTCTCTAAGTAGGTGAGATAATTACTCATGTATATAATTCCAAAATTCAAGAGGCTAAGGCAAGAGGATCACCAAGAGTTCAAAGCCAACCTACTTTTTTTGTTGTTGTTGTTGTTGTTTTGTTTTGTTTTTGTTTTTTCGAGACAGGGTTTCTCTGTGTAGCCCTGGCTGTCCTGGAACTCACTCTGTAGACCAGGCTGGCCTCGAACTCAGAAATCCACCTGCCTCTGCCTCCCAAGTACTGGGATTAAAGGTGTGCACCACCACCGCCCAGCTTGCCAAACCTGGCAACCTGGGCTACATAGCAAGACCTTGTCTCAGGAGAAAAACAAAACACGAGGTGACCACGGAAGGAATGTGTGTCACATCGTATCCACATTCATCTACACATCTCTTGAAGACCTAAGGAAATCACTCTTCATAACAAGGCACTGCTTAAAATAAATTTGTCGCTGTCCTAGGGAGCAAAAGAGATAAATTGCCTTCTTACTCTCAGCTGATGACCAGTGGTGATGTTAAAAAGTAAAAGTAAATTTGAGTCAAACCAAAGTGTGAACTGCTAGACACCTAGTTTCCCCTTGGTTATTATTCCCTATGTACTATTTTGCTGATACTATTGCCTGGTGGGAAGCAAGCATGGGGTGAACAGGGAAGACAAAAGACAAACAAAGCTATTCCCTGATCCAAGCAAAGCAGAAAGTCATCTGAGCAACCAAGAGCCATCCCCTTTTTCATCACCAATGAAAATGGAAAGACCTTTATGAATGCTTGTTTTTTCTTTTGTTGTCAAATGCCTGAGCAGAGGTGTGTGCACGAGGCAGTAAGTCTAGTACAAATGGGAATAAATGTGATAATTATAATTTGTTCAAATCTTCCACAATTCATTCAAAGCTATAGAAAAAGAAGTAACACTATTGACAGCCAACTTGAGTCTATTATTTATTTAAATATCCCACTGATGGCACTGGAGAGATGGATCACCAGTGAAAAATTTATATTGTTCTCTCAGAAAGCCCAAGTTCAGTTCTCAGGGTCCATGTAAGGCAGCTCATTACTTTCTGTAACTCTATCTCCAGGTATCTGATGCCCTCTTCTGGCCTCCTTGGACATGTGTGAAGTCATGTGCACACTTGTGCATGTACACTTATGCACACACATACATACACACACAAACAAACAAACAAACAACATTCTATTGTTACTTCTAAATTCTAGGGAGATTTAATGTTTTTTTAATCATTTTTGATAGCTTAAGAATAACAGTACACACCAAGACATAAAACATGGTTCCCAATACCCATTTCACTTTCAACAGAATCCAGAGGCAAACCTTTCCTAACTTGAACATCATGCATTTGCCTCTGGGATCTAACTTATAAAAAGAGGACCTAGCTCATCTTGCTCCGCAATGCAGAGAGAATACAAGCTGCATTCCTGATGATCAGTACACATTCTGAATACTCAACTCTGTAGACTGTTAGTTTTTCTCTAGCTAATTTCTAGATGGTTTTTCTCTTGAAGAGAACCTAAATTCAACTCCAGCTCCCACATTGGCTGGGTAATGGCCACCAGTAAATCCAGCATCAGGTGATCCAATGCCTTCTTCTGGATTCCACACAAAACTGTTTTCTGGCCTTGGTACCTACATACATATACATGCTCACCCACACACATGTATGTGCACCTGCACACACGTACATACATAGATGGATGGGTAGATAGATATATAGGTAGATAGTCTGATGGTTTGTATATGCTTGGGCCAGGGAGTGGCACTATTAGTAGGCCTTGTTGGAGTAGGTGTTGTTCTTTATAAGAGTTGCCCTCAAGGGGCTGGCGAGATGGCTCAGCACGTAAGAGCACCGACTGCTCTTCTGAAGGTCCTGAGTTCGGATCCCAACAACCACATGGTGGCTTACAACCACCCATAATGAGATTTGACACCCTCTTCTGGTGCGTCTGAAGACAGCTACAGTGAATTACACAGGAGCAAGTGGGCCGGAGCAAGCAGGGTCGCAGCGAGCCGAGTGGGGTGGCAGAGGTACTGAGTTCAATTCCCAGCAGCCACATACATGATAGCTCACGACTATCTGTACAACTACAATGTACTCATACACATAAAATAAACAAAATAAATCTTAAAAAAAAAGAGTTGCCTTGATCATGGTGTCTGTTCACATCAGTAAAACCCTAAGACAGACAGACAGACAGACAGACAGACAGACAGACAGAGACAGATAGTGTAGGTAGATAATTGATTAGGTCCTTAAAAGGTTTCATAAATAGGAAAAAAGAATGTTGCAAGATTGCAATTGCCCTAAGAAAAAAACATGCCTAGGTGGTAATCCAGAGGAAAGCAGATGACAAATCCCACACAATCACATGACTAAGCAGGCTTTTGATCCTATACCACCAAATGCTAACCATGACTTGCATTTCCTTTAAGATATAATTAATAATTCCTAGGTACAACAAACAACTTGTAAGTTAAGTCCTACTGGCCTTGTCTGATAACACAGAATAGGAAAGCATTAGGCAATGCCTTTTTCTTTACTTTTTAAATTCTAATTTCATCATTCAATTTGGCCTACTTAAAAAATGTTGGGGGCTGGCAGGATGGCTCAGTGGTTAAGAGCACTGACTGCTCTTTCTAAAGGTCCTGAGTTCAATTCCCAGCAACCACATGGTGGCTCACAACCACCCATAATGAGGTCTGATGCCCTCTTCTGGTGTGTCTGAAGACAGCTACAGTGTACTTATATATAACAATAAATAAAATCTTAAAAAAATAATAAAAAAAAACTGTTGGGGCTGGAGAGGTAGCTCAGCGATTAAGAGCACTGACCGCTCTTCTGAAAGTCATGAGTTCAAATCCCAGCAACCACATAGTGGCTCACAACCATCTGTAATGAGATCTGACACCCTCTTCTGGTGTGTCTGAAGACAGCTACAGTGTACATACATATAATAATAAATAAATCTTTTAAAAAAAATGGGGAGCTGGAGATATGGCTCAGCGGTTAAGAGCACTGACTGCTCTTCCAAAGGTCCTGAGTTCAGATCCCAGCAACCACATGGTGGCTCACAACCATCTATAATGATATCTGACACCCTCTTCTGGAGTGTAGGAAGACAGCTACAGAGTACTCACATATAATAAATAAATAAATCTTTAATTAAAATAAAAATGTTGAAGAGAGCCAGTCACAGCAGGGCATTACAATATCTCAGCACCCAGAAAGTAGGAAAGTCAGAAGTTCAAGATCACCCCGGCCATACTGTAGTATGTTTAAAACCCACTGTGGGCTACATACCTCAAAAAAAAAAAAAAAAGAAAAAAAAGAAAAGAAAAGAAAAGAAAAGCAATGGTTTGGAAAGAAGGCTTGTTGAACAGACACTTGCCACATAAGCATGAGGAGCAGGGTTTGGATCTCCAGCTCTCACACAGATGCTCTGTGGACATGGTGGTCTGCGTGTAATCCTCGCATACTGGAGGTTACCTGGGAGCCTCAGTCAGGGTAATGCCCTGACCCCAGTAATCTGGCTAGCTAGACTAGTTGATTGAAGTAACTTGCCTTATACAGAAAGTGGTGTGCGACCAAGAATGTCACCCCACATCAACTTCTGGCCTACCCATGCATGCAGCATAGCCACACATAGGAGAAGGTGCATACATAAATGTATACACATTCGAAACACATACATACGTATGCCAAAAAAGAAAGAAAGGGAGGGAGTGAGGGGAGGAGAGAAGGAGAGAGGGAAGGAGAGAGAAAAGAGAGAAACCTGAAAGGCTGTTTTTCAGTCTTAGTGACTTCTGAAAATGCAGTGCCACGTCTAGGAAGTAGCTAGGTTGGTAGAGTGCTTATGTAGCATGAAAAATACCTTGGTTCTGTCCACAGTACCACACAGACCCAGTCATGATGATATGTGGCTGCAAGCCCAGAACTTAGGAGGTACAGACAGGAAGATCAGGAGTCCAAGATCATCTCCAGCTGCCTAGCAAGGCTAAAGTCTGACTATAAAAGACTACCTCAAAAAAACAACTGTTCTCTATCCAAAAACTGTCAGTGTATCTAGAGAATCAGTTTCACTCAGTGTAGTTCTGTAGAAATTTAAATTACGTCTTTAAATTGGCTTTCTTTTTTGCTTCTCAAGTGAGGGAACAAGACGAGTTTAAGGAAACAACAACAAATTTTAAAAATTAAATGAAGAAATAAAGCAAAATCCTTTTTAGGTTTCGCCATGAAAAGGAAAGGCCTTCCAAGACTCGCAGTGTTAACTTTTTAAAGAATGTATTAACTTAGATGTGACCGTCAAAGCCAGCAAATGTCAGCTTCCTGGGCTTGCACCTATGGATCTCAGCAACTTCACAAGCCTGGACTCTGCAAAGTGTGTGATGATTAGGCCTGCCATTGCAGGATGGGGCAGAAGAACACTGGCAAGGGGCAGCTGTGGGATCCTCAGGCAATCCCTCCGGCTGCAAGCCGGCCCGCCACTGTACACAGCAAAGGAAGTGTGGCATCTAGTGGACAGTCAGTTGCTGCACCGTCTTCCTGTGTCTGAGGAAGGCGATGTGAGAGCAGATGCGTCCTGCTGCTACTATTTTAAACAAAGCAAGGGGCATCACTATGTTAAGCTGGATTTTTAAAAACAAGTCGGCACTGAACTGAAAGCTATCTTTTGTGGGAAAAACAAAAAACAAAATTAGAATCTCTACTTCTACGAAGAAGTTATCCTTATCTGATGGAGCCGACTTTTGGAGAAAAATAGTGCGGTGTGAGATTTGTAAACTGCATTCATGTAAAATAAAACACTGTTTTGCTTCAAAACAGTTTCATATTGTTTATGTTGTTTCATAAAATGTGAAAAATCCTTTAAGTTAGAAAAAAACAAGTACATAAAATGTGTTGCCTCACATCATAAAGTTCTCTTGAAAAAACAGGTTTCAAGCAAAAACAGAAATACTGAAAACTTGTGACTTAGATTCCTAATATGTACATTGACTCTATTTTGAAAGACAGTATTTTCAAACTGTATAATTTTAAATACCGCAAGTAAATTCGAGGCTTTGTTGAACTTAAGCTAGTCACCAATATTCCTATTCTGCACAATCCATCATCCATTCACTTGCCACACGAAGTCGGATTTCAAAAGTCACCTTTGCCTTATTTAATGAGTGTTTCAGCAAACTTGTAAGAGTGTGACTTGGTGTGGACTGAAGTAGAACAACTCAATTCTATGCACCGAGAAGTTGTCAAGCGGACAGATTATAGACCAGCTTTTGCTCTTGTCTAAACTGTCCGTGTGATACTGTGTATTCAATGTTTTTATAGGTGCATTCATATGTGTTGATAAAGTAGGCCTTTTGGAGCTGGGAAACGCTAGAGAACACTGTAAACGCTAGATAACACTCTGTCAGCCTGTTGTCTGAAAGGGCTTAACACCATGTGGAGAGTGACAGAAACCGGTACTCTTGGTGGTCTGGTCCCTCTAGTGGACATCAAGTAACACTGTAAGCTAAAACTCTTACCCAAAAATCCAGTGGTCAGCCAAAGCAGAGCTCAGAGTAAAGATGGGGTCCTAAGGCACGTGTTAACCTCAAAGTCATACTTAACTCAGTATCTGCTATTTAAAATGTGGGTAAAATAATTATCATAAACATAAAATTGCATACATCCAAAGTCAGCATCCCATTGATTGGAAAATATATAAAATAGGAAGTTATCTGGAAACTTTCTGTTTTATTTTTTTTCTGAGACGTGGTCACCCAGGTCACTCTTAGACTTGCAATATACCAAAGGATAGCCCTGCACTTATTTTATGTCTCCAACATAAAGGGATAGGAATTGTAGGTGAGTACCCATCTCTTTTAATCTCTCTCTCTTCTCTCTCTCTCTCTCTCTCTCTCTCTCTCTCTCTCTCTCTGTGTGTGTGTGTGTGTGTGTGTGTGTGTGTTTGTATCTCTGTCTCTATTTCTCTCTGTTTATCTACCTCTCTGTCTCTCTCTCCCTCACCCCTGTGTGTGACTATCTCTCTCCCTCCCACACTCCCCCCCCACTGTGTTTTTTTATTAGATGTTTCCTTTATTTACAATATCTCTTTTCCCAGGCTCCCCTCTAAAAGAAAAAAGAAAAATAATATAAAATAAGAAAAAAATAAAATAAAAATAAAAAAACTAAAACAATCCCCCGTTCCCTCCCACCTTCCCCTGCTCACCATCCCACCCCCTCCTGCTTACTGGCCCTGGCATTCCCCTTCACTGGGGTATAAAAGCTTCACAGGACCAAGGGGCCTCTCCTCCCATTGACGACCAACTTGGCCATCCTCTGCTATACACATGCTGCTGGTTTTTTGATTTTTTTTAAGACAGGCTGAATAGCCACCAAGTTATTATATACTCAAAGATGATCTTGACCTTCTGATCCTCCTACATCTACCTCTGAAGTGTGAATTCATAGGCACGTGCCACCCATGTACGTTTACTTAAGAACTAAACCAGGCTTCATGCATGCTGTGCGAGTATACTGCAAACTGTGCCATGCTGTCTTGTTTCCTGTTTACTTCAAGGTATATTGTTTACACTTTGTTCCATAAAGCGTTTATAAATTTGGAGATACCCTTCTACTTTCTAAAAGATACCTTACTTAAACGTTTTAAAATTTTTATCAATCTATTATGATTGTGTGTATTAGTGTTTGTGCATGGTGTATATGTGTGGGGAACATAAGTATACGCATACATATATAGACATCAGAGGACAACCACCTGCTATAGGTTCCCTCCTTCTACCTTTATAAAGGTTTCTAAAATAAAATTCAGGCAGTCAAACTCTGGCATGCTTTGACTGGTTAAATTATTTTACTGGTTCTTGATCTTAAATTTTTGCAGATGCTTGCTTAAAGCACATGCAAGAGTATTCCTTTTCTTTAATTTTTTTAAAGACTTATTTGTTTTATATATGTGAGTACAATATCACCATCTTCAGACACACCAGAAGAGGGCATCATATCCCATTACAGATGGTTGTGAGCCACCATGTGGTTGCTGGGACTTGAACTCAGGACCTCTGGCAGAGCAGTCCAGTGCTCTTGACCACTGAGCCATCTCTCTAGCCCAGCAAGAATATTTCTTAAAGGAAAAACCTTTCTCACACAATGTCACATTACTCCTTAGTGCATTGTCTTTCCTGGAATAAATATAAGAATGAGAAAATAGAACAGAAAAAATTGACAGATTTTTTTTTTTAAGATTTATTTATTTATTATACGTAAGCACACTGTAGCTGTCTTCAGATACTCCAGAAGAAGGAGTCAGATCTCATTATGGATGGTTGTGAGGCACCATGTGGTTGCTGGGAATTGAACTCAGGACCTTTGGAAGAGCAGTCCATGCTCTTAACAACTGAGCCATCTCTCCAGCCCCAGCCCCAAGATTTTTTTTGAGACAGGGTTTCTCTGTGTAGCCTTGGCTGTCCTGGAACTCACTCTGTAGACCAGGCTGGCCTCAAACTCAGAAATCTGCCTGTCTCTACCTCCCAAGTGTTGGGATTAAAGGTGTACACCACCACTTCCTGGCCCCCAAGATTTTTTTAATTACTCTTTTAAAAAATATTTTTTATATTAATTTACTTGTGCTACAGCACACGCATGGACATCAGAGAAGAACTCTAGGTTCTCTCCTTCCATCCTGTGAGTCCCAGGGATCAACCACAGATTGTCAGTACTGGTACCAAGTGCTGAACAATCCCTCTTGATCGATTAGTGGATTTTTGATTTAATGCTTGAGTGTAATGGAAAGTTCTGGGGTTTTTTGTTGTAATTCTGGTTTGTTTTCTTGAGAACAGGTCTTATAGCCTAGGATGGCCTGGATTGATCCTGTTGTCTCCACCACCCAAAGACTAGGCAATTGCAGGTATGCGTCCCCATGCCTTGCATTAAAATGTGCTCATAATCTATAATTTATAGTTTGTATTTAATTACTATACATAAGAATATAAAGTGAAGATTGATGAGATGGCTCAGCGGGTAAGAGCACTGACTACCCTTCCACAGGTCCTGAGTTCAAACCCCAGCAACCACATGGTGGCTCACAACCATCTGTAATGAGATCTGACACCCTCTTATGGTGTGTTTCAAGACAGCTACTGTGTACTTATTTATAATAATAAATAAATCTTTGGGCTGGAGCAAGCAGGGACTGAGCAAGCAGGGCTGATCGGAGTGGGTGGGGCTGACTGGAATGAGCAGAGGTCCTAAAATTCAATTCCCAGCAACCACATAAAGGCTCATAACCATCTGTACAGCTACAGTGTACTCATATACATAAAATAAATAAATATAAAAAAAAAGAGCAGGGCAGTGGTAGCAAACGTCTTTAACCCCAGCACTTAGGAGTCAGAGGCAGGTGAATTTTTGAGTTTGAGGCCAGCTAGTATACAGAGTGAGTTCCAGGATAGCCAGGGCTATGCAGAGAACCCTGTCTCAAAAAAAAAAAAAAAAAAAAGAATATAAAGTGAAGTAAATGAATAGGAATTTCGTTTACTATAAAGTTTACAAATGTTTAGAGCTATATCAGTTTTTACCAGAAATATTTTTGGCTAATCTATTCTATAATTCCTTACCAAAACTGAAAGAAAAAAAGCAAAAATAAGGATTTCTTATGGGAGCAGGGCTAGAGAGATGGTTCAGCGGTTAAGACCACTGACTGCTCTACCGAATGTTATTAGTTCAAATCTCAGCAACCACATGGTGGCTCACAACCATCCGTAATGAGATCTGATGCCCTCTTCTGGAGATGTCCGAAGACAGCTATAGTGTACTTATATATAATAAATAAATTTTTTAAAAAAAAGATTTCTGGTGGTTTCAAATTTTCTGAATATTGAATCTCCTTTTTTTCTATAAAAATCTACTTTTATTAGATAATTTCTTTATTTCCATTTCAAATGTTATCCCCTTTCCTGGTTTCCCCTCTGAAAACCCCCTATCTTCCCCCCAATCTGCTTTTTAAAGCCCATTAAAGGGAGACAACCATCTTATGGTGCCAAGCATGGTCCCAGTACTAAGAATGTGAACTCATAGGACCATACCTTAAAAATTAATTTATGGTGAAAATGCTTGCCATAGTGAGGTTTTAGAAAAATCTCCTTCATAAAGCAAAATACTTTTTAGAAAATCACTTCAAGACAAATAAGGGGAATGGGAATACAGGTCAGTGTCTAGAGAGTTTGCCTGTCAAATTCAATCCCAAGCAAGGAGAAGGTGACCATTAGAATCAGGAAGATTGCCGGGCAGTGGTGGCACTCACCTTTAATCCCAGAGCTTGGGAGGCAGAGGCAGGCAGATTTCTGAGTTTGAGGCTAGCCTGGTCTACAAAGTTGAGTTCCAGGACAGCCAGGGATACACAGAGAAACCCTGTCTTGGAAAAAAAAAAAAGAAACAGCTAACAGACAACAGTGTGGAAGTAAAGCTGAAGGCAAAGCCTTGGCTCGGGGGATGGAAAGTTACCTAGCATATTGAGGCTTTAGGTTTGATCCCAAGCAACAGAAACAATAACAACAAAAAATAATGAAGTGCAACCATGCCCCACACACACCACAGAGAATGATAGCTTTAAATCCATTTTTGTTCTAGTAGAAAAGCCTCAGAAAATGCCTTCCTGCAGGTTCAACAGGTCATTCAGAATTAAAATGAAGGAAAATTCCAAGACTCTGGATCAATCTGTAACAAAAATAGTATATTTAATCCAAGATCTTCATTTACTTGCTGTTTAAAAACTCTTCTTTTCTCCACCTTAAAGCAGTAAAACCCTTCAAGGCTTTCAGAGGTGTAGGATTAAAGAGAGGATTTACCTTTTCTTATACAGCTTGCATATATAAAAAGTTGGAAGTTCCTCAAATCTGAATGATAAAAAAAAAATTAAATAAAAGGTTCATAGTTTACAAATGTATCGTTCTTGAGTGGTACTTAACAGATTAGCTATATCAATTTAAGTCTAATTTCAAGGTATTTATTGAAGTTACAGTGCTGATCTGAATAGAAATGGCCCCCAAAGGCTCATAGATTTAAATGCTTAGTCACCAGGGAATGGCTATTAGGTGTGGCCTTTTTGAAGGAAGTGTGTCACAGGGGTCAGGTGGGGGGCTTTGAGGTTCCAAATGTTCAAGCCAGACCCACTGTCTCTCTCACTTCCTGCTGCCTGCAGACTAAGACGTAGAACGCTTGGCTTTATCTCCAGCACCATGCTTATGTGCCGCCATGTTTCCTACCATGACAATAATAGACTAAACCTCTGAACTGTAAGTCAGCCCAAATTAAATGTTTTTCTTTAGGAGAGTAGCAGTGGTCATGGTGTCTCTTCACGAGGCGGGGGAGGGAGACCTGAGTATGAGTCAAAGGGACAGAGCCAGTAAGCACCCTTGCACCAAGGTCTCTGCTTCACTCCAGGCCTCCAGATCCCTGCCTTGGCTTTCCTGAAAGATGGACTCCAGAGAAGCATCAGAAATGAAAGTTCACATCGGCTTGGGCTGTTATGACCTTGCTTCAAATATGTATTTGAAAAGGCTTTTTACCCTTTTGTTTGTTATTGTCTTGAGACTGGCTCATTTTAAGCATCTCTGATTGCTTGGAACTCACTTTGACCTTGAACTCACAGAGATCCACCTGCCTCTGCCTCCAGAGTCACCTCTGGATCTAAATGTGCACCACCACCCGGACAAAGTTCCTGCTGTAAAGCTCAGTTGGTAACAAGTTCTGTTGTTGGAGCAGCTGTTTTGATACTATGTAGTCCTGACTGGCGGCCTACACTTGTCTATGTCTTTCACATATCTCCAGATCAAAGTAGGGGCTTTTAAAGTTGTTCAAGTTACAGTGCGATTTGCCAACAACTTTACTGCCAGTCATAGAAAATTTTGGACCTTGGGCTGGCAAGATGGCTCAGCGGGTAAGAGCACTGACTGCTCTTCCGAAGGTCCTGAGTTCAAATCCCAGCAACCACATGGTGGCTCACAACCATCCATAATGAGATCTGACTCCCCCTTCTGGTGTGTCTACATAATAATAAAGAAATCTTTGGGCCTGAGAGAGAAAAAAAAAAAAAGAAAAAGAAAACTTTGGACATCAACAACAGCCTTTAAAGTGACTTGTTTTTCTTTATAGAACAAAAGCAGCAGATCCTATCAGCAGCCCATTCGTCCCAATTTCTACCACATTCTCTTCACCTTCCTAGAGTCAGAACAGCAGAGCAGGCATGAGTCACCCCAGCCAACACCTGCAAGTGGCAGGGGCCCCCAATACTAATTCTAATTCCACGAAGATTTTATCTCACGTAGGTTTCTACACCTTTAATGACACCACCTTAAAAACTAAATGTGTGAGCCATAAATCAAACAAACACAATCGTTTTTACAGAAATGGGAGAAAAAAAGGAATTGTCCTTTTCACAAAGCAGAACAGAGCAAATTTCTAATGTGATAGATAGGCTGTGTGAGGTTCCACAGCTCTGTGCAGAAAAGCCTTCCCAGGGAACCGCAGACATTCACGCAAGCACACTCACACACAAACACAGGCATGCACACGCTCATGTGGCACCCAGTTACCTATCCCCTGGTCTCAGCCTAGACGTCAGTTGTCTGAAAGCACCACCTGCATTACTCCAGGCAAGGCTTACTGCTGCTGCTGAGTTCTGAGAAATAAGGGGACCAGCCTGGATTTGCAAGGATAGAAAGAGAAAAAAAAAAACTTTACAACTGTAAATCTAACCGGGCACTGAATTTAAAAGGCAAAGCAAGAGGATCACTTTAAGGCCAGTCTAGATTACATAAACTTGAGGCTAGCCTAGGGTACAAGAAATGTGGTCTTCTACACAGAGAAACCCTGTCTTGAAAAAACAAAAAAAAGAAAAAAAAGAAAAAATGCGGTCTTTAAAATTTTCTTTTTAAAAAAAAAGAGTGTTTTGGTTAGTAGCGAGGTAGATGAGGATGGATGGACCAAATATCTGCTGCCCTCTGATAAATCAGCCTTAGTGAATATCAGGTCATCACAGGATCCTTGCCCTCCAGACAGGTGTAACCATGACATCCCTTTGATTGCTTCTCATCACAGATCATGTTTGGTTGCTAGAAGCATCACTATGCACCCCTGTGTGCAAATAGGATGTGCATAGCAGTGTCCTCAGAGTTTGGTGCTTTCCTCTAACCACCTCTAACTTCTACCATCAAGGTCAGGTGTTTTACTCAAAAAGCTGAGGCAGAAGGACTGATGTGAATTCAAAGCCACCTGTGCTACACAATGAGAATAGACTGGCCAGGATATAATCTAAAGGAAGAGGAGAAGAAGGAAGAGGAAGAAGAAGAAGGAGGAGGAGGAGGAGGGGGAGGGGAGGGGAGGAGGATAAGGAGGAGGGGAGGGGAGGAGGGGGAGGAGGACGAAGAAGTAGAGGGAGGAAGAGGGAGAGAAGAAGGAGGAGAGAAGAAAGGAGGAGGAGGAAGAGGAGGAGGAGAATGGAGTAAGAGAAGGAAAAGAGGAAAGGAAGGAAAAGAAGAGGAGGAGGAAGGAGGAAGAAGTAATTTCAAAAAAGAAAAGGAGAAAAGAGGAGGAGGAGAAGGAGAAGTTGGAAAGATAGCTCCGTGGTTAAAAACACTTGCTACTCTGAAGAGGCCCAAGGTTGGGTTCTCAGTACCCACATGCGGCTCACAACCACCCACAACTCCATTTCCAAAAAATAGCCTCCATTTGGCCTGCAGCAGGCATGATGTTATACACACATGCAGACCAAACACTTATATATATGAAATAAAAAATAAATAAAATCTAAATTGAAAAAAAAATCAAAATCTTGTATGTAAGTTACATTTCTACACACTAATCTAGAAAATACTACACATTAGATCATGAAATGGATTTTTTCTATGGCAACCTATAGCATTGGTATCAGTCAGGAGTCTTGTATACAGAGCGGAGTAGTAAAACAATGAGGCATAAAACAGTTTAGTCAACAACTGACAATATACTTGTCAGTGTTTCTAGGATATTTGCTTTTTCTTAAGTCAGAGTCTTGCTATAACCTATATTGACCTCAAACTCATGGAAATCCTCCTGTCTCAGCTTCTGGCTGGATTACAACAATGAGCCACCAACCCAGCTTCCAATAAGATTATACAGGAGCTAAAAATTCCGATTTGCAGGATTCATGTATTCACGGTAATACTAGGGTAAATAAGCTCTCTACACTGCTGGTCCTGTTTTTTTTTTTTAAAAAAAGCATATGTCACACACAAGTCACATGATAATGACACCAAGAGGCTATGTACGTAGTTACTATTGCTCATCATCATTTTAGAGCACCCCTTTTACTTGTGGTAAGCCTATGCCAACATGGCTTGTGTTTAAAATTCTAGGACTTTAGAGTCCAAGACAAGATCATAGAGAGGTGGGGGGTCAGTGTGGGCTATTCAGTGAATTTCCAGATAGCCTAGACTATGAAGTGAGACCCTGCTTCAAAAAAAAAAAAATCAATAGAAATATAGTGCCAAACAGTCCAGAGTGCCATGCCAGCAACCTCATACATACTGTTTTTCGCAAGGCTTCTTGGTTGCATCATTTCTCCTGCTTGATTTAATCTCATGTTGTTGTTTTTTTTTTCTTTATGGCCCTTAAGCATACAAGATATACTGCTAATGGGGGTAGACTGTGATGATGATGTAGTGTCACATCTGTCATCAATGACTGACTAGGATATAACAGTACAAATAACTAAAGATCACAAAGGTGGAATATCAGCCAGCTGATGTTTCAGCCAGCAACCAGACACCCCCATCCCTCAACCCTGTGACCCTGAGGAACAGAGAGAAAATAACAAAAGCTGATAAAGAGCATGCCTCCTCTAAGAAGGGCATAAACAGAAAGTTCTAATAACCTGGACAGAGGAACAGAAAACAGATCTGTATCCTATGACCATCATGGCCAAGGCAGACATTTAAGGAAAAATCTTGCCAAGATGGTAATGCAGGCATCTGTGATCCCAGAATGCAGGAAATTGAGACAAGAGTGCCAGACCAGCCTGGGCTACATAGTCAGACCTCATTTCAATGACTCCTAGCTTTGTCTACTTTAAACAGGTTGAAAACGGAGCCCAGTACTGTGGCACATATCTGTAATTCCAGCATTAAGGAAATGAAAGCAGGAGAATGAGGGATTCAAAGTCAACCTCCAATACATAGTGACTTCTAGGCTAGCCTGGGCTACATGTGACCCTGTCTGAAAACAAACAAAATATCCGTCTTCCTTAACTAACGTGAGAATAAGGGGTGAGTGTGTGAAGACGCACATGAAGGCAGCTGGAGGACTTTGAGAAACTCATAAGCTGACTGTGAAAAGAGGCTGTTTGTCCTTTTTTAAAGCTTTATTTATTTACTTTATGTATGTGAATACATTGTAGCTGCACAGATGGTTGTGAGCCTTCATGTGGTTGTTGGGGATTGAATTTTTAGGACCTCTGCTCACTCTGGTTGGTCCCGCTTGCTCAAGTCAACTCCACTTGCTCAGTCCCAGCTTGCTCCAGCCCAAAGATCTATTAAGTACAGTGTAGCTGACTTCTGACATACCAGCAGAGGGCATCAGATCTCATTATGGGTGGTTGTGAGCCACCATGTAGTTGCTGGAATTAAAACTCAGGACCTTTGGAAGAGCAGTCAGTGCTCTTACCCACTGAGCCATCTCGCCAGCCTGAAATTGTATGTTCTTGTCAGAGCAGATCTGACAAGAACACTTTGGCAGAATAAATAGGACAATCTGGATGGTAACAGCAATATACTCCGTTTGATTTCACTGTAGCTCTATTGCAGCCTCCAGGTGCTGCTGGTTTAGAAGGTGTCTGCTTACTTGTTTGCCTTACAAATTGATGACATCCTACATACAAGCAAGTCTCTCAGCATTAGCTCTGATGACTGGAGCTCACTTCATGTGTCTGAGCACGTTATTATTACATTGTTCGTGGAGACCACTGATAAGTGATCTGTGCTGTTATAAAAGGTTTTGTTGTTTTACTCTTTTGTGTGTATGTGTGTGAATGCCGTGTGTATGCCAGTACCTGAGGAGGCCAGAAAAGGGTACTGGATCCCCTGGTGCAGTTACAGGCTATTGGGAGCCACCCACCATGGGTTTTGGTAACCAAATTCCCAGCATTTGCATGAGTAGCAAGTGCTCTTAACCACTGAGCCCTCTCTCCAGCCTTGTTACAGTAATTTTTGAGGTGCACAAATCAAAACCACCTAAAAAAAAGAGAAGGCAATCAATGTGTGTTCTTTCACTGAAGTTTTTATGTTCTTAGCAATCCAGTTTCAACATCTACCCTTAGCACTAGCTCATCTTCAGGATACTGAAATGAGGTTTAGGGAAACAGAAAGGGCAAGAACAATCCTAGTGGTTATGGTCACCCCCATCATTGTCTCTGATTCAATCAATAGTGGAAGGGACAAAGTGGTCCCATCGACTATCAACTGTTAGTCTCTGCCATCCTCTCAAAGGACCAATCTGGTTCTTACAAAGTGATAGCTCTATGCCACTCATGAACGAACTGAGAGCCTCAGATATGCTAAGCAAATGTCTACCCCCAACCTAAATCCCCAGTTCTGACTGTTCCATTTGGTTCAGGTGAGCTGTCATTCTTGTGGGTGGCTGTTCACCTCTGGGTGTGAAGGAGGATAACTACCTCCTCTAAATATGAAGCACAGGTCCACTCCTCCTGGATCCAAAGTGACTGCAGTCTTTAGGCAATGAGTTGTTGTTCTGCCTTCAGCCAAGGAAGGAGATAATGAAGACAAAGGTGCCAATCTTTCATCTGTTATTTGTCACCTGCCCAAGTGAGCAATCAGAGCTTTTTAGCAAAAAAAAAAAAAATTATGCTTCTTTCACTCTATTCCTTGGTTCTATCTATTTCCTGAGACACCAATGTTGAAATCGGGTGGTGGTGGTGGCACATGCCTTTAATCTCAGCAGTAGGGAGACATAAACAGGTGGGTCTTTGTGATTTTGAGGCCAGCCTAGTCTATAGAATGAGTTCCAGGATCAGAAGACCTACAGAGTAAAACCTTGTCTTGAAAAACAAAACAGAAAGGAAAGGAAAGGAAAGGAAAGGAAAGGAAAGGAAAGGAAAGGAAAGGAAAGGAAAGGAGAGGAAAGGAAAGGAAAGGAAGGAAGATAGGAAGGAAGGAAGGAAGGAAGGAAGGAAGGAAAGAAGAGAAAGAAGAAATCAGGCACTTACCATGATTTCTAAGTGTTCAAATGAAAGGAAAACTCTCACATTAAATCAAAAGGCTAGGAAAGAATTGGGAGCGGTAGTACATGTCTGTAATCAATCCCAGCACTCAGATCAGCCTTACTGTTTATAAGGCACATGGTCTAAATATATCAAACCAGCTATAGTATTTCCTTAAGCCAAATCCTAACCCAATTTTCTTCAGTTCTAGGAAGGCAACAGAAGAAAAATTTAGAGTCAGTTCTAACATCTCACACCTCTGATCCCAGCACTCAGTAGAATAAGGGTTATGAGGTCCAAGTCTGAAAAGAATAATGTTCTGCCTCAAAAAGAAAGAGAAAACAGCTTAAAACACACAGAACTTTGTTTATGAGACTTAAAGAAGAAACCACCTCCATAACACTATATACCAGTCCAGAACATCACATACTCCCACAGAACGCCTCATACTACTTCATGACAGTATACAACACCCTACAACACAGTATACCGCTCCATAATAAAGCATAGCACTCCTTAACCTTGAATACCTCCTGAGACCTCATACAACTGGGAGATGGATGAAGAGGCAGAAATGGCTGGAACATCAAGTTCAGGCCTGTAACAGTCCATAACATTCCCCAATACCCATAACACCACATGGGCCTCCATAACACTCCATACTACCACATGCCACCCCCAAAACCTCCATGATATCCTATAACACTCCATAATACCACATTACCACTCAATAGTCCTCTATAACACAGCATACACCTCATAGCATTACATAAATCCCATATGCCTCCATAACACTACATACCACCCCATAACACCACATTCCACCACATAGTACTCCATGACATCCTATAACACTCCATAACACTGCAAACTGCCATAAACCATAGTAACAAATACCAGTCCACAGCATTGTATACCACTCCATAATAATGCATACCTCTTCATAACACCACATACTACCCTGTAATACTGTATACCATTTCATAACACTTCATATTACTCCATCACATCATGGACCACCCCACTCCATGCTACAGGCCACTTCATAACATGATATATCACTCCATGACTTCACATACCACTCCACAACACTCCATAATCATCATACCTGTCTTACTAAGGCTTTCCATTGCTACAATAAAATACCATGATCAAAGGAGCTTGAGGGTGAAAGGGTTTATTTCATTTTACAGCCCATCATCCAGAGAAGTCAAGGCAAGAACTCAAGCAGGCAGGAACCTGAAGACAGTAACTCAGGCAGAAGCCATGGAGAAATGCTGCTTACTTTAGTGACTTGTTCTCTGTGGCTTGCTAAGCCTACCTATTTATACAACTCAAGACTAGGAGTAGTATCACTCACAGTGTGCTGGGTCCTCCCTCCCACATCTATCATCAAATAAGGAAATGCACTACAGACTTATCTACACACCAATTTCATAGTTGGGGTGCTCCCTTTCAAAATGGCTCTAGCTTGTGTCAAGTTGACATAAAACTAGACAGTATAATACCATTCCATAACACCTCATCTCATTCTCCCATTCTGTAACAATGCATACCATACCACCCCATGCCATAACACAATATACCACTCCAAACGTGCACACTTTAACAATGCAGAGCGCCACTTTGCAAGAGAGCTATAGAGATGTGTTGTGAAGGTAATGCTCTTTTCAGGCTTTCTTTTGTTTGTTTGTTTTTCAAGGCAGGGTTTCTCTGCATAGCCCTGCTGTTTTTCAAGACAAGGTTTCTCTGCATAGCCCTGGCCGTTCTGGAACTCACTCCATAGACCAGTCTGTCCTCGAACTCAGAAATCAACCTGTCTCTGCCTCCCAAGTACTGGGATTAAAGGCTTGCACCACCCTGCCTGGCTCTTTTTATGCTTTTTAACACAACATCCACTCTGTCCCCTGAGATCCAAGGGATACTTTTGAATTTAAGTAGTTACTATTTTAGAAATGGATTTTTATAAACACCCAGGGGAAAAAATTCTTTATTCTTTCTGCTGTTGTCATTATTGCTGTTGAGATACAGTATTATGTAGCCCAGGCAGGCCTGACTCTGTAACCCAGGGTGATCTTGAACTCCCAATCCTCTTGTCTTAGCTTCTCAAGTATTGTGATATCTAGCTTTTTTAATTAAGTTGTATTTTTATAATTATATGTGTGGTATAGTACATGGCATGTGTGGCTTTCAGTTAGAAACTATGTGGTATTGAAAGACCCCTGAGAGGGAAGACTCTCTCTCAAGTCCCAGGAGAACACGGCCACCCAAAGACTCACAAGAGACCGATCTTGATGCAACAGCATGAGGTTTATTCAGGGGAAACCAGTATACTGGGGATGAGCTCGTAACCCTCTTGTGGGGGAAGGAGCAGAGGAGCTCAACCCAGAGCACAAGAAGTGTGGGGTATTTAAAGGAAAAAAACACAAAGGAGGGGGAGTGAGGGGTTAACCCAGGAAACATAAAAACAGTGGAAAATTTCAGAGGGACCCAACCCATGATTTAGTCAGGAGTCAGGGGCATGAGGAAAACATCCTGCATACTCATTATTTCCAAGAATGTGGCTTTATCATTGTCTTGTCATTAACTTTGTGATTGACCGCTCCCTGGAACCACCTAGATGGTAAGACAACCAGTTTCTGGAACTAGCCGGCCTACATTCTTGGCTTGTTTCAGAGAAAAATTTCCATGCCCTTTAAGTAAAAGCTTATACACTATATATTTCTACTAAATGATCTTTTCTTCTACCCTACAGTATCAGTTTTCTCATTCCACCTTTACATGGGTTCTAGGGATCCAAATTGGGTCCATGTCATCAGGAGGCTTAGACATCAAGTACTTTGTCCACTGAGCCATTCCACCTGCCACAGTACTGTTTAGAGACACAGTTTCAAGAAGCCCAGGCTAATCTCAAACTTATACTATAGTTGAAGATGACAATGACTTCCTGATTTCATACATCCATCTCCCAAGTGCTCAAATTACAGGAATACACTATCAGCTACACAAGAATTAATATTGCATATGCCACAAGAAGACTCTCACAGTTTTTTGTTTGTTTGGTTGGTTGGTTTTTTGTTTGTTTTATTGATTTTCTGAGACAGGGTTTCTCTGTATAGCCCTGGCTGTCCTGGAACTCTGAAATCAGCCTGCCTCTGCCTCCCAAGTGCTGGGGTTAAAAACATGCTACACCACTGCCCAGCTACTCTCACAGTTTTTCCCTTTAAATACCCCTCACTTCTTGTGTTTGAGGTCGAACTCCTCTGGCCTGCAAGGTTACAAGATCAACCCAAGTACTGGCCTATCCCAAATAAACCTCGTGCGCTTGCAGCAAGATCGGTCTCTCATGAGTTATTGGGTGGTCGTGTCATCGGAGACTTGAGTGAGGGCCTCCCTAGCTCCGGGGTCTTTCAGTTAGAGGAAGCATCCTCTCAGAAGCAAGTGGGAGGGGGAATGGGATGAAGAACTATGGGAAGGTATACTGAGGGGTGGGGCAACTACTGGAATGTAAATAAATAATTTTTAAAAAATATGAACAGGGTTGGGGTTGGAAAAAGACGGCTCAGTGGTTACAAACACTAACTACTCTTGCAGAGGTCCTGAGTTCAATTCCCAGCAACCATATGGTGACTACAACCATCTGTAATGAGATCTGATGCCCTCTTCAGGTATGTCTGAAGACAGCTAAAGTATACTCATATAAATAAATAAATCTTTTTTAAAAAGTGAACAGAAAAACACAAAAGAGCTAAACTTGCAAGGAACATGTTCTTATTTGAACTCTGCTGTGATTAAAAATACCATTAGTGAATATAAGTTAGAGGAGGAAAGAGTTTATTTCAGACTGTACTTCAAGTCATATCACTGCAGAAAGCCAGAGTAGAATCTGAAGAAGGAACTGAAGCAGAGACCATGAAGTTTAGTTTGCTGTCTCGTTTGCTGGCTCATGTTCAGCTAGCTCCCTCATATAGTCCAGGATCAAGAGCCTAGAGATGACACTTCCGAAAGCAAGCTCCACCACCCTATAACAATCACCAGGGGCTGGTGAGATGGCTCAGCGGGTAAGAGCACCGACTGCTCTTCAGAAGGTCATGAGTT
>NW_022196903.1:59204091-59205874 GCF_008632895.1 Mastomys coucha
AAAAAAAAAAAAAACAATCACCAATCAAGACACCCAAAGATATAGCCATAGGCCAATATGATTGGGAAAATTCTTCAGTTAATGGTCTTTCTTCCCAGGTAATCATTTAGATTGGGTCACATTGACAATAAAAATTGATCAAGACAAAAAGAAAACTTACAACAAATGAGCTTGCAGGACTCAGGGCTCCTCTAGGAGTGCTGGTGAATGAATGTCCAGACAATTTGAAGGTCTGGGACAATGCCACTTTAAATTCTGAATCCATGATATGTTCCAGGCCCTCAGCTCAACTCGCACACTTTAATATTTCTTTAAAAGAAAAAATAATAAAATCTAATCATGTGCCTGGCAGTGGTAGTGCATGCCTTTAATCCCAGCACTTGGGAGGCAGAGGCAAGTGGATTTCTGAGTCCGAGGCCAGCCTGGTCTACAGAGTGTGTACCAGGACAGCCAAGACAATGCAGAGAAACTCTGTCTTGAAAAACAAAAAAAAAGAACAAAAAACAAAAACAAACAAGAAACAAAATCTAATCATTTAGATTTTTTGATCTAATCAATCAAAAATACCATTTTTCTGTGTGACATTAGAGATTATGTGATCATGCTTTCACATTATTAGAACACCCAAGATCTTCAAGCCACCACCACCTCCTGTGGGGTGGAGGCAGCCTGACTATTGTTATGCTCAAAAGGGCTCACTTCAACCATTCTTCTATTCAGAGAAACTCTGTCTTGAAATTCTGTATGAATTCAGGATGGCAGCACTGAAGACAAGTTCCTTTTATCTGCTCCCCAAACCTAAACTTCCCCAAAGAACACCACCAACTGGGTATAAAGCCTTCAAATGCTTGAGACTTTGGGGAACAATTATATTACCTAATCTCTACTCCAATACTTATTTAACATAACAGGTCACACATTAACTATGCCATTAGTGCTTCCCTGTGATGCAGGCGGGCCTCCCTTCCCTAAGAAACCTGGTAGGCCATTGTGGGGGCAGAAGCTTCTTATTTCAGAACCTCATCCTACTGTTTGTTATGCTGCCCATCTGCCACTCGAAATCAATAAAACTCTTACCTGGTCTGGAATGTTTGGAGGTTAAAGGCTTAAATGGGGGTTAGGTGGGGAAATGGGAGGAAGGAGAGGACAAGGAGTGGGTCAACCAAAACTAAAGGTATATTTTTAAATAGCCCTGTAGAGGGGTTAGAGAGATAGCTAACCATTTAAAAGCATTTATTCTTGCAGAGGACCCAGTACCAACCTGGTGGCTCACAACTATTTGTAATTCCATTTCCAAGGGATCCAATATTCTTTTCTGACCTCTGAGCATACTGGGCATTCACACTCATATAAAGAAAATAAAAATTATGAAATTAATATTACCAACATATTCTAATCGATTGAAATCCAAAAATATAAGGAATTAGAAATTTGTTGATTGTCATCCAATGGTCTCTCTAATTTGGTAATTGGAGAAATAGGTCCAATATTGTACAAACCATATACACCTTCAGCTTGTTTGTTCGTGACAGTGTCTTGCTGTGTACAACATAAGGGTCTTGAAATCTTGCTTCTCCTATCTCAGCCTCTCTATTAGTATTGTTTATTTCATGTTTTTACACTATACTATGGTTTTCAGAACAGCTTACATGTTTCAAAAGTATTTATATACCCAAAAGAAATGTAAACAATTAAATTGGGAGGTGGCTTGTAATAGAACAACAAATAGTGAGACTGAATGCTTTGCTTGATGTTTGTAACTCTTGTATCAAGTTTGAAGAAG
>NW_022196903.1:59206160-59209166 GCF_008632895.1 Mastomys coucha
TATTTATGTTTATTTAAGAAAATACTAGTAGTGATATATTATTTTGAAATATACAGTTAATATGTTTGTTATTAAAAATTAAATTGAGAAACATGTATTTTAAGTATTGCTGTAGACAAACATCTACATAAGACTGTTAAATTAATTGTTTTTTATATCAAACAACTTTTATAATACTCATTTTTATTATTATAATATTTTATAAATTTTAAAGAATATGACAAAAAAGATTTTGTAGGTATTGAAGGGGGTCTCTGGGAGGAGTTGGGGTAAAAAGGGGAAACAAGAATGTGATATACTTAAGATATTTACTTAAAATATATTTTTAAATGTTAATAAATTCAGATAAATTGAAATCATGTAACTTTTCTCCTCATAATGCAATAAAACCTTTAAGGAAAAAAAATAATACACTGTAAAAAAAAAGAAAATAAAAATTAAAAAAAATTTGTTTTAGAGTAAAAGTGTGTGTGTGTGTGTGTGTGTGTATGTGTGTGTGTGTGTGTGTGTGTGTGTGTGTGTGTGTGTGTAATAAGAATTGTTCCCCAAAGTCTCATGCATTTGAAGGCTTTATTCCCAGTTGGTGGTGCTCTTTGGGGAAGTTTAGTTTTGGGGAGCAGATAAAAGGAACTTGTCTTCAGTGCTGCCATCCTGAATTCAAATTCCACTTTACCTAAGCTGACCAACTCCCTCACTAAGCAACAACAGTTCCCCAAATCATCATACCTGTGCCTAACAACAGAAAGAACAAATGAATTTGATTAATTGGGCAAAAACATATTCACTGTCAGGACATTGAATGATGGAACCCTGGGGAAAGTCCGTAATCCTCGAATTCTGACTGGTAAAAATTATAACTGTAATTTGGCTCAGATGCTTGCTGGTTCTAAACTTATAAACCCTGTCTCAAGCCCTGCTCGAGACTGCCAGAAGAAACAAAGCTCTCAAGTCTTTGTCTTGTAGTCCTGATGATCAGCAACTCTGCTTATCAGGCAGGAATAATAAAAGATTGTGCTGTTTTACAAGTCCACTGGTGTATTCTGTCTGTTTCCTCATGGCATACAATGGGCATGGTGTAGCATAGGATGCATATAGCCTCACTGAGGAAAATTTGCCACTGGAGGCAGGCTTTGAGAGTTTATATACTCTGTACAACTTCCAGTTCACTCTCTCAGCTTCATGGTTGTGGTTTAAGATGTGAGCTCTAAACTTCCTGTTCCTACCATTACACAGTGTGCTGACATGGCTACCACCACGATAGATTCATAGCCCTCTAGAACCCTAAGGCCAAATACATTCTTTTTTCTATGAATTGCCTTGGTTGTAGTGTTTTATCACAGCAACATAAAAGCAACTAACACAAAGTACAATTGAAGGTACTGATCAAAGTATCCTGCATGGGTACACTATGCTTCCCCTAGAAGACACGGGTTATCCAACGAAAACTTCAGTGCAAGGTTGTCTTAGTCAGGGTTTCTATTCCTGCATAAACATCATGACCAAGAAGCAAGTTGGGGAGGAAAGGGTTTATTCAGCTTACTTCCACATTGCTGTTTATCACCAAAGGAAGTCAGGACTGGAACTCAAGCAGGTCAGGAAGCAGGAGTTGATGCAGAGGCCATGGAGGGATGTTCCTTACTTGCTTGCTTCCCCTGGCTTGCTCAGCCTGCTCTCTTATAGAACCCAAGACTTCCAGCCCAGGGATGGTACCACCCACAAGGGGCCCTACCCCCTTGATCACTAATTGAGAAAATGCCCCACAGCTGGGTCTCTTGAAGGCACTTCCCCACTGAAGCTCCCTTTTCTGTGATAACTCCAGCCTGTGTCAAGTTGACACACAAAACCAGCCATTATACAGGTGAACCTGGATGTCTCTAGAGGGTCAAAAACAAAAATGAAAACAAACCCCAGAGACTGTTAACACTGCTTTTGGTTGTTCACCGGAATAAGATGGTAAGAACTAATACTAATGAAATGATGCATTTTGGTTGTAGGACATTGAGGAATCACATTAGAAACTAAATAAAACTTTCTTCCCACTGTCTTTCACAGTACCAAAAGGGTGTTGGAGGTGAAAACTAATTCACCCAAATGTGAATCCTAAATTCTGTATACGGTCTTGCCAGACAAGATGTACTTAAGTGTTGGGTTTCAGACTGGGGACAAGGGGCTGAAGTGCGTATTTAATGTACTAAGGTGGACTTGGTCTCCAGGGTCTCCCAGCATCCTTCAGTCCCTACCTGTTACAGGGCATGGTTGGCATACCCTGTCCTCTATGCTGAACTTTTCAGCCCAGGAGCTGGGCTTCCTCTCCCCCAGAAGCGTTTCCTTCAATAATCCAGAGACATTTGGGTCTCTTCTTTCTCTCCCTGCCTCTACATTTTCTCTGTACCTGCTCCTTCTCTCTCCCTTCCTCTCTGTCTCCCTCCCCATGATGACTCCTGGTCTCATTTCTTGAGACCAATGAATCTGTCTATGAGAGAGCAGCTTCCTAATACATCTGCCTTTATATACCTTAATTTGGCTTGAATTGGCTCATTTCACCAGAGGAGAAACAAACAATGGGTTTCTGATTGGACTTGAGGCCTCCTCCATAGGATAGAACTCATGCCTGATACTGAACACCTGGTAGAAGTCCGTGGCTGGGAAGGTGATAAGCTACTGTGGTCAAACTGCGCTGCTCTCAGGTTCAGTCAAGGAAGCCTTTCCTGCAAAGGGATAGTAAGGAATGCAAAGACTCATAATTGGTCAACGCGCAAAAGAAAAAAAAAAATGTCTTTCCTAAATAGAAAGTCTGTATCACCTCTCCCCTCTTCAGCTTTGAGGGAACATTGTGGAAGAGGAGGACCATAGAGACCATAAAGCTAAGATGGAGGACCAGAAAGACCATAAAGCTAAGGAGGACAGAAATGTGGTGAAATGTTGTTTTCTGGACATAGATGACCATTGCAGCCAGAAACTCACTACAGCTATGGTTCTCTGCTCAAGACCTGCAAACAGAAGATC
>NW_022196903.1:59209176-59214084 GCF_008632895.1 Mastomys coucha
TAGAAGGGTGCCAGTAGGACTGGTGGGAGGACGGTACTAGAAGCAAAATATATTATATCCATGTATGGAATTGTCAAAGACTAAATGTAAGAGCTCTTAAAAAATGGGGGGAAGGACCCCACACTCAGCGCTCGGGAACGGCGACCCCAAACACCACCAAGACATGTACTTGATGCAATCAGCAAGAGGTTCTTTTATTCAGTGCTGGTTGAGACTCATATCCCACTCAGGGGTAGAGGAGTCTGGTGTCAGGCAAAAGTTTAAACAGGTTTTTATACCCATACAGTTGCTAGGGAAGAAGGGGAAACTAAGGCAGGGGAAATTATGGGGTAGTCTCTGATTGGTGCTGGCTAGTGCTAGGGTTCAGAAGCAGGTTAGCCACCTGGCAATTGTTTGTTACCTCATTTTTCTTTTTTCCTGCCAGGCCGCTCCAATCTCTAAGCTCTAGGAGCTGGTCTTCCATTCTTCTATGTCCTAGGAGCTGGTCTCCCATTCTTTTATGTTCTTAGAGCTAGTCTCTCATTCTTCTAAGTCCTGGGAGCTAGTCTCCCATTAAGTTCAACTACTGGCTACGTTCTCACAGTACAGTTTGAAAATTTTAACCTCTCAAAATAAGAGATATTTTAAAATTTTTAAAAATTATTGGGCTGGTGAGATGGCTCAGCAGGTAAGAGCACTGATTGCTCTTCCAAAGGTCCTGAGTGTGTGTGTTTGTATGTGTGTGTGTGTGTGTGTGTGTGTGTGTGTGTGTGTGTGTGTGTTGAGGCAGGATCTCTTTTTACATAGCACTGGTTGTCCTGGAATTCACACTGGCTTTGAACTCGCAGAGATCTTCCTACCTCTGCTTCCCGATTGCTGGTATTAAATATGTACAATTCCACACCTGGCTTCCCATTATGTTTAGGTAATATTCACTTATTATTATGATGTTCATATTTATTCAAGGCAGTATCTTACAAAGCCTAGACTGTCCTCAAACTCTTTATGTTTCCAGGGCTGATCTTGAACTCCTGATTCTCCTGCCTTCAAGTACTGATGAAATGTGTGAGCCAAAACACCTGGTTCTCCCAAAAACTTTTTTTTTAAAGATTTATTTAATTTATGTGTATGAGTACACTGTAGCTGTACAGATGGCCATGAACTGTCATGTGGCTGCTGGGAATTGAACTCAAGACCTCTGCTCCCTCCTGCCCTGCTTGCTCCAGCATAATTCACTGTAGCTGTCTTCAGATGCACCAGAAGAGGGCATCAGATCTCATCACGGATGGTTGTGAGCCACCATGTGGTTGCTGGGATCCGAACCCAGGACCTTCGGAAGAACAGTCAGTGCTCTTACCTGCTGAGCCATCTCACCAGCCCCTCCCATAAACTTTTAAATTTTGTTTGAAACAGGGTAGCTCTGTAGCTCAAGCTGGCCTCAAACTCAATATGTAAAGATGTCCTTAAATTCTCCTATCTCCACCTCCCAAGTGCTAGGATGACAGGCATATGCCAGAGTGTTGAGCCTGCTCATACACATATTACTTTAGATTACTTGTTATAACTAATATAAATCTATCTAAACTATGATGCAGTGGTCTGAAACTGAAACCACGTTATATCTGAAGTGCCCTACAGCCTATTACTCCTTACTTAAACTTCTGTTTAATGAAGAATTTCAGGGGGAATGCTTATATGTATTTACAGTAGAGTCATCACTGTATTTGGTATAGACACTTTAATGTCTATGTTCATGTATTTTTGATGATTTGTTGAATCTGATGTGGACCCTACAATGGAGAGAGGTCTCATACTTTCCTCTGTGATCACCCACATCTGTCTCCGTTCTTGTTCTCCTGAAAGACAATTCAGGTGGCACATAGTTCAAACATTCAAAAGGTTAATTAGAGCAAGTGAAGAAACAAGAAGAGCCACCTGCAGGAGCAACAATCTAGCAGGCCTGGGAATTATATTTTTCTCCTATTGTTCTTCCCTTCCCTCTTGCATTTCCTAAGGTGAGTACTTCCAAAAGAGATGTACTTCCTTCAGAAACGCATTTTAACCATAATTCAGTCTGTTATGAATAGATTTGCAAAATGCAAGAATGTACGCAGGGGTTTAAGTACCCCTGAAGTTGGAGCCTAAAAGCTGTGTACGCTCCCAGTATAAACCGAAAACATAAACCCCCATGGTGTGGTTAAGGGAATGGTTTTTATTATGGATATGAGAGAGAAAACAGCCAGAGACATCTGAAAGAGTCCAGAGCAGAGAGAAAAAGGAGTGAACATGACCAGCAGATTGGCCATGCCAGGGCTATCTGTAAGAGATGGGAGAATATCAGGGGATAGAGAATAGAGAAAACATGGTGAGAGAAATAGGAGCAGAGTTAGAACAAGAGCTAAGGAAAGGGAGCGGGAAAGAAAGAAACAGAGAAAAATAGGGTGGTTATATAAGGAGAATCAATAGCTGCGGGTCAAGAAACCTGTGGGCTGGAGGGTGTTTAGGGTAGGGGAGGAGTCAAGGAAGGCTAGGATCTCTAGCATAGACTTTGAAATGGGTGACAGGTACTTGTGAAATTGAGAACCTGTAGGACATTAGGACAGCCTGGAGGATACGCTAATGGGCACTATAGGTGTCCATATATCCCTTCTGCCATAGATAAGGGAAATGACTCCCTCAGGTAGAAGAGAACCAGTTTCACGAGTTATTGAAGAACTCTGGTTTTTAGAATCCCCCTCTAGTTCGGGTTGAATTCATTTTTGGAAATTTGGACTGCTTTTGGGTTGGAATTTCCTTCAGACCTGACATTCTGCGGTGGGGAAGTACTTTGAGGGACCCTAAGGGCTTTTTCCAGTCCCACACACGCCTTACAGCTTCCCCTTCCGGCCGGGGGTCAAGGCTAGGCCAAGTTCCATTTTCCACCCTCAGGAATATTCATAAGTAAAAATGTCATCAGAATGTACTGACTGATAGTCATCTGACCCTCAGGAAAGACCCAGGTAGAGTTCAAATGCGTGTCATGTTTGCTAGCCAATAGATTTAAAGGTCAATATGCTTAGCCAATAAGTTAGAACTTACTGATATAACCTGTGCCCCTAAAAGTATAAAAACGAGCTGGGCGGTGGTGGCACACGCCTTTAATCCCAGCAATTGGGAGGCAGAGACAGGCAGATTTCTGAGTTCCAGGCCAGCCTGCTCTACAGAGTGAGTTCCAGGACAGCCAGGGCTATACAGAGAAACCCTGTCTTGAAAAACCAAAAAAAAAAAAGTATAAAAACTGCTTGTATCCATTCAGAGTCACCTTCTAGTAGCTTCCCTAGAGCTACTAATTGAAAGTCAACCCTACATTCCTGGAAAATAAAGCTCTTGCTTTTACATCGATCTGGGACTGGTGTGGGGGGGAGGGGCGGGAGGAGGTCTCTAAAGACTGCTGACTGAGGCTCCTTGTAAGCTGATTGAGCAGGTCACTGCCACCTATTGTTCTTTGCATCCTGCTTCCTATAAGAAAACAATACCTTCTCACCTCAAAGAGAAGAGTGAGAGAATGTATTCTATGAACAAATAGGAGTGATCCTATCCTGAGAACACATATTCAAGTTGCTACAAAAACAGTGTTCCACTGGGGGAAACAAAGTTATAAATGAAAGGGCTTCTCAAGGACACTGGTGCTGTAAGATTAAGTTTTCAAACTGTACTGTGGGAATTTAGCCATTAGTTAAACTCAGTGGGAGACCGGCTCCCAGAACCTAGAAACAATGGGAGGTCAGTTCCCAAGAACCCAGAAACAAGGGAACCCAGACGACTTGTCCTGAGAAATCAGAAACAACCTGGCCCAAAACAATCACCAGGTGGCTAGCCCGCCCCTGGACCCTAGCACGAGCCAGCACCAATCAGAAACCACCCCGTACATTCCCCTTACCCCAGTCTTCCCTTTTGCCCCAGCAACTGCACAGGAGTAAAAAGCTACCCGACCTTGCTCAGGGCCAGACTCCTCTACCCCTGCAAGGAATAGGAGTCTCGCCCCGCTAGCTGGAATAAAAAGCCTCTTGCAGATTGCATCAAGTCCACGTCTTGGTGGTGTGTGGGGGTCCCTCCTGGAATCTCACAGTGAGGGGCAGGGAAAGGCAAGTCGCAGCAATGCAGTTGAAATGCTATTATAGGTTTGGGATAATAGCTGATGACTTCCTTAGCTTAAAGACTGGTGAAAGCTAGTGGTCTCCTGGGAATAAATTATAAAGATTTGATAGTCACAGGAGGTTAGTTCAGATACAGGTTTGTGCAATGCATGGCTTTAAAAGGAGCTAAAAATAACCTTAGATAATTGACTCTGGCAACTTTTTTTTTTTTTTTTTGATTTTTCAAGACAGGGTTTCTCTGTATGGTCCTGGCTGTCCTGGAACTCACTCTGTAGACCAGGCTGGCCTCGAACTCAAAAATCCTCCTGCCTCTGCCTCCCAAGTGCTGGGATTAAAGGTGTGTGCCACCACAGCCCGAAAATTTTCTTTTTAGAATTATTTTATTATTATATCTTAGTGCAGTGTAGCTGTATTTAGACAGCCCCGGAAGAGGGCATCAGATCTCATTATGGATGATTGTGAACTACCATGTGGTTGCTGGGATTTGAACTCAGGACCTTCAGAATCAGTGCCCTTAACCACTGAGCCATTTCTCCAGCCCCCTAAGAGATGTTTCTTACTGGCTTGCTTCCCCTGGCTTGCTCAGCCTGCTCTCATATAGAGAACCTAAGACTTCCAGCCCAAGGATGGTACCACCCACAAGGGGCCCTACCTCCTTGATCACTAATTGAGAAAATGCCCCACAGATAAGTTTCATGGAGGCACTTCCTCAACTAAAGCTTCCTTCTGTGATAACTCCAGCCTGTGTCAAGTTGGCACACAAAACCAGCCAGTAAAATTGACCCCTTGTCAA
>NW_022196903.1:59214335-59216141 GCF_008632895.1 Mastomys coucha
TATTAAAAGTTCAATCCATTTAAAATGTTCAATATCTTTTAAAATTCAAAGTCTCTTAACTGTGGGCTCCACTAAAATACTTTATTCCTTCAAGAGGGAAAAATATCAGGGTACCAACACAATCAAAAGCAAAATCAATGTCTGGGATCCAACTCAGGATCTTCTGGGCTCCTCTAAGGGCATTGGTCACTTCTCCAGTTCTGCCCTTTGTAGCACACATTCTAGGCTCCAGGTGCCTGTACTCCACTACTGCTTCTGTTCTTGGTGGTCATTCATGGTACTGGCATCACTAAAACACTGTCTCCCACTGTAACTAGGCTTCACCAATAGCCTCTCATAGGCTCCCTTTATGGTGCCAAGTGTAGAGCGCTGCTGCGCCTTAAAGATGGTGCCTGCCATTCTTCTGCTAAGGAGTAAACAAGTCCTTATTTGGCAAGAGGGTTGCACCTGCCAGTGGCCTGATCTTTCCTCATGAGGCTGTAGCCAATGATGGCGTAAAACGTGGTATGGGCTCATGGGCAGTCCTACGAAGGGTATTTAAGCAGCACTCACGGACCATTCGGACCAGCCCTCAGAAGGAGGCTTCATCTATTAAGGTCCTCGGAAGGAGGCTTCATCTATTAAGGTCCTCGGAAGGAGGCATCATCTGTTAAGGTCCTCGGAAGGAGGCAAGCAAAGGTGAAAGTAAGATAGCTGGCAGATATGTTCCTGCCGGGAGGACTTTCTCCATGGATAGTTCTCCTAATGATTGTAGTGGTAGTTGTTATGCCCCTGGTGGTGTGTTTTTGCCTTGACATAATACAGAGCCAAGACTAAGAATCGGGGTTGGAAAATAGTTCAGAGGACGAGATGGAGGAGCTGGAAGAGGCCATGCAGGAGTTATCAGCCAAGATGGAGGAGGTAGCGGCCAAAAAGAGGAAGAAACCCCTTAATAAGAAAAAGGAGGAGGTAGGATGGGGTGAGGCAGGAAGGGCAGAACTGAGTGCTCCGCCACTCTATGCGGAACTGCCCAAAGCAGGAGGTTCTGATTCATGACAGCCTGAAGGCACGCAAACACTATCCTGTACCTTTTGCCCTCAAACTTGGCGGGAGGCGGCAGCCGCCTTCCCGGTTTTTGAAGACGCTAATCAAGTGACGACTTATGTGCCTTTAGATTTTAAAGTTCTTAAAAATTTAGCTGATTCTGTATAGGCTTATGGAATCAATGCTTCCTTTACTCAGGCTCAGGTAGAGAGGCTTACCCAGTCAGCCATGACACCAGCAGACTGGATGTCCACTGTGAAAGCTTGCCTATCTATGGGACAATGTCTTGACTGGAAGTCCATATATACTGAATATGCCCAGCACCAGGCTCGAGAGAACGCAGCTCAAGGTCAGGCTGCGTGGAGCTTTGATATGCTTATGGGGCAAGGCCAGTGGTTGAATAATCAAACAGCTTACCCCCTGCAAGTTTATTGGCAAATAAATACCATGGCAGTGAAGGCATGGAAAGTATTACCTAATAAAGGGGAGGTGTCCGGAAACTTAACCAAAATTATCCAAGGATCCACAGAACCCTTTTCAGATTTTGTAGCCAGGATGATAGAAGCTGCAGGAAAGATATTTGGAGATCCTGACACCGCCATGCCTCTCATACAGCAACTCATATTAGAGCAATGTACTAGAGAATGGTTCTAAAACAGGCTGTGAGACCTATTTGGTAAACAAGAGCCCGTATTATGTCAATTCTCGCCGGGCTCTCAAGTAGTTGAACTCAGAGAGCCCTGAATGCTCAGTTAAAGGGCGGCCTTTTGATTTTGAATCAAC
>NW_022196903.1:59219387-59225687 GCF_008632895.1 Mastomys coucha
GTTTAAAAGAGAGTCTTTGAAGATGGAGTCTAGTGTGATAGTCAGAAGAAATAAGAGGCTAGAGACCTGGAGATAAAGACAGGAAAGAAGAGAAGCTAGGAAGCCTGAGAGCCTGTAAGGTAGTGCCTGGCAGTAGGGAGTTAAGGAGTTCCCCTGACAGTTATGATGGAACTGTGCTTAGGGACTGCAGGGACAGCTACAGAAACATCTGCCATGGTATTGCAGCATAAGGCTTATAGAGAGTTAAGAGCTGCCATTGATTTAAATATAAGAGAATGTTGCTTTTATGTAAACCATTCAGGAGTCATTAGAGACTCCATGAGTAAGCTCAGAGAAAGAATAAGTGCTGTTCAGATTCTAATGTTAGGCCAACAATATTTTACTTTGCAAGGCCAGGAAAATCTAAAATATAATGATACTAATATTTAGTTCTATGATTAGAACTACCTACTAGAAGAAGTGGGGAATGAAAGGCTGGAGAATCTTAGAATTTAAAATGAGGGCGGAACTAAGAATGAAGGTCTAGTGGTTTATGAGGCTCTCCACCCTGTCAACCAGTAGATGAAGATTACATTCCTAGAATGAATGTGTTCCCCTCCCTAACTGAATACCTTGGGTCAGGTCCCTCAGAAATTTTCCACTGTTTTTATGTTCTGTTTCCTTGGTAACTTTCTCTCCGCCCCCAGCTTCCCTTAAATACCCCCACACTTCTTGTGTTCGGGTCGAACTCCTCTGACTGGCAAGGCCATGAGATCAACCCCAGTACCGGTATCCCCAATAAACCTCATGTGATTGCAGCAAGTTCAGTCTCTTGTGAGTCATTGGGTGGTCGCGTCATCCTGAGACTTGAGTAAGGATCTCCCCAATTCTGGGGGTCTTTCAAAAGCAGGCTGGACTTAGAGGGGCTTCCAGATGCCCCACCAATCTGGCCAAGGTAAGGGAAGTGTCTCAGTGACCTACTGAGCCACCGACGGTGTTTTTAGAGAGACTTATGGAGGCCTTCTGCCAGTTTACTCCCTATGATCCGAGCTCAGAAGATCATAAGGCCATGGTAGCAATAGCATTTATCAATCAATCAGTTATAGATATCAGGAGGAAGCTTCAGAGATTGGAGGGCCTTTAAGGGTTTTCTCTACAAGATCTAGTAAGAGAAGCAGATAAAGTGTACAATAAAAGAGAGACAGAAGAGGAAAAGGAAGAAAGAAGAAGAGAGAGAGAAGTGTAGAAAGGAGAAAGAAGAGCGTGAGTTATGCAGAGAAAAGAGGCAAGGGAGAAATCTGAGTAGAACCTTGGCCATGGTAGCTAGGGGACAGGAAAGGTCAGGATGGAAGGATAGACAAAAGGAGCCAGGGAAACTGGGTCACAGGTCACCGTTAGAGAAAGACCAATGTGCCTATTGTAAAGAAAGGAGACAATGGTTCAAGGACTGCCCCAAGAAGTAGAGCAGGACTCCCTCTAGAGACAAGATCTTGGCCTTAGAAGAAGAAGATTAGGAGAGTCAGGGCTTGGCCCCCCTCCCCGAGCCTAGGGTAACCTTAAGAGTGGAGGGAAAGCCGGTCCAATTCTTAGTCAACACTGGTGCCCAACATTCAGTCCTGTTAATGACAGAGGGACCATTCTCAAACAAAAAGTCATGGGTACAAGGGGCCACAGGAAACCAGAGATATTCATGGACTACCCAAAGAACAGTGAGTGGATCTTGGCATGGGCCTGGTATCCCACTTGTTCTTGGTTATCCCCGAATGCCCATACCTCCTGCTAGGTAGGGACATACTAACTAAAGTTGGTACACAAATTCATTTTGATTCTGACCACCCAACTGTGACTGATAAGCAGGGGAGGCCACTTCAAGTTCTGATAGTAAAACTAGAAGACGAATACAAGTTATTTGAAAACCCTCCAGATGCCCAAAGTAAAAAGAGAGACATACAGTAGTGGCTAATACAGACACCACTGGCCTGGGCCGAGATATCAGGCATGGGCACAGCTCTATGCCACCCCCAAGTCATAGTAAAGGTAAAAGCCATGGCCACCCCCACTGCAGTTCAACATATCCCATGAGCCAGGAGGTACATGAGGGCATCAGGACATACATCAAAAGACTACTTCAACTTGGCATACTGGTAAGGTGCCAGTCCCCTTGGAACACTCCCTTATTACCGGTCCGAAAGCCTGGCACAGGAGACTATTGTCCTGTGCAGGATCTAAGGGAGGTCAACAAACAGGTAATGGACTTATACCCTACTGTGCCAAATCCCTACAATCTCTTGAGCACACTGCCCCCACAGTGAAAATTGTATACTGTACTAGATTTGAAGGATGCCTTTTTCTGCCTAAGACTCAGTGTTTCCATCCAGCCCGTTTGCCTTTGAGTAGAAAGACTCAAAGGATCTCTGGACAACTGACCTGGACCAGACTGCCTCAGGGATTCAAGAATTCACCCACCATCTTTGAGGCCCTACTCCAAGACCTTGCACATTTTAAGGCCTCCAACCCCCAAGTAAACGTACTCCAATATGTAGATGATCTCTTACTGGCTGTGAACACAGAGCAAGAGTGCCATCAAAAGACTTGGGACTTGCTGTCTGAGCTTGGAACTCTTGGATATCGGGTTTCTGCCAAGAAGGCTCAGATCTGCCAAGAGCAGGTTAGTTACTTGGGGTACCTTCTTAAAGATGGACAGAGGTGGTTGACAGAAGCACGAAAGAAAGCAGTCTCACAGATCCCCACACCAAAAGACCCTTGCTAGGTACGTGAGTTCCTAGGGACCGTGGGGTTCTGTAGATTCTGGATACCGGGGTTTGCTGAAATGGCAGCACCCTTCTACCCATTGGCTAAGGCTGGAGCCCCCTTCACATGGGGGCCCAAGGAACAACAGGCCTTTGACAAAATCAAAAAGGCCCTGTTATCGGCCTTGGCCTTGGGACTGCCTGATGTGACCAGACCATTTCACCTGTTTGTAGTGGAGGCTAAAGGGATAGCCAAAGGGGTCCTCACCCAAAGACTAGGTCCCTGGGACCAACCGGTGACTTACCTGTCAAAGAAACTAGATCCTGTGGCAACAGGATGGCCCAGTTGTTTAAGGGCCATGGCAGCAGTTGCCCTCCTGGTCAAAGATGCAGATAAACTGACTTTGGGCCAGGACTTGGCCATTACTGCCCGTCATGCCTTAGAAAGCGTGGTCCGTCAACCTCCCGAGCACTGGCTGACTAACACATCGATGACTCACTACCAGATACTGCTCCTCAATTTGGATCGGATAAAATTTACCCAGCAGCCTGCCTCAACCTGGCAACCCTGCTTCCCGAGGCAGATGAGACTACATCTGTAGAACATGAATGTCAACAGATCCTTGCCCACGCTCATGGAACTAGAGAAGATCTAACTGATCAGCCCTTTTCAGATGCTGGTTTGACTTGGTTCACAGATGGGAGCAGCTTCATACAAAAACGGTGAGAGGCAGGCAGGGGCAGCAGCAGTAGAGGGGACAAGAGTTATTTGGTCTCTGGCACTCACACCAGGCACTTCAGCACAGAAAGCTGAACTTATAACCTTGACTAAGGCTCTTGAAATGGCAAAAAGACAAAAGGTAAACATCTATACTGACAACCAGTATGCTTTTGCTACTGCATATGTTGATGGGGCCATTTACCAGTAACGTGGACTTTTGACCTCAGCTGGAAAAGAAATTAAATAAGCAAGAAATTCTAAACCTGCTTAGAGCCCTTATGCTGCCATCAAAGGTCAGCATCATCCACTGCCCAGATCATCAGAAAAATTGGACTAAGGTCACACAAGGGAACAATATGGCCGACCAGACAGCCCTAGGCCGAGCTGCTGAACCCTCTAACCTAGATCCTGTTCTAACTCACTCTGCTTCACCTCCCAAATTGAGCAAAGACCAGAAAATTAACGAACTCCTGAAACAGATTCATCAGTGGACTCACTTAGGGTCCAAGAAACTAGTTGCTCTGCTTGACAAGAAAGATCAAGAGCATCCCAGTGCCCAAAGAGCCACTGAAGAAATTGTAAGATCAATGTCTACCTTGCCCAAAGGTTAATGCTGGGCATCTGAAGTCTCAAGTCAGATACAGGCTAAGAGGAGATCGACCAGAACTCTACTGGGAAGTTGACTTTACAGAGGTAAAGCCTGCTAAATATGGTAACAAATATCTGCTAGTTTTTATAGATACCTTTTCAGTATGGGTAGAAGCCTTCCCTACCAAAACTGAGACTGCAAAGACTGTAGCAAAGAAGATCCTGGAAGAAATAGTCCCGCGGTTTGGAGCACCTAAGGTACTAGGGTCTGATAACGGTCCAGCATTTGTGGCCCAGGTAAGTCAGGATATGGCCAAGTTTCTAGGAACCAATTGGTGTTTACATTGTGCTTATTGTACCCAAAGCTCAGGTCAGGTAGAAAGAATGAACAGAACTCTAAAAGAGACCTTAATTAAATTGTCCTTAGAGACTGGCGGTACAGACTGGACAATGCTCCTTCCCTTAGCCCTCTTCCGTGCCAGAAATACTCCTTCCACCTTTAACCTGACCCCCTTTGAGATACTCTGTGGGTCCCCCTCCCCATCTTGTCCATGACAGACAGTTTTGATCCTAGCCAGATTGATGATTCTGATCTGTACAGTAGGCTAAAAGGACTCCAACTGGTTCAGAGAGACACGTGGGCTCGGCTAACGGATCATTACCAGACAGGACCAGATATCAAGATCTACCCCTTCAGTGTGGGAGACTCAGTCTACATCCGAAGGCATCACCCCAACAGCCTTCAGCCTCGGTGGAAGGGACCTTACACCATTCTGACCAAGCCACCACTCTCAAAGTAGACGGCATCACCACCAGGTTCCACGCCTCACACATCAAGCCAGCCCCATATCCTGGAACCGAATGGCGAGTAACAAGGACAAACAACCTCTCAAGCGAAAGTTACAGCGGCATGTAGCCTAACCCTACTCATACTGGTATTGTCTACCCCTTTTCCCCAAAGTAACCAGTACAAACCTTAGCTCCTGACCTGGCAAGTACTGTCACAGACCAGAAACATGATCTGGTCGACCTCTACACTCCAACCCCCAGGGACATGGTAGCCAGTTCTAACTTCTGACCTGTGTCAGTTAGCTGCAGTTAGACTCTTGGGCCATACCCAAACGCCTCCCATCTGAGCTGGTGGGACCCCTCACACAATCTGATTGGCAGAGTAAGGCCAGAGTAGCAAGTAAAGGATTTGGCTGTGGAAGACCTATGACCCAGTATAAAACTCTAGAAAAACCCATTTATGCCTACCCAAGAGAAAGACTGGATAGGCCAACTATGAAAAAGTGTGGAGGCATAGAACATTTCTATTGTAAACAGTGGGGCTGTGAGACCACTGGAGATACCTATTGGAAACCCTCTTCAAGTTGGGATCTAATTAAGATATCAAGAGGTAGGCCCCCGTGCTGTTTTGGTAATATGTATGACCAACCTGGGTGTGACAGTACTCATGGATCTTGGGGTGGTTGTACTGTTAGTGAGCTTTGCAACCCACTCAGCATTACTTTCACTGACCAAGGCAAAACTTATGAGGGACGGGTTAAGGAGCAACAGTGGGGGCTCCGGCTATACCTTGACAACTTTGATGACAGGCTCCTACTCACCATCAGACTAAAAATTGAGTCTCCACCTCCCACCCAGCTAGGACCTAACCCTGTTTTGAGGCCTAAAATCCCCATGATCCCTAAGACACCAACCCCTGTCCCAATAGCTGAGTTTACCCCTGCAACAAGTCCTATAACAGGAACCCCAGATCGATCCACTCCACTCCTATACAACCCGGGAATCTCCACTGCTGACACTATGGTAAGTTTAGTTCAACAAGCCTTCCAGTTCTTAATGCCACCAACCCCAACGCCACAGAGTCCTGTTGGCTGTGCTATGCAGTACCACCCCCTTACAATGAGGCCACTGGAATAGAGGGGAATTTATCCAGCTCCCATGATTCTAGGTCCTGCTGGTGGACTCTCAATAGTCAGGTTAGGCTGACCTTGTCCTCTGTTACAGGACAAGGCTTATGCATAGGTATACCCCCTGCAGACAAAATTCACCTATGTTCAAAAACCATAAAAATCAACTCCACCTCCGACACTAGGTACCTGCTCCCGCCCATTAATGGTTGGTGGGTATGTGAATCAGGCCTCACTCCGTGTATCTATCCCCCTGTGCTCATTGCTAAAAATGACTTTTGTGTTCTAGTCCAACTGGTACCAAGATTGCTGTACCTAGCCGGGCGGTGGTAGTGCACGCCTTTAA
>NW_022196903.1:59225697-59252695 GCF_008632895.1 Mastomys coucha
ACTCCTCCTTTCTAGATGAGTTTGAAAACAAAAACAGTCAAAAGAGAACCGGTCACAGTGACCCTTGCTATTGAAAGACCCCCAGAACTGGGGAGATCCTTACTCAAGTCTCGGGATGACGCGACCACCCAATGACTCACAAGAGACTGAACTTGCTGCAATCACATGAGGTTTATTGGGGATACAGGTACCGGGGTCGATCTCATGACCTTGCCAGTCAGAGGAGTTCGACCCGGAACACAAAAAGTGTAGGGTATTTAAGGGAAGCTGGGGGCGGAGAAAGAGTTACCAAGAAAACAGAACATAAAAACAGTGGAAAATTTCAGAGGGGCCTGACCCAAGGTATTCAGTTAGGGAGGGGAACACATTCATTCTAGGAATGTAATCTTCATCTACTGGTCCACAGGGTGGAGAGTCTCATAAACCAGTAGACCTTCATTCCTAGTTCCACCCTCATTGCAGATCAGCCAGGAGGGGCAGGTATCGGGAACCAGAGCCCTGAGGCTCTGGGTTCCTGGAACTGGCTATTTTATATTTCTGGCTGGCTACAGTGGCCCTCCATGTTCTTTTAGGTAAAGGTTATACACCATACATTTGTATTAAATGCCCTCATTTTAAATTCTAAGATTTTCCAGCCTTTCACTATGCTACTAGGAATAGGAATAGCAACAGGTATAGGAACAGGCACTATGGCTCTCATCCGGCAGCATCAGCATTACGCTGGCCTTAGGCAAGCCATAGATACTGATATTAAACTATTTGAGGACTCCATAACAAGGTTAAAAGAGTCATTGACCTTGCTGTCAGAAGTAGTTCTCCAGAACAGACGAAGGCTAGACCTCTTTTTTCTTAAAGAGGGCAGACTGTGTGCTGCCTTAAAAGAAGAATGCTGTTTCTATATAGATCACTCAGGAGTCATAACTGACAATCTTAATAAATTAAGAGAAATGTTAGCCAATAGACAACGAGAAAGAGAAAACCAACAGGGCTGGTTCGAATCATGGTTCAATAAGTTTCTTTTGCTCACCACCCTTATATCTACCTTGATGGGACCCTTAATTGTATTACTTCTCATATTCACTTTTGGGCCTTGTATTCTTAATCACTTAGTCGCCTTTATTAGAGAAAGAATTAGTGCTGTATGAGTGCTAATGCTTAAACAGCAATATAACCCAATAGTAGAGTCAGATCTATGAATTTCAAGGTTGAAATTAGCTACTAGAAGAAGAGGGGAATGTAAGACCATAGAAAAATACAAATTGACCCAGGGACTACCTGCACCGGGGTCATGAGAAACTAACCCCAGGTCCTGAACCAGAGTCATGAGAAACTGACCCCAAGGACCCTGGGACCACTCCTCAAGGCTCAGTACCCAGAGGAAATGGCCAACCACAAAGAGCAGATGTTGCCAAAGATAGCTGAACAATCGATCAATGTATAGGAGATATTTGTATAGCTGTATACTGGAATTTCCCTGGACCCCCCCCCCCCCCCCCCCCCCCCCCCCCGCCCCAGCACCAGCTTGCAGTTTCTGACCTTAAATACTCTCTAACAGTCACTGGGGGTTCACCTCCTTCCCTAAGGCAGCTGAACCCTGGCGCGCCAGACTGACTAAATCCTCTTGCTGTTGCAACAAATTTCTGACTCTTGGTGGTCTTTGGGGGAGGGTCCCGAGAGAAAGACTCTTTGGGTCTTTCATCATATCTGTGTACCACATGCATTCAGTACCCAAAAAGGTCAGAAAACTGTGTCAAGAGTTACTCGTGGTTAGCTGCCATGTGGATGCTAGAAACTGAACTCTTGAGTCTTCCAGAGGAGTAGCCAATGCTCTGAACAGCTGAGCCGTCTCTCCAGTCATGTGGTTTATTTTTCAATAATTATTTATCATCACCACCACTACCATCATCATCACCATAATTGAAACAGTGTCTAGCCAGGCCTGGAATGTTTTATGAAGACTAGTCTCTCCTTGAACTCACAGAGGTAGCTGCCGCTGCCCACTGAGGACTAGATTAGAGATGATTAAAAAGATGAAAGTGCTTCATTCAGCCCTTGCCTGGTTTATGAAGTGCCAGAGACCTAATCCAGGGCTTTGGGCAATCAGGACAAGCACTCTACAAACCGAACTACATTCCCAACCCTAGAATTTAATTTCATTTATATCTTATCATCTATTATACGCAGTGATGGATGCTTATGGAAAGTGGAAATAAAAGCTCTTAGGACCAAAGACTGTGAGCCACCGGTTTCCTCCACCCTGTATCTACTATGTAGGGAAACTTCCTGCCTCTCCCTTTTATCCCAGCATTTATCACAGAAGCCAGGAGACAGAAGGTAATGCCCCAAGCCAGTAATTGTGGCACACACCTTTAATCACAACACTCAAGAGGCAGAGGCTGGTAGGTCTAGGTGAGTTTGAAAACAGTCTGGTCTACATAACAAATTCCAGGCCAACTTGGGCCTGGAAAAGTAAGACACTATCAGTGGTTAAGAATACTGACTGCTCTTCCAAAGGCCCTGAGTTGAAATCCCAGCAACCACATGGTGGCTCATAACCATCCATAAAAAAATTGAAAAAAAAAAAAAATAAAGCTTAGATTATGTCAGGGACATACTGCCCATTGATCTGTATTTTCCATGGGAAATCTCTGATTTCCCAAGGCACATATCATTTTTGTAGCTAACACTCAAGGCCACCATTCCTTCCTCCTTCAAGAACCAGATATGATGTCCGCTTGTTTTATTTGTTGTGGGTAGCCTGAGGGACAGGTTCTCTCAAACTATACTAAATTCAGCTTCTCTCCAGATGGCATTAGCCATAGATTCCTGATTCTAGATCCCAAATGTCCCTTGCTATAGCAGAGTTGCTTTATTATATAGAATCTTGATCCTTGGTACATCAGGCCAAGACTCTGTCCCCCTGCTATCTATTTAGGGAATGAAAGAACAAAGAACCTACCAACAAGGCAATAGCTATTGGTATTGTGATGAAGTTCCTTGGCCTCCACACAATCACACAGAAAAGCTATCCAGGCTGCAGATTTCTGTGGCAAAGGCTGTCTAATGTGTCTAGGACTCTAGATTCTATAATGCCGTACAAAAAACTAAAAGGTAAGACTATTAATTGTGGCGCCCTTGAAACTCCTTACATCTGTGTTTGGGCATGTAAGGAACCAATCATTTTGAAAAGGCTACAGACAGGTAGGTAGGCAAGCCAGCCTGGCTCCCTTTGCCCGCTTTCCCTCGTCCTTGTTTGGAACTCCTGTTTTGAAGCACAATAACCTCTTTGTTTCAGAGGCTCGGGTAAAGCTATTCACATTCAAAGGTGACAGGATGGTTTTATCTTTAATCCCAGAGTGACCCCACCCCACCCTCCAGAAGCTCTCAGGCTAGAAAGACTTTCACTCCTCTGCCTGTTAAAACCAAGTCTGTTTAGCCTGCTTCCTGCCGCTCTCCCTCTCTCTCATTTTTCCTTAGGCATTTCAAGTGGGGATTCAACCTCATACAAAGGAGACAAAGAACATTTCCTTCACCCTTCCAACTAAAGGAATCTCCTGAAAATAAGTTAAGACAGGCTTAGTAAAAAAGAAAAAAAAAGGTGAAAACCTCCTGCCAAAAAAAAAAAAGAGGGAAAAACTTGACAGTGGTGCCCAGAATTAATTAGATGGGCATTAATTTAACAGCAAAATAGCATTGCGAATATTTTTTTCCTTATCTTCAGCATTTAGAAGACTGATTTACCAGTCATATTTTCAAGCCAAGATTATTCTTGTGGAAATTTTTGCTTTAACTAGGCAAAGCACATAAAAGTAATTTAAAGTACATACAGGACTGGGAGATTTCTATTCCTCCCGAGCACATTTTCTGTTAGCCTGGTCTCTTCCATTCCTTACTAGTTCAGGAACTTGGAATGGACCAGAATCTGAAGTTATCTTTGAAGCTCCTGTAAGACAGTAGCAAAGACTTCAGACTTAATTCACAGCACAGGGAGCCACTGAGATGCCCTCAGTTCTGCCACCACACCTCAAAAGCTAAAAATCAGAGTTACCTCTCCCACTTGCAGGCCCGACATTGGCCTTCAGAGAAATCAAGGAATGAAAAGTAGAGAGAAAAGAGACATACTTCACAAACAAGGCAGTAGCTATTGGTATTGTGATGAAGCTCTTGGCCTTCACACACTTATAGAAAGGCTATCCAGGCTGCAGATTTCTGTGGCAAACGCTGGTCTAATGTGTCTAGGACTCCAGATTCTATAATGCCATACAAACAAATTAATAAGTAAGAACATTAAGTCAACTTTGTGCCAGGCAGTGGTGGCATGTATCTTTAATCCTAGCACTTGGGAGGCAGAGGCAGGTAGATCTCTGAGGCCATACTAGTCTAGAGAGTTGAGTTCCAGGACAGCCAAGGCTACACAGAGAAACCCTATCTTGAAAAAACAAACAAATAAAAAGTCAACTTTGTGTTAACTAGTTACTTTGACTTCTCTGCAGTACAATTTCCTTGTCCCCACCTTGCTGTAAGGGTCAAACCCCAGGACAGATAATTTCCTAGAATGCAGGAGGCATTCTAGGCCTGTCACTTCCAAAAACAAGGTTGATTGTCCTAACTGCACAGGATGTGTTTAATCACTTGTAGGCGAGAGGTATCGTCAGGATGTCTGCTTGCCCCTGATTGGACTACAGTGGAAAGTAGCCTAGCCTTGTGGGTTCCACCTTTGAGAGCACCTGACTAACAGGATTCAACGCCTTGCTTTGGGAATTTCCCATATGGTCCTGGCCAGTGTTTATCTTTCTGGCCAGTATTTAATAAAGCTTTCTTTCTTTCTTTCTTTCTTTATTTTTTATTTTTATTTTTTTGGTTTTTTCAAGACAGGGTTTCTCTGGGTAGCTCTGGCTATCCTGGAACTCACTCTGTAGATCAAGCTGGCCTCGAACTCAGAAATCTACCTGCCTCTGCCTTCCAAGTGCTGGGATTAAAGGCATGCGCCACCACTGCCCAGCATAAAGCTTTCTTTAATTGGTTAATTGTGTAGTTGGTTTTTCTTCTCGTGACTTTCAGGCTTAACATTTTCAAGGTCACTGACTTAGAAATCACCAATCTGTCTTTGTTATTATTATTATTATTATTATTATTATTATTATTATTATTATTATTATTATGTTTCTGCTTTGTTCAACCTTTCTCTACCTTAACAACCAACATTTTCTGTACAAAATTGTCAGAAGTGAATGAACAACCAAGACAAGGAGAATACCACACTTCCTTGGTTAAAATGCCATGCCTTGTCATTGAGTTAGCAGACATCAGAACTCAGTGGGCACCTCTGGAATGGGGGCAGTCCAGATTCTGTATTCTAGAACAAGGAGTTGAGCAGAAACACACACAGTAAAAGCAAGTATAGCTTATTAGATGAGACAAATTCCCAAGGGATGAATTCAGTAGCTCAAAAGGCACAATCTAACAAGAGTTTGGAGTTTTGGAGTTTGGGTAATATGAGGGATTTGGGGGATATTTCCACAGCACTAGGTTTTTGGATTATTTGATTGATATAGATTATATCCTATATCAACCAATTATATATATATATACATATATATATATATATACACATATACATATATATATATATACACACACACACACACATACACACACACAATTTATTGTTATGTACATTAGTGTTCTGCCTGCAAGTATGTTTGTGTGAAAGTGTCAGATCTCGTGGAACTGGAATGATAGGCAGTTGTGACCTGCCATGTGGACAGTAGAAATTTAACCCAGGGGGCCTCTGGAAGAATGGTGTTTTGTTTGAGCCACCTCTCCTTTTTTTTTAAAATGCAATATACAAACTTTATTTAACAAAACAAGTAAAGTAAAACAGGCATTTATATTAAGAAAAAAACTACAAGAAAATTTAACAGCTTAAACTAACCTACTTGCAGTTTTATGTAAACCATTGAGGAGTCATTAGAGACTCCATGAGTAAGCTCAGAGAAAGACTAAATAACTATAGGTCCATGCCTGCTAAATAAATTAGTTGCTTTTATCAGCGAAAAATAAGTGCTGTTCAGATTCTAATGTTAGGCCAACAATATTATACTTTGCAAGGCCAGGAAAATCTAAAATATAATGATACTGATATTTAGTTCTATGATTGGAACTATCTACTAGAAGAAGTGGGGAATGAAAGGCTGGAGAATCTTAGAATGTATAATGTATAACTTTTACCTAAAAGGGGGCATGGAAAACCTCTGCCACAAGCCAAAAAAGGTGGAGTAGCTAGTTCCAGGAACTTTGCTAACCCAGAACCTCGGGGCTTTGGTTCCCAATACCTGCCCCTCCTGAATGATCCACTATGAGGGCAGAACTAAGAATGAAGGTCTACTGATTTATGAGACTCTCCACCCTGCCGACCGATAGATGAAGACTAGAATGAATATGTTTCCCTCCCTAACTGAATACCTTGGGTTGGGTCTGAAATTTTCCACTGTTTATGTTCTGTTTACTTGGTAACTCTCTCTCTGCCCCCAGCTTCCTTTAAATACCTCACACTTCTTGTGTTCAGGGTCGGCCCCCAGCTTCCTTTAAATACCCCACACTTCCTGTGTTCAGGGTCGAACTCTGCCCAGCATGGTCACGAGATCGACCCCGAGGTCGGAACTCCTCTGACTGGCAAGGTCATGAGATCAACCCCGGTACGGGTATCCCCAATAAACCTCATGTGATTGCAGCAAGTTTGGTCTCTTGTGAGTCATTGGGTGGTCGCGTCATCCCAAGACTTGAGTAAGGATCTCCCCAGTTCTGGGGGTCTTTCAGTCTCTTGCCCCAATACAATGGGCTTATAGTAAATGTTACTTGCTGCTCTACAGCAACTTCATGCATTCTATGTCCCTTAGCATAGGAAATTCCCTCCCAGAGGTGTGCATTAGCATATTGTAATGTACCCATCATCACCTTCAAAGACTCTGTGGACTGCTGGCCCAAATTTGCTGGATTTAGTTGTCTCAGTAGAGAGGAGGGTTCTGAGAATTCCCAGTCTTGTCCCTGCTAACTTGTTCTTTTTGTAGGCTAATTTTGCAGCCTTTTTGCCAGATGGTAGGGACTTCCTCTCTACCCTGTTCTCTAGCTTCAATAGGAGTTACTGAAGATGGATATTGGTCCTAGCTGTATTTGGAGTTTTAATCATGACACACAAGCAAAGGTGATGGTGGTCTTAAAATCTTCCATAAAGTAAATATGCCCTGAGTTACAACCATAGATGCCACAGTGTCCGACAATACTACATGTACCAGCATGCCCACTTTGGAGGGTTTTTAAAATCAGAACCAATAAATAAAACCAATTTATATTTGTATCAAATTCTTGAGCAAAACCCCACCATGGCAGCCATCCCCATAAGAACCAGGATAATGATTATCTCTCAAAAAAGTATCCCATCAAAGGTATCCTTGTTCCAGAAAATAACAAACTGGACCAAACTCCAGTTGCAACCCCTCCACTCCTAACACTTAACGATTGTCCCTCACTGGGTATGTTATCTAAGCATTTGAAAGGCAGATGCAGCAGGAACCACATGAATTCAAGGCCAGGCTAGTCTACAGAGTCAGACCCTGACTCCCCAAAACGAACAGGAAAGAGAGAGCAACAGTAACAAAAGGCCTGCCCAAGAAGAAAAGCTGTGACCAGTTAATATTCGGAAATATTACTGAATATACTTATTCATGAGGAAAATGCAAATTAAAACTGCTTTGAGATGTTACCTCATCCCAGTCGGAATGGTTATTATCAAGCAGACAAATAGGCCACAAATGCTGGTGAGACTATGGGGCAATTTTGGTAAGAGTCAAACTGATGGAACTAAGGAAATCAGTGTGTCAGTATCGCAAAAGATGAAAAACAGAACTGCTGTACGACCCAGAGATGTAGGGGACGGACTGATTGATTGCAAGTCAGTGTGTCATGGAGATTGTCAGGGTCCAGGAATCACCTCAGAGATCACTCAGACACCAATCTCAGTCAAGTATGGATAGTTTATTGAATATACACCCTGGGACTGTTCAATCAGGCATGCAGGTCAGACTCAGGAGCTGAGTCTATGATCCTGTTTCCTAGGGGCAGCTTATTAAGACAAAACCCACAAAAGCTCATAGCAACCATAAAAGCTCACACACAGGTGCAGGAAGTGCTGCTGGGCAGTTGTGGCAGTTGGTTCTAGTCCGTGCTTATTGTAACTTACTACACAAAGCAGTTCTAACTGACCTTCATTGCAGTGGGCTATAAAGGAAATGGAGGGTCTGGGGAATTTTCAAAAACATCAAAGCATAGAATGTAACAGGATATGCAGTTAGTGGTTAACTTGGGCATAAGAAAGGTCCTCCCATAACAAAGTGAAATGGCTGACTACAGACATAAAACAGAATGGCTAAGGTAAGGTCAGAGAGGCAGCAGCTACCTAGGTCTTAACAGAGATACTTGCACATTCATGGTTGCTGCTACTCTTTTTGTAATCAAGATATAGAACTGCCTAGACCTCTAACAACCAGTAAATGAATAGAGACTGGGTATTGTGCTGGCAAGATGGTTCAGGGAGTAAAAGAGGTTGCCATGCAAGACACACAATCCCCAGAACCCAGAGTAGGTGGAGGTACAAATCCCCAAAGTTGTCCTCAACCTCCACATATACCATGGTTCCCACACACATAAACAAACAAACTAATAAATAAATAAACTAATTAATTAACAAACCAGTGTAAAGAGAGAAGGACTCCTTTTCCACACTAGCTCAGTGTTGTTTTTCACATAATTTTACAATTTACACTATGTTTCTCCTAAATATCTATGTACCCTCTGTCTATCCCCGAAGGAACTCATTACTAATATCCAGAAATAATTGAGAAAGAAGAGGCCACCAAGTTGCTATGCTCCCAGTGTGCTCAGATTCACCCTTCTGCTAACCAATTAGCCTAAGCAGAAGGCAATGCATTCACACTCTTTTCCAGTTTTAATAGTAGGTAGTGTAAAAAGGCCAAATGCTTCCCATGGTAAGGTTTTACTATTGGGTTGAGGATGTAAATAATTACAAGATAGATCGTTTGCCTATTATAGCATAAGACCTTGAATTCTGTCACCAACACACACACAGAGAGAGAGAGAAAGAGAGAGAGAGAGAGACAGAGAGAGAGAGAGAGAGAAAGAGAGAAAGAAAGAGAGAGAGGATAGTACAAATTATACTAAGAGTAAAATATTCAAATTACTATGCTTTGTTTTTGTCATGCTAGGGATTCAACTCAGAATTTTGTACATGTTCTATCACAGATATACATTCCCATCCTACAATAATAAACAAATATGTATTACTTTTTTGCAGTACTAGGGTGTAGAGGAACTTTTTTTTTTTTTTTGGTTTTTCGACGCAGGGTTTCTCTGTGTAGCCTTGACTGCCCTGGTACCAGCCTATAGACCAGGCTGGCCTCCAACTTAGAAATCCGCCTGCCTCTGCCTCCCAAGTGCTGGGATTAAAGGCATGCGCACCACCGCCCAGCGAGTAGAGGAACTTTTTTTTTTAAAGATTTATTTTATTTATTATTTGTAAGTACACTGTAGCTGTCTTCAAACACACCAGAAGAGGGCATGAGATCTCATCACAGATGGTTGTGAGCCACCATGTGGTTGCTGGGATTTGAACTCAGGACCTCTGGAAGAGCAGTCAGTGTGGTTAACCACTGAGCCATCTCTCCAGCCCAAGTAGAGGAACTTTAATCCAGCAATGTGACTGCTCTAGATGGAATAAAACACACACCCTTAATTTACACCTTTAATCCCAAACAATGAAGGTAAAGGTAGTTTATAGACTGAAGCAGCCAAGTTTAAAAGTGATGTCTAGTTGAGTGGCAAAGTGACTAATCAGAAAGATTTGACAGAATAGGATATATCCAAAGGGAAGCTATTTGAGGAGCCGTGCAACGCGAGAAACAGTTTTACTGGGTCAGTTACAGTGTAAGGGTCTATGATTTGTCAAAGAATGACATCCTGGACTCAAATAGCATGTAAAAGCAAAGATCGTTTTATTCTGTAGAAGCCTAGCATGCTGAGGTCTCCCCATTACCAAGACAGAGAGACACTCAAGTGAGCTTGCAGCCTGATTTAAAAACACAATAGGGAATTCCAGGGGTAGGTGACCTCTATGTTAATCTGTGAGTCCATCTCTATGGACATTCCATTACCTGGGTGTTGGGTCTGGAAACTTGCTAGGGAAGTCTAGAAACTGTTACTAAGGAAGTAGCTGAGGAAGTCTAGAAACTGCTGGTGACCCATTGTCCTTGCCTCAGGCCAGGTGGGGGGCAACTTCTGAGACCTGGACTTGCCTCATACCAAATTCTTGAGATGTTTCTGAGGCTTCTACACTAGCAGTTCCAGCTAGTGTAGAATCTAGTAACACAGTGGAAATGGCCACCCTTTTAACTCAATTTTTGGAGGTGCTAGCTGGTTAAAGACATCCTCTCCAGAGTAATAAGTCACTCTGAGTACAAGCCCATCAAGAATTCTCTGGGGGCAGCATGTATCCTGCAACAGTGGGGTTTACAGTGCGGTTGCAGAGATGCAGAGGTGGGAATAGACTGGGGGTACCTTATTTCCAATGCAGAGTCCCTGTCCAGTAACCTACAGTTCTGTGTTAAGCTTGGGGTGAGAGGAGTTAAGAACCAGCAGTCCAATCAGCCTTCCTTCCAGCCACTGTGAGCCTGATGAAAAGGTTGTTGAATTGTCCCCTGGGCACCCAGATAATATGGGGGCTAGTGGCTGGTGCAGCAAAGCATACCCAGCAAGCAAGCAGGAGCAGGAGTGCTGGAGTCTCAGTTTTAGTGGATTGAGAGGGTGTGGGATGATGTGCCTTTTAGATCCTAGGGGCAATGAATTATGGCCACTTAGAGAGAAAGCCTTCAGGCTGGTAAGATGGCTCAGCAGGTAAGAGCACTGACTTCTTCTGAAGGTCCTAAGTTCAAATCCCAGCAACTGTGAGATTCCTGGAGGGACCCCCACACTCAAATCCGGGGAGCAACAACCCTACACACCACCAAGAGACGGACTTGATGCAATCTTCAAGAGGCTTTTTATTCCAGCTACCTCTCCCAGGGGTAGAGGAGTCTGGCCCCGAGCAAGGTCTTAGGCAGCTTTTTATTTCTGTGCAGTTGCTGGGGCAAAAGGGAAGACTGGGGTAAGGGGAATGTACGGGGTGGTTTCTGATTGGTGCTGGCTCGTGCTAGGGTCCAGGGATGGGCTAGCTAGCTACCTGGTGATTGTTTTGGGCCAGGTTGTTTCTGGGTGGGCCAAGTCGTGTCTTGGTTCCCTTGTTTCTGGGTTCTTGGGAACTGACCTCCCATTGTTTCTAGGTTCTGGGGGCTGGTCTCCCACTGAGTTTAACTAATGGCTAAATTCCCACAGTACAGTTTGAAAACTTAATCTTACACAACCATATGGTGGCTCACAACCACCCGTAATGAGATCTGACACCCTTTTCTGGTGGGTCTGAAGACAGCTATAGAGAACTTATTTATAACAGTAAATAAATCTTTTAGAGAAAGAGAGAAAGCCTCCAATAAAGCAAATATTCCTTCCTTATATTTGGTGCTTTTTTTTCTTTTAGTAGTCAATAATCCCCTCTCTTAGTCTCTTAGTATATGACCCATGTTCCTGAGCCATAGGTACTTAGATGCATTGATAATTAGAAGGATGAAAGGAAGAACAGTAGTTGGGCAAACAATACTCTGTTCTCTGTATGGAAGATCAAAGTCTACGTGCATCCATAGCAGGGCTGCATCTGTATTTTGCTGAAGAGCAGAACACAGAAGATGCTCACTGAATCAGAGTCTGGATTGTGCTAATCCTATTTGCTCACTGGCACCACTCCAGAAAACACCAAGAAATTTGTCCCGATGTAAAGACTTAATAAGGAGAATAATAAACAAGCATGCCTGAGAGAGGGAGCAAACTCTGTTTGTAAATGACTACAAGGAACAGAGAAAACCAAAATATATAACAGATCTTTTGTTAACAAGATAATTAAAAACCCACTATAATTCAGGCAAGGATAGAGAGCTCAACAATTTACACATGAAGATTAAAAGGTATGAAGAGGACACCTGGTCTAATTTGCTTTCTGTGACTGTGATAAAACACCTTGACAAAAAGCAAATTGGAGACAAAGGGTTTCTTCAGCTTACAGGTCATGGTAATACTCCATCACTTAGGGAATTCAGGACAGGAGACCCAGGCAAGATCTTGGAGGCAGGAAGTGAAGCAGAGACTGTGGAGGGGTGCTACTTACTGACTTGCTCTCCATGGCTTGCTCAACCTGCTTTCTTATACAAACCATGTCCACCTGCCCAGGGGTGGCCCCTCCCACATCACTAATCAAGAAAATCCCCCAGACGTGTCCACAGAACAATCACCATTTTTAAATTGGTTCCTTCTTTTCCAATCACTTAGTTTGTTTCAAATTTATAAAAACTAACAACCAATGCACCACATAGGTTGCAAATTGTATTTGAATTGAGCATTTATCAAGGTTAACCAAAAACTAATAGATATTTTAAGACAGTGGTTCTCAACTTGTAGGTTGTGAACCTTTGACAAACCTCCATCTCCACCAAGTATTTACATTATGATTCATAACAGTAGCAAAATTACAGTTTGAAGTAATGAACACAATTTTATGGTTGGGGGCCCTGACAACATGAGGAACTATATTAACATTAGGAAGGTTAAGAACAGCTGACTTAGCCAGGCAGTGGTGGCACATGCCTTTAATCCCAGCACTTGGGAGACAGAGGCAGGCGAATTTCTGAGTTCAAGGCCAGCCTAGTCTACAGAGTGAGTTCCAGGACAGCCAGGGCTATACAGAGAAACCCTGTCTCGAAAAACAAACAAAAAAAGAACCACTGACAAGTAGTAAAGATGGGTGGAAAAAATAATATTCTATTACAAGAAAAGCTTGTAGTAGATATTCAAGATAAATATTTCTATATTTCAGCTATAGTCTATTATTGAATATAGGAGCAAACATAACAGACTACTTATTTTTTAAAATATTTCTAAATTGTCATAATTATTATAGTTTAATTGTTTGAAAGATTTAAATAAAGCCAAAAGATAATTTTTTCAATCTATAGAGAAATAAAACTTTCAATCAAATACAAATTTGAAATAGCTTCTAAAGGAACTATCACAACAGATACACACCAATATTTAAGATGCAGATATATTAAGAGAATCCATCATTAATGATCTATAATTCATAAGATTTTAAGATAAATGACAAAGCCATTTTGATGTGGATTCCCCTGGCTCTCAATTACAGGCTTTAATTTTTAAATCCCTAGATTCCTATATATATCACTTATTTCCCAAAACTGGAAAAAGAAAAAAGTTTAGTGTTCCCAATTAGAGTTGGCTCTATTCATAGCACACATAATACAAAGTGAACACAAGCATTAAGTGCTACTATGTGACCTGATAGTAAAGGTGCTGCTGGCAGAAATCACAGGCTACAATTAATCAGTGATCCCAGCTCCTCCTCATCTTCCTAGGATGCATCCTGCCTCAGACCTTTTCCTGCTCTTAAGCAATCACTGCAGCAAGGGTGCTGACTCATTTGTATCTTTCATCATCATAGTTTACCATTTTACATATCCCTTCACCCTATGCAAAAGTAGAAATGATTTCCCAAAGCTGCTGACCCCATACTTCTCTAAGAATGGATACCTTGAGTCCTGCAGTGGTGGCCAATGTCTTTAATCCCAGCACTTGGGACGCAGAGGCAGGTGAATTTCTGAGTCCGAGGCCAGCCTGGTCTACAGAGAGAGTTCCAGGACAGCCAGGGCTATACAGAGAATCCCTGTCTCAACCCCCTCCCCACAACAAAAAAAGAATAGGTACCTTAGAGTTTTGCTTACCTTTTAGATGGCTCTCAAACAATCTTATCATTTCACCCAAATTCTGTGGGGCAAACACAGATGCCTGGCTCTCCAGTGTCCATCTCACTTGCCTCCCACTTTCCAAAACATTCTATAATCTTGCTTAGGAATATAAGGGCAAGAAAGACGATCTGATGAAAATGTTTGTTGTCTTCCAGGTCCCAATAGTCCATATCCTGGGTTGGAAACTCACATGAGACTAATACCAATCTCTCACACGCACTCCTCCCCAATCCCCTAGTATCTAACTACTTGATAAACTTCATTGCTTCTCAGTGTCTTACCTAGACCTTGGAGGACATCTGGAAGATCCTGGGTAAGGTTACCCTGCCAGAGTCAGATATTAAATAGTGCTAGCCACCGGAACCAGGATTGGTAGCTCTTCCTGGTTCTGATTCATGACTGTTACTATCTAGTTCAAAAGTCAGTCTTCTGTGTGCAAGGTCACATGATCAGAACTACAAATTAAGAGCAGGTAGCACATAGTATTTTAGTGATTTATTACAATGATCAGGCAAGATCTGTGTGGTAACTCCTAGAGGTGATCAAATGCGTGTGAAAACCTGATTCTCTGGCCCATCAGTTGTTGTTCCTTCTTAATGTTCAGTTTCTTTTTTTTTTTTAAGATTTATTTATACATATATATATATATATACATATATATATACATATATATATATGTACACACAGTAGCTGTACAGATAGTTGTGACCCTTCAGTTGTTGGGAATTGACTTAGGAATTGACTTTTAGGACCTCTGCTCGCTCCAGGAACCTCGCCCCACTCGCTCCGGACTGCTTGCTCAGTCCCTGCTTGCTTCGGCCCAAAGATTTACTTATTATTATAAGTACACTGTAGCTGTCTTCAGATGCACCAGAGAGGGTGTCAGATCTCATTACGGGTGGTTGTGAGCCACAATGTGGTTGCTGGGATTTGAACTCAGGACTTTCAGAAGAGCAATGCTTTCAGTGCTTTTTCCTGCTGAGCTATCTCACCAGCCCTAATGTTCAGTTTCAAAGTAAACATTACAGAGAACTTAACTTGAGTATCTGATAATGGATCGTTTCTGCTTCAATTAGTTTCTAGTGATACTTGCTAAGTGCTGGAATCCAAGGTACATAGAGAACACTGCTCTACCAAATACATGGGAGACAGATGTAGGTGAGTGGAAACAAATTTATAGAAGATGGAGGTTTTTCAGGCCTATGGCAAGGGAGGTCCTGAGAAAGAGGTCATTGCATGATACTGTGAAAGTGAAGCCTCAGATACATTGGAAATCCAAAGACTTTGAACAAGCCAGAGCCATGGAATTTCTGACAAGGAGAGCTTTGTCCAGGAGGTAGGATTAACCCAAGAGAGGGAAGTATCTGGTAGGGAGCAAATTGGGATGGGCAGAGCCATCCAAGCCCTTGGTTATTGGTCATGAAGATTCAGGATTTGGGATTTGCCCTGGTCTAGATTTGGTCCAGTGTTTCCTCACTATACCCTCATTCCTGCTTTTTGGAATGGTAATATATATATTCTATGTTATAGTGTGTTGGAAGTATATAATTTGCTTTTTGATTTTATAAGGAGTTACAGCTAAGAGATTGTTTGAATCTTAGAAGAGACTGAACTTTGAACTTTTAAACAGTCCTGAGGCTGTGAAAATATATAGGGACTTTTGAAATTGAACTAAGTGCATTTTGCATTATTATATGGCCATGAGAGTATAGAATTTGATGGTTGGAATGATAAATGTCCTCCATAGTCTCTGTTATTTGAATACTTGGTCCCAAGTTGGTGGCACTGTTTGGGGAGATGTAGAAGGTGTGGTCTTGCTAGAAGAAATAGATCTCTGGTGCTGGCTGTAAGACTTCAAGCCCAGGCTGGAGAGATGGCTCAGCAGTTAAGAGTACTGACTGCTCTTCAGAAGGTCTGGAGTTCAAATCCCAGCAACCACATGGTGGCTCACAACCATCTGTAATGAGATCAGATGCCCTCAGTGTACTTACATATAATAAGTAAATAAATCTTTTTTTAAAAAAAAAAAAAAAGACTTCAAAAGCATGTACTACTCACGTATTCTTTTCATGAATCAAGATCCAAGCTCTTAGCTTCCATCTCCAGACAACATGTTTGCTTGTTAAAATGCTTCCCCACGTGATGGTGAAGGACTCTTATCTCTCTAAAAGTATAAACCCAAATAAACCTTCTTTTCTAAAAGTGATCTTCGTTTTGGTGTTTCATAACAGAAATAGAAAAGTAACTAATAAAGGATCCTAAAATGTTTAAAAATGGCCAGGTATGGCTATGCATACTTTTAATGCCAGTACTTGGTGGTGCTAAACACTTTTAGTTCTAGCACTGGGGAAGCAGTGGCAGGTGAATTTCAATGCATTTAGGACCAGCTTGGTCCACCATAGATAATTCCAGTCTAGGGCTACATTGTGGAAACCTGTCTTAAAAGAAAAATAGAGTCGGGCGGTGGTGGTGCACACCTTTAATCCCAGCACTTGGGAGGCAGAGGCAGGCAGATATCTGAGTTTGAGGCCAGCCTGGTCTCCAGAATGAGTTCCAGAATAGCCAGGGCTATACTGAGAAACCCTGTCTCGACAAAAAAAAAAAAAAAAAAAAAACAACACCAAGAAAAGCAAAAACAAAAAGGAAAAATATGGCCCAATTGTATGACTATACTAAGGTTCTCTAAGGCAAAAGAACAAAACTGATTCCATAGATAGATAGATAGATAGATATGGAGATGTAGACATAGACATAGATATAGATATAGATAATCAAGTGGCTTATAGGCCAGCCAGTCCAATCCAACAATGGCTATCTTCTTCTTTTTTTTTTTTTAAAGATTTATTTATTTATTATATGTAAGTACACTGTAGCTATCTTCAGACGCACCAGAAGAGGGCGTCAGATCTCATTACAGGTGGTTGTGAGCCACCATGTGGTTGCTGGGATTTGAACTCATGACCTTCCAAAGAGCAGTCAGTGTTCTTACCCACTGAGCCATCTCACCAGCCCAATGGCTATCTTCTAATGGAGATTCTATGAATCTAATAATTATTCAGTCCAGGAGGCTGGATGTCTCAGCTGGCCTTTATACACATTGGAATCCCTAAGAGGAAGGCTCTTATAGCAGTATTGGAATGCCTCGGTAGCAGGACAGATGAAAGTGAGTGCAAGCAGGCAAAAAAACCAAAAGTTTCTGTTGCCACAAAAAGGAGAGGCCCAGATTTAAGGTGGGTCTTCTGGCCTTAAGTGATCTGGATTTCAGGTGAGTTTTCTGACTTCAAGAAAAGTCCTCCATAGGTGTGCACAGCTGCTTGGGTTAATTCTAGATGTGGTCAAGTTGACAATCAAGAATAACTAGCTATCATAGTGTACATATGTCTACTACCAGACTTGCCAATCTGAGTTTTATCCCCAAGACCCACATGGTAGAAGGAGAGAATCAGATCTTGTAAGTTATCCTCTGGCAGCTATGCATACATCACAGCAACATGTACATACCCACAAGCACACACACACAGTAAGTACAGAAGTGTAATTTTCACAAAATTTTCAGTAATGAGCTTCTGAGAACAGAATGGTAAGGCATACAATATAAGGAAACATGAACCAGACAGGCTCTGAAATGCCTAATCTTCTAAGGAGCCTGTGTCTTCTAAGGCAGTGGAAGTCTTTGAAGAGTCTAGAGCTTTCAAACAAGAGAAAAACCTGTAGTTTAGCAAAGATTAAGTGTGTGTTGATTTTTTCCCCCTTTAGGGTGCTTCTTAAAACCAAATCTTTTTGATTCCTAATGACTTCAGCTTTTTTTTTTTTTAATTTGATATTTTCCTCCACCGTCTATGTCAAGCAATCAGTTTAAGGAGAATCCTCTCGGCTGGGAGGAAGGTTCAGGTGCAGTTGGCTAAAAAGAATAAAGATTCCCATTTCTACTTCCCCAGTTTAATGGACCCCTCTAAAGAGATGCTGTTACTCTTCTGCCATGGAGTAATATTGAATTGTTTAAAACAAAAACAAAAATAATGGATTAAGCTAGGTAGTGGTGGGGAAAGCCTTTAATCCCTATTCAGGAGGCAGAGGCAGATGAGATGGGTCTCTATGAGTTCTGAAAGGCCAGCCTGGTCTGCAAAATCAGTGCCAAGTCAGCCAGGCTACACAGAGAAACCCTGTCTTGAAAACAAAACAAGACAAAAACAAACAAACAATAGAAAAAACAAAAAACAATAAATGGATGCTGAAATGTCTTCAGGGTATATTTCTTCTCTCTCTCTCTCTCTCTTTCTCTCTCTTTCTCTTTCTCTCTCTCTCTCTCTCTCTCTCTCTCTCTCTCTCTCTCTCTCTCTCTCTTTCTATTTTAGAGACAGAACCTTGTATAGCTTAGACTAATCTCAAGCCCTTGATGTAGCTAAGGTATCCTGCTCTAGCTCCTAAGTGATAAAATTACAAGTATGTTCCTGATCCACTTCAGGATGTGTTTCTCATAGAAAGGGCGAAAATGTGTGTGGTTAGAGAGATGGCTCAGTGGCTAAGAACACTTATTCCTCTTGCAAAAGACCAGGTTAAATCCTTAGCATTGAGCCAGGGAGTGGTGGCACACCTTTAACCCCAGTACTTGGTAGGCAAAGGCAGATGGATTTGCCTATGTGTTTGAGGTCAGCCTACACAGCAAGTTTCAGGACAGACTGGACTACACAGAGAAACCTTGTCTTGGGGGAAAAAACAAACAAACAAAACAAAAACAAACAAAACAAATCATAAACAAACAAAATCTCAGCACCCATATAATATTTCCCAATCATCCAGATTTCAGGGGCTCTGCGGTCCTCTTCTGGCCTCTGCAGATATATGTACCTGATACACACACAAGGTACAGACAAAATACTCACACACAAAGTAAAACAAAACAAAAAAAAAATCTATTGTAAAAAAATGCAAGCTAAACTTCATAATGTAAAAATTCTCTATAAAACCATTCTATACATATGTCATCAGTATGAGGCTACAAAATTAATACACATGTATTTTTATTTATGTTTCTTTTTTTTTTTGAGGGAGGCATGTGAAATGGAGTCTTTACCCTGTGCAGATGAGAATAATCAGAACTTCTGATCCTCCTACCTCTACCTCCCAAGTGCTAAAATTAAAATTATGCATCAGCTCTACCCATTGAAGTGTGGTGATGTATTATTTACTTTTTTATTGCTTTCTTAAATACCATGACCAAAAGCAACTATGAGATAAAGGATTTATTCCGTCTTAAACTTTTAGGTAACAGTCTATCACTGAAGGAAGTCAGGGTAGGCTCTCCAACAGGACAGCAACCTAAGAGCAAGCTCTGGAGCCATGGAGGAACACTGCTTACAGGCTTGTTCCCCATGTCCTGTTCAACTTGCTTTCTTATACATCCCAGGACCATGTGCTCAGGGGCGGCACTATCCACCATCGTGAACATGGCCTACTGATTTGCCTACAGGTAATGAGATAGAGGGTGTGTGTGTGTGTGTGTGTGTGTGTGTGTGTGTGTGTGTGTGTATCAAGACTCCTTCCTATAGTTTGAAAAGTTGACAGAAAGCAGCTAGCACAGATGACATAAATTTTTATCACAGCTATGGATTCAGGGAGACTCATGAACAAAAGATAGAACAAGAGAGTTGTCAACAAGTACACACAGAACCACAGTGGCAGTGGAGAACCATTGAGTCAGGCCTCAGATGTTCCTTTTACAGGGACAGGTGGCCTTGGGTTCATAGGATGAGCTCATAAGCTAGGATGGTTTTTTTTCCTACGCCTCTTTTAGGGCCATACAGCCCAGGCTACCCTTCAGCTTTCCGAGCCCAGCCTCAGTCTCCCCAGTGCTAGGATTATAAGAATACAACACTATTCCCAACTGACTTCATTACAAATTAAATTGATCATAACCCACTTAGTATTTCTGTCTTAATTTCTAGCTTGTTTTATGTTTTATTATCTATTTATTTTGTTTTTTTGTTTTGTTTTTTGCTTGTTTTTTTAAAGATTTATTTAGTTCATGTATGTGAGTACACTGTCGATGAATTCAGACACACCAGAAGAGAGTATTGGATCCCCATGATCTTTTACAGCCACCATGTGGTTGCTGGGAATTGAACTCAGGACCTCTGGAAGAGCAGTCAGTGCTTTTAACTGCTGAGCCATCTCTCCAACCCCTCTTTTGGCTTTTTTGAGATAGAATTTCACTCTGCAGCTCAGGTTGGCTTGGAACTTACTATGTAGCCCAGGCTTGCCTTTGGCTCAAGACAATTCTCTTGTCTCATTCTCCTTAGTACAGGAATTACTGTTGTGAGCCAACATGTCCAGCAGTTCACTTCATACTGACCATATTTATTATTAGGTTATTATTACTAGGACTCATCTTCTTTTATTTTTTGGTTTTATGAGCTCAGGTTGGCCCCCAACTCACTATATATATATATATATATATATAGCTAGCTAACCTTGAATCTCTCTCTCTCTCTCTCTCTCTCTCTCTCTCTCTCTCTCTCTCTCTCTCTCTCTCTCTCTTCTCTCAATTCTGAGACAGTTTCTTTGTGTGGCTCTGGTTGGTTGTCCTGGAACTCACTCTGTACTCTGTAGACCAGACTGACCTCACACACTCCCCTGCTTCCACCTTCTGAGTGCACCAGCACCACCCATCTTCATAAGGACTTCTGACATAGAATCTGCATACTAAGTGACTCCAGATTTCTCTTCCTTACAAATGATATGAAATAATAAGGGTTCATTGTTTAAACACTTTTAAATTATTTATTTTAAACTTTTAAATTATATATTTTAAACTGTTAATCTTTGGGAATCTTGTGATAAACAGTCATAGATAGTTAATACTAGAGTATTGAAGTGTTGTTAGCAAAATTTCTGGAACTCACGAAAATGAACTGATAAGAAGTTCCAACAAGGGTTGGAGAGATGGCTCAGCAGTTAAGAGCACTGTCTGCTCTTCCAAAGGTCCTGAGTTAAAATCCCAGCAACCACATGGTGGCTTACAACTATCCGTAATGAGATCTGATGCCCTCTTCTGGGATGTCTGAAGACAGCTACAGTGTACTTACATATAACAAATAAATAAATCTTAAAAAAAAAAAAAAAAAAGAAGTTCCAATAAATGATGTGGAGTGGAAGATGATTAAACTCCTAGTGCATTTGGGAGCCAGGTGTTGTGGTACACACCTATAATCCCAGCACTCAGGAATGGAAGCATGAGGATAAGCAAATACTTTAAAGCTAGCCTGAACTACATTATACCTCATGGCAAAATATCAAAACCCAAAATCAGCCATGGCAGGAGGATCTCTATGAGTTTTAATCCAGCTTAGTCTACCTAGAAAGTTCTGAGCCAGCCAAATCTACACAGTGAGACCCTGTCTCAAAACAAAGTGACACACTACCCAATTTACTCTGCTAGATCTCCAATGTTTGTATTCTATATACTTCTCCTTCATCTTCTATTAATGCAAGATGGCTACAGTGATTTAAATGGTTAAGTATTTCTCCCTCCTCCTCCTCCTCTTCTTCATCTACTTAAAAAAAGAGTATTCCTATAGAAACTCATCTGAAGCTATTTTTCTAGTTTATAGTTTAGAGAAATGTAAAATACCTATTTTCAATGATGTTTAGAAACCCTTAGCAGCAGGTCCTAACAGGCATACTATAAAAGTCTAATTCTAAGACAACAATGATAATCATCAATTTCAAAAAGTGTTCTAGAATAAGTTATGTGCCAATGTGTTGACAACTTATAATTATTGATTAATGACCAAAAAGATTAGATATGTGGCAGACAGTTCTGATGATTTTTTTTTTTCTTCTCCAGACAGGGTTTCTGTATAGCTCTGGCTGTCCTGGAACTCACTCTGTAGACCAGGCTGGTCTTGAACTCAGAAATCAGCTTGCCTCTGCCTCCGAAGTGCTGGGATTAAAGGCAAGCCTAACCATTTTCTTTTCTTTTTAATGTTTATTTATTTATTATGAATACAGTGTTCTGCCTGCAGGTATGCCTGCAGGCTAGAAGAGACTACCAGATCCCATGGTCAAGAGCTATCATGTTATTGCTGGGAATTGTACATAGGACATCTAGAAAGAACAGCCCGTGCCTGTGCCACTATTTTCTTCTTCTTCTTTTTTTTTGTTTTGTTTTGTTTTTTTTTTGAGACAGGGTTTCTCTGTGTAGCCCTGGCTGTCCTGGAACTCACTCGGTAGACCAGGCTGGCCTCAAACTCAGAAATCCGCCTGCCTCTGCCTCCCACGTGCTGGGATTAAAGGCATGTGCCACCATCGCCCGGCTTGCCACCATTTTCTTAATCACACTATATTGTTTATACTGAGTTTACATCATTTTAAACAAAATATATCTTTTTGTTGGTTGTGGGTTTTTGACACTGAATCTCACTGTACAGCCCAGGCTGGTCTCATAATTCCCTGCCTCACCTCCCAAGTATTGGGATTATAGGCATACACTACCATGCCCGGCCCTGAAAATATTTCCATTCACAGAATAATAATGGTGATATTTACTAAGGTGTGTGTCTGTGGAACAACAATTCAACACATGGCTCTATTCCTGGTTTTTGAAACAGGGTTTCTCTGTTTAGTTCTCAATGTCCTGGAACTTGCTCGGTAGAGCAGGCTGACCTTGAACTCAGAAATCTGCCTGCCTCTAGCAGGAGTCACTTCTACCAGGTGATTTCTCTCTACTAGCAGTCAACACTTTCTAAAACACTGCCTAATTTACATATCCATTGTTGTACTGATAAGTTAAGTGGTTTTCCATCTGAATGGTTATACTGAGATGGAATTAGACTATGGACCTCCTTCTAAGGGTCAACAAATAACCTGTATGGCTATTGAGTACGATACAATCCAACTACAAACCAAGCTCCTTCTTTTCTTTCTGGAAGAGGAAAATGTTTTGAAAAATCATTCAGAAGTTCTATGCAGATGTAGCGTGGCTCCACCTCAGGGGCAGAATGATTGCTGGAAGTTCAAGGCCAGCGAAGCGAGATGTACATAGCAAGTTCCAGGCCATCCAGAGAGTAGTGTAGGAAAAGACTGTCTTAAAAAAGAAAGAAAGAAAGAAAGATAAACATAGAGAAACCCTGTCTCGAAAAAACAAACAAAAAAAAAAAAAAGGAAGAAAGAAAGAGAGGGAAGAGGAAAGAAGGAAGAAGGAAAGAAAGAAAAACTAATTTGAAAGCTTGTATTTTAGAACCTGAGTTGCCTGGTTCCCTCACAGGAATACAGAAATGCCCCTTGAGTAGCCAGATTCTTAGCACATTCCTGCTCACAATTAGCTGTGCAATTAGGAACTAGAATTCAGGCACAGTGTAGAGCTTTTTGTGACTCACCCAGCATAGGTTTTTGGGTGGCTCTTTGCCTGTGGCAGTTCAGGCCTGTAATAGCAGATCATCACAGGAATAATGATTTTCTCCCTCCTGGATGAAATCCTCTATCAAATGGATAAATACATTTAAGTAGCCAAATACTAAAAATGCAGATGTTGGCTTGTGCTATTAATGCGCCTTTCCCAGGATTTTCACCAAGGGCTTATATTTAAGCAATTTTATGATGATCTATATAATAGTTCCAAACTGCAACTCCAGATTTCAAAAGCGTTTATAACCAGATCACTTATACCTTTCCTAATTATTTCTTATTTATCCAGTTAAGATTGGTGAGTTTCAGTCTGAACTTATATAGCTTAGGGTCTATGAGGAATAACAGAATAATTATAAGCAGTTATCATACAGGACAAGAGTGGCTTTTTTTTTTTTTCCAGACAGGGTTTCTCTGTGTCACCTTGGCTGTCCTGGAGCTCACTCTGTAGACCAGGCTGGCCTCGATCTTAGAAATCCGCCTGCCTCTGCCTCCCAAGTGCTGGGATTAAAGGCGTGCGCCACGACCACCCGGCCAAGAGTGGCTTTTTATTTATTGGTTTTGGTTTCCTTTGCAGTGCTGGAGAATAAACCCAGGGCCTTGCACATGCTAAGCCACTGCTCTACCACTTAAAATCTACACCAGCCTTTGGTTTATTTGAGACAGTCCATGAATCCCAAGCTGGCGTCCTTCCTGAGCTGGCCTAAGATCATCAATGAAATACCATTTTGGGATACCAACACTTCACCTGGAAACACCACATGCTCTAAGAACATAGGAATGATTAAAATAAATCACTAAATTCTTCACTGGTATATTGGGGCCACCAGAAGGCAAGGAACAGTCTTCATTCAGGTTGGGGAGGAGGCATGGAGAGCGGCATGTTACAAGGGCTAGAAAAGGAGTGGGAACAGAGACAAAACAAAACAAAAAACAGATCAGTATGGCTGGTGAATGGGTCCTTACTTAACTTGAAATAGAAAGGAACCAAGGCATTTTCTCCAACAAGAAAACTGTGCCCTGTGCTATTTGTGGATAGGTCAAATTCAACTAAGTTCTTCACTAGCTTGTTGATTCAAACTCAAATCTTTGATTATGATTTAAAGTCAAACTTAAACTACAAAGGTCCCAGGTAAAAATAGCCGGCAATGTAAGTTCAAAGTGTGAATGGCTCTCTTCTATAACTCAGCCATCCAGCACACCAGTCCTTAAAAGCCTAAGTTTGGACAACAAGTGCATGAGGACTGAGTGAGGAGCTTCCTTTATTGACAACTTAAAAGGAGATTTTATCTGAGTTCATGATTCCTTGTCTGTTTGGGAGTTTTTTCCCCTACTGTTTTTGAGACAGCATCTCACTCTAAGGTTCTATGTGGCCCAGAACTGGCTGTGTTACCCATGCAGACCTGGAGTTCATGGCTGTCCTCCAGATTAAGCCTCCAGAGGACTGGGATTACAGGTATGCAACTCTGTGCCTGGCTGCTGTATTTGTTTTGTTTTGTTTCCTTTAAACAATATTTATCTTGTGGTAACAGTTTGTTTTTCAAGCCTGTCTTTACTACTTAACAACATTACCCACAGGGACTATATCATGATGCCTCTGTATTAATATAGCTTTAGCATCACTGTGACCATGACTATGGTCACAGTGGGTCAGATGCAGTTGACTATGAGATGCAGTCAGCTGGGTCAGAAGCTGGGCACTGTGACACATGCCTGAAGTCCCACAATATGGGAGGTAGAGGCAGGAGGATCAGGAGTTCCACATCATCTTTGACTACATAGTCAGTAAAGGGCTAGCCTAGGTTACATGAGAGAAGTAGAAACCTAATTTAAGAGGCCCAAGGTGAAACTTCATGGGATGAAAACGCTGTATTGTAGCTGTTACAAGCTACATATGTTTTCAAAATTTTCCAAACTACACACAAAAAAGGGATAAATTTATGTCTTGAACAATACATATTATAAAAGCCTAAATAGGAATAAAGGAATGAACTTGAATGCATAAAAGATGCAATGAAAAATTTGCCTAAAGCTTCACTTTCACTAGAAGCTTAGGAATGATTGCTGTCTCTAGTGCTGAGACAGGTACCCATCAGGTAGCCTTGACTGGCCTGGAACTCAGCATGCTATCCAGGCTGACTTCAAACTTGTAGCAAGTATCCTGTCTCTTGCCTCCTAATGGGATTACTTGTGACCTTTGCTTGTTTTGTTAGTTTTTTTTTATAAGCCTAGGCTGACCTTGAACTTTCAATATAGTTTAAGATGGTCCTGAACTCCTGACGGACCCTCCTACCTCCTTCCTCTACCTGTTGGAGTTACAGGCATCTGCCAGTACACTAAGTGTCTTAGTCATTGTTCCATCGCTGTGAATAGACGCCATGACCGTGACAACTTATGAAAGAAATTATTTAATTCAAGGCTTGCTTACAGTTTCCAAGGTTTAGTTTATTATCATAATGGATAATAAGGAGCATGAGGACAGTAAGGCAAGTGTTGGAGAAGTAGCTCAGACCTACATTCTAATATATATATATAAAGAGAGAGAGGGGGGGAGGGAAAGAGAGAGAGAGAGAGAGAGAGAGAGAGAGAGAGAGAGAGACAGAGACAGAGACAGAGACAGAGGGAGAGACAGAGACAGACTCTGGACTTGGCATGATCCTTTGAAACCTCAAAGCCCATGTCCAGCGACTTCCTTCCCTCAACACACCTCTTAATCCTTCTAATCCTTTCAAATAGTGCTATCACTGATGACTAAACATTCAAATAAATGAGCCTATGGGGAGTATTCTTTTTCAAACACCACAGTTTTACTGATTTTAAAAAAACCAAACAAACTTTTTTTTTTCATACAATAAATTCTGATTCTGGTTTTTCTTCCTCCAACTCCTCCTAGACCCACTCCCATATAAACACAAATGCACATTCTTTCTTGCTCTCTCTTTTGGGGAAAAAACAGACATCTAAAAAAGATGGAAAGAATAATAATAAAATAGTGTAAAATACAAACAAACAAAAAACCTGAATAGGACAAAACAAGCAAATGAACTGAACATACAAGAACCAAAGAAAAAGCACAAGAAACACATATTAGATGCAGAGATACACACATTTTCATATACAGAAAACACATAGAGACACAAAATTGGAAACTATAAGATAATTTGTTTTTAAGATTTATATACTTATTTATGTATATGAGTACACTGTTGCTGTATAGATGGTTGTGAGCCTTCATGTGGTTGTTGGGAATTGAATTTTTTAGGATATCTGCTTGCTCCGGTCAACTTTGCTCACTCTAGTCAGCCCTGCTTGCTCAATCCCTGCTTGCTCTGGCCCAAAGATTTATTTATTATTATACATAAGTACACTGTAGCTATCTCCTGACACACCAGAAGAGGGCATCAGATCTCATTACGGATGGTTGTGAGCCATCATGTGGTTGCTGGGATTTGAACTCAGGAACTTGGGAAGAGTAGTCAGTGCTCTTACCTGCTGAGCCATCTTGCCAGCCCCAAGATAACTTTTAAAAGGTTAAGAAAAGGCCGGGCAGTGGTGGCGCACGCCTTTAATCCCAGCACTTGGGAGACAGAGGCAGGTGGATTTCTGAATTCGAGGCC
>NW_022196903.1:59252844-59256181 GCF_008632895.1 Mastomys coucha
AAAAAAAAAAAAAAAGCAAAAATAAAATAAAATAAGAATAAAATAAAAAGCCAGCTTCAAAAATACTAGAGTTCATTTTGCATTAGCTATCTATTGCTGGGCATCAGGCCTGCTCCTAAGTGCAGTTTGTGTACTCAAGGAGTTTTTCCTTTGTAAGCTTTTCTTTTTTTCTTTAATGTAGTTTTGGATTACCTTTTTGAAATTATGTCTTGTTGCACTGGCCTCAAACTCACTACATAACTGAGGCCAGCCTTGAATTCCAAGTCCTCCTATGTGGCACAAGTTTCCATGTGCCAATTCCTGGAATTACAGACATGAATCACATGTGATTTATTAGTGGTTTTGTTTGTTTTGTTAATGGTGTTTTTGTTTTGTTTAATTTCATTTCATTCTGGTTTGGTTTGCTTTTGGAGACATTGTTTTATTGTGAAGTCTCAGACTGGCTTCTAACTTGCTATATAATTGAGGCTGGACTCAAACTCATTGTGCACCTGCCCATTGCCAGTAAAACAGTGATGCATTACTATGCCTGCTAAATGGTTACTTTTAAAAAAAGCATTCCCAGTGGGCAGTGGTGGTGCAGGTCTTTAATCCCAGCACTTGGGAGGCAGAGACAGGTGGATTTCTGGGTTTTTTGTTTGTTTGGTTGGTTTTTTGTTTGTTTGTTTGTTTTTCGAGACAGGGTTTCTCTGTATAGCCCCGGCTGTCCTGGAACTCACTTTGTAGACCAGGCTGGCCTCGAACTCAGAAATCTGTCTGTCTCTGCCTCCCAAGTGCCGGGATTAAAGGTGTGCTCCACCACCACCCGGCCTGTTCTACAGGATGAGTTCCAGGACAGCCAGGGCTACACAGAGAAACCCTGTCTCAAAAAACTAAAACCAAACCAAACCAAACCAAACCAACAACAACAACAACAACAAAAAGGCACTTCCATTTCCAAAACCCAAAAACTGGGCAATGCTTTGTGAACATAAAATTTCAATAGTAGATAATTCATTTTATTAATTTCTTTCCAAATTCATGCAGTAGATCAGTTGATCTACTACAGGGGTAGTATGTAAGCTTCCTGTGGCTATGGCAAAATGACATGGACAGACAGTTTCTGAGGAGTAAAGGTTGGCTTATGCTTTCAGAAGTTTCCGTCCACAGTCCATGGCCCCATTTCTGTTGAGAGAGTGCAGAGGCTGTTCCTCTTGATGGGAACCTGAGGCACATAGAGCAAACTGCTCACCTCAAGCTTCAAGGGGACATCTCACTTACTCAACTTTCTCCAGAAGGCCCTGTAGTGAGGTGTTCACCAGAGAAGACTGCTAGGACGTGGGTGTAAGCCAATAGAAAGCCTTTAACAGTCAGCAACTACACCTGCGTGTTTGGAAGCCCAGTATAGCCCTGAGCCTTTCTCAGGGTGGGGTTTTTAAGAACAACAACAACAAAAAAAGTTAAGTCCTGAATTGACATACTTGAGTTAATCAGAAGCAGAACTACAGAAGCCAAAAAGCAAGGTTAGTACATTTTGAGACTTTTCCAGAACTGTATGGACTTTGATGGATTAGGCCTTTGTTTTAGTTTTGGCAGTTGGTGCTTGTCTCCGTGCTGAGTTTTATGGTTTGCATGGCATTTCCATCAGAGAGTGAGGTGTGCTTGAGACACACCAAAATGAGTAGTAATTTATTTTAAAATTTTTATTACCTTTTTATATTTTTAATTTTTTACACAGTATATTTTGATCTTCCACATTATATTTATATGGAACTACCCTCATTAGAGAAGCTTCTTCTTGTAGTAGGTGGGAGCTAACACAGACAACTGGCCAATGACAAATTCTACATGAAAGGGATCATTCTTTCTTTGTATAGAAGAGGATGGCTTGGCTAATGTGTAATCAGAAGACATGAGAGTAGTCAGGCTACCTAAAAGTCCCCAGCGAATGGGATGGTCTTACTCTGCTTGTGGTTACTCTAACTGAACCCCAATGGGTCTAGTTGATTGCTCAAATGTTTCTAGAGGATTTTTTTTTCTATGAAAGGGAAAGAGGGTGGGCACAATTTTGTAGGAAAGAAGATGGAGGAAGTGACAAAGCATTGCTAGATACTGAATTCAGATTCTAGACGCTTGAGCTGAGGATTTTATCTGCCCTCTCCCCATTCATCTTATGATGGATAGTCAGGAGTTAATCTTTGGGTCAGAGGCTAGTATCCATAGTCATGCATCAGCATAAATTCTGTTCCTTTTTCTTTCTTTTTTTCCTTTGAGACAAGAGTATCACTATGTAGTCCAGGCTGGCCTCAAGTTTATTATAGTCTACAATAGACTTGAACTCTCAATTCTCTTGCCTCAGCTTCCTGAATGCTGGGATTATAATTATTATGCCATCATCAGCTTGGAAGACTTTTATTTTTCCTTTTGGACAGAGGATTTGGGGCTTGTACTAGCTTCAAACACATTCTGTGGCTGGGAATGACCTTCAAGTTTTGAACTTTCTGCCTAAGCCATATGAGGATAAGAGAATTGCAGCGATGCTAGTTTTTTAAGGTGCTAAAAGACCGCCATGGGGAGACCCCCACTCAAATCTCAGGAGTACATGCACCTAAGGAAACATGAGAGACCATCTTGATGTAAACACAAGAAGCAGTTTAATTTCAGAGCTCCAGGTTGACACGTATCTCATGCAAGAGACAGAGGAATCAACCCCGAGGCTCAGGGGTTAGTGGTTTACATAGGAAAAAGGTCTGGGGGAACAGGGGAATCAGCGTAGTTATACATGATTGGCTAGTTCAAATATCAGCTATAGTACGTGCAGATCAGAGCAGGAATTCCTAAGGGTGGTGCTAATCTGAGTCAACAGAGCATCTGGCTGACCTCAAACCATATCTAAGAGGACTAGATGGCCCATTATTCAGTTGCGTCGTTTGCCCAGACATGTCCTTGCATGTTTTTTCTTATTTTTATGATTTATCTCTTCTTGGCCTGCTAGTTCCCCGGATGTCTAACAGCTTGCTTGCTTTTGTTCAGGCCTATTTGGAATTTTCTTATTAGCCAGTACAGGCCTCAAACTTAATTTTCCTTTCAGTGCAGGGCATCAAACCTAGGCCTTCATACAAAAGAGTATGAGCAAGCACTAAAACTTAATTACACCTCTAACCTGTAAGATCTATTTTTAAATTCTTATAATTAGAATAGAACTCTTCTGGAGTTGCTTATTTGTAGAGTTCTGGTGATCAGACACAAAGACTGGGGTCTGCTAATCACATATACTTCCACTGAGCTGCATTCATGTCTTTCTATCTGACTGTGATTTCTTTCTTTCTTTCTTTCTTTCTTTCTTTCTTTCTTTCTT
>NW_022196903.1:59256191-59269052 GCF_008632895.1 Mastomys coucha
AACTCAGAAATCCACGTGCCTCTGCCTCCCAAGTGCTGGGATTTAGGTGTGCTCCACCTGTCTGTGATTTCTATTTCTGTCTTTCTTATTTTTTTTGCTTGTTTGTGTATTTGGCTAGTTTTGTTGTTGTTAATATTTTGAGACAGGGTCTCAATTTGTAGCATTCGTTGGCTTGAAACTCACTATGCAGACCAAACTGACTGTAGGCTCAGAGATCTGGCTGCCTCTCCCTCATAAGTGCTATATTAAGGAATATGCCACCATATTAGTCAGGGTTCTCTAGGATCACAGAACTTATGGAATGTCTCTCTATATTGAGGGAACTTATTGTGATGACTTATGGTCTGTAGTCCAACTAACCCAACAATGGTCAGCTGTGGATGAGAAGCCCAAGAATCTAGTAGTTGCTTGGTCCCACGAGGCTAGTTGTTTTAGTTGGTCTTGTGCAGAAGTAGGTTCCAACACATGTGCTGGCATGTGAGTGCAACCAGGTGAAGAAGACTGAATCTTCCTTCTTCCAATGTCCTTATGTAGGCTTCCAGCAGAAGGTGTGTACCACCATGCATGATCTGGGACTTGCTTTGTCCCAGGCTGACCTTGAACTCAGAGATCTCCTTGCCTCAGTCTCCTGGGATTAAAGGCTTGTACTACCTTGCCTGGGCCTAAACTTTTCATGACCACTATGCCTCAAGATCTCCATGCCAAGATTCGGGTCAGAAATGTGTGTCTTCCAGTCTCAATATCTGGATCACAGGTGAGCCCTCCAATTCTGGATTGTAGCTCATTCCAGATATAGTCAAGTTGACAACCAGGAATAGACATTACAGTAAACAAACTACTTTTAAAGGCAGACTTCATGCCTAGCAGTAGATGTCCAACAGAAAACATATTCAATGGCATATTTGGATATTTGAAAATTTCTTCTGATAACGTCATGCTAGGGTGGCTTGCTTATTTATTTATTTATATTTTATCATTTAAAATGTTTATTTTTAAAATTTATTTTTCTCTCTTTGCAACCATACAGGAACTTTGGGTATATATTATGGCTTCTGGCTTCGTGGTTTTTTTTTTTTATTGGATTCCTGAATATGGGAATGAGTGAGTGAGTCTCTACGACAATGTTCTTGTGCCATATCTTGGACTCCTTTCCTTCTGTTTGTTTAGTCCTATACAGACATGTTTGACTGAGTAAAGTGTGATAAGCAAAAGATTAAGTGACTATTAGCTCCAAATTATCTATCCTTCACAGAATTCTTTTTGGTTGATTGTTATTAATTGGTTTATGCTCTTAAAAAATCTGCATGTTGGGTCCTGAGTCTCAAGAAATTCAGAAAGGGACCACATAGGGTCTGCAGAAAGGTAATTAAGTTAAAATGAAGTATCTAGCATGCGCTGCCATCATGTATAAGTCATGTTCTCATGAGAAGAAATATAGACATAGACAAGGTAAGTGGAGCCACAAGAACATGGCATCTACAAATCTAGAAAAAAGGCCAGAATACTTTCAGTGTACTTCAGATCTCAGAGAAAATGTTTCTTCTTGTTTATGCCATCTGGAATGTGCTACTGTTCTATTGTGTCTGCTCTGCTTTGGGTATGGTTGGTGTGTGCACCAAAAGGTGATGTGTGTGGTAGAAGCTATTTCCTAGTGTAGTAGGGTAGAGGTAAGGAAACCTTCTCAGGGTGGGATCCAGTGATGGGCTTCTGGTCCATACAAGGGATTAATGTTGTTCTCCTTTAAGTAGATTAATCACGGAGAAGGTGGGTTATCATAGAAAAGGATGTATGAGCTCCCCCCACCCCTTGGTCTGTTGCTTCTTGCTGTGCTATGGGATCACTTCCTGCACGGATATCCAACATGGTACCATCTATCACAAACCAACTAGATGAGAAAATGCCAACAAACAAAACCAAGAAAAATCATGTCAACAGTGCGGGAGAAGCTCAAGCAAAGCCTTTAAGTTGAAAAGTATCAGATATTGTCTCTTGCTAATTACTTAGCATTTGTAGGACTGTGTGTGTGTGTGTGTGTGTGTGTGTGTACACGCGCGCGCGTGCTCCGTGTTATAGAGGACAACGTTCAGAATTGGTTTTCTCCTTTGACTAAGTGGTTCTAGGTGATTGAACTCAGGTCATCAAGCTTAGTAACAAGCACCTTAAACAAGAGCCTTTACCTTGCCACCAGGTCTCAGCTTTTTTATTCTGTAAAACTGTCTTGTAATGATTTGAGCGTATACAATTAAAACACTGTCAACGTGCAAAAATGACAAACACAAATTTAATGAAAAATTATATTGTATACTGAGATTGTGGAACATAGCGAACAAAGTACGAATTAATTATATACTGCGACGCCATTTGTTATCATCTTGTTTTATTGCTTTATTAGCTTTGTAGCTAGCGCGGAGAAAAGGAACCAAGAAACAATCCCAGCCTTAGAATCTAGCAGAGGTAGATACAAGTTACCATGACAACAGCGCGCTCAGACATTTTTCTGACCACGCGACGCTTGGAAGAACAAGGCCTGGGCTGCGTGTTGCGTCATCAGTACGCGCTGTGTGGCTTGCCCAGCGCTGCCTTGGAAGGTCCCGGCCAGGCTACCATCGCCTCCCTCGAAGAATTATTTTGTTCTTTTCTACCTTTGTTACAACGAGGAGCTTGCCAGGCTGTAAGTGCGTGCAGGCGGGCGGCGGGCTCCCTTCGGCGGCGCGCCGGCCTGTCAGCTTCCTCCTAGCCCGGGCCTCGCCGCGTCTACTTCCGGGCGGCGCGCCGCTCCCGGTTCGGCCCTTTGTGTTCCCGCGGCGGAGGCTCCGGCCTCGCGGGCTTTGTGGAGGCGGCGGGCGCTCGGTACGGGCTGCGTGGCGGGAAGGCGGGCGCGCGCTTCTGCGGCCCGGGTGAGGACCGCGAGGGTCGGCTCGTGGGATCGCGCGGGCCGGGTCGAGGGCGCGACGGGCATTTGGCGGGGACATCAGTCCGCCTTCTCCGTGTGGCCTAACAAAGCGCAACCGGAACCGGGCTCCGGCATGTGTGCGGACCTCCTTTCTCTGGGAGCCAAGTGTGGTGGCTTTGTGTGGTTCCTTGTTTTCACCGCCTCATCCCTCCTGTTTTTTGTTCCCTCCCTGCAGCTAGTTCATTGAAAGCTGTCAGCCCCCTCAGGGTGGTGGTTCCTATCAATATGAATCTTTTCAACTTGGACCGTTTTCGCTTTGAGAAAAGGATTAAGATTGAGGAAGCTCCCGAAGCAGCCCCTCAGCCCTCCCAGCCCGGTCCTTCGTCACCAATTTCAATTAGTGCTGAAGAGGAGAATGCTGAAGGGGAAGTTAGCAGGGCAAACACCCCAGACTCAGATGTAACTGAAAAAACAGGTGAGTTACAATGTTGCAGACTGATACAGCATCCAAAGGTGACAGGCAGGAGGGATTCCACTTTTTCTAATGTTACACAGATTGACACAGGGCCTCCAATTTTGTGCATTGAAATTCAACATTGGGACTGCCATAGTCACTGCCTGCCAACTGAGCCTACCTCCATTGTTTCACTTGTAGGAGTTCTTGGAATTCAGCACAATGGTGGACGCAGAAAGCCGAGTTTACAGAATTCTTGGGTCAGAGAGGAATGTAGGCAATTCTAGTAAACTTTGAGGTTATTAATTTAGTTACAGGTTTTCATTCATTCTAATATTCTTTTCATTTTTCCCCCTCTTGTTCTGTCTCTTTGTTTTGAGGCAGGTTCTGACTTTGTAGCCTTCAGCCTGTGTGAAACCTCATGGACTGGATGGCTTTGAACTTGTGATCCTTATGCCTCTGCCTCCCAGTTGCTGGGATTACAGCCACATGTCACCACACCTGGCATCTTTTCCTGGCTTTTGAAAGCAGTGTCCCTCCCTCCTTGCCTTACCTTCCAGTGATTGCAGATGTGGTTTTGTGCTTCACCCAGCACTGATCTCTAGAATTCACTTGAATAGTTTGTTATCCTTAGTAAATAAAAAAAATTGAAACCAATTGTAGCAGACCATTATGGATGAGCAGAACTGAGGAGAGTCAGTCCAAAATGAGGGTTTTGAACAAGGATGTAACTCACCATAGCACGAGGAGGTCAGAGAACACCTTGAGAAGTTGGTTCTCTCTCTCCATCACTGTTCTCAGGATGGAACTCAGATTGGGAGGTTCGTGGGGCAAAGGCTTTTGTTTGCAGACCCATCTGACTGGCCACAAAGTAGCTTGAACAACAATTAATTTTAGCTTTAGTGGGAAGTGCTTCTCATGTGTCACCTGATAATCTTACAGGGTAAGTAGTCACACTTTTGGCAATGAGACCCAGGGAGGTTAAGATTTAAGAACCTATTTAATAGAACCTATTAAAAATTCAAACATTCTGATTCCTGAGAATGAGCCATGAATCATATTAGATGGTTTCTAACGAATGTGATGGTAATATTAGAAGTATTCCTGTCTGTTCCAATACTGTATGTACTTCTAATTGGCAATCAGTGTTTCAAAAGCTTTTAAATTAGTATGGCCAGAACGATGGATAATATGTATTTTTCACCCACTATACTGGCTAGTTTTATGGCAGCTGAACACGAGCGAACCTCAAGTGACAGGGGAGAACCTCAGTTAAGAAAATACGTACCTCCCGACCACACCCCCCCAAAAAAGTGGGCGCACACCTTTAATCCGAGCACTTGGGAGACAGAGGCAGGCAGATTTCTGAGTTTGAGGCCAGCCTGGTATACAGAGTGAGTTCAGGACAGCCAGGGCTACACAGAGAAAACCTGTCTCGAAAAACCAAAAAAAAAAAAAAAAAAAAAAAAAAAAAATGCATCCATAAGATCGGGCTATACTCGAGCTTGTTGGGCATTTCCTTAGTTATTGATGGGAAGAGGGCCCAGTCTATTGTGTGTAGTGCCACCCCTGGTTTGTATAAGAAAGCAGACTGAGTAAGCCATGAGGAGCAATCCAGTAAGCAGCATGCCTCCGTGCTTCTATCTATATCAGCTCTGTCCTGTTTGAGATTTTTTTCAGTGATAAACAGTGATGTGGAAGTGTGAGGCTTGAACTTGGATCTTCTGCAGTAAAAGCAATTTGTGCTTTTAACCAGTGAGCTATCTCTGTAGCCCTAATCTTAAATGATTTTTTTTCCTTTTGTTTTGGTTTAAGACCAGGCTGATCTTGATCCACCTGCCTCTGCCTTGGTGAAAATAAGAACGACCTTGAATTTCTCAATCATCCTGACTAAACTTCCCAAATGTTGGGATTACAGGTCTTGTATCATTCCTTATCCTTTTTCTAACGATTTTGTATTTATTTACATGTGTGCATGCTCTCTCTTCCTTTCCTCCCCTCTTCTGTTTCCCCCCTTCCTCTCCCCTTTCCTTCTGTCCCTTCCTTCCCATGGCCTTGTACTTGCAGTGTAAGCACTTAACACTGAGCCACATACATAAATAGTTCCTAGCATTTGGATTTGAAAGTGTACAATTCATGTCTGTCTGTCTGCCTGTCTTTTTTTGTTGTTGTTTTGTTTTTTTGAGACAGGGTTTCTCTGTAGCCCTGGCTGTCCTGGAACTCACTCTGTAGACCAGGCTGGCCTCAAACTCAGAAATCCGCCTACCTCTGCGCTGGGATCAAAGGCGTGCGCCACCACCGCCCGGCTGTCTTCCTGTCTTTTATGCAGAACAAGGCCAGGTCTTTAGAAATGCTAGGCAATTTCTCTGCCACTGACCAATCTCCAAGTTATCAATACTCATACTTTTTTTTTTTTAAAATTTGGCTTTGTAAGCATAGGTGGGTTTGGAGGGATTAAAATAACAGCAGATAAATGAAAATGAGCTTGCTATATTTTAGTTATATGTTAGAGTAGAAATGAGTGAATTGTCCTTGAGGTGTTGGAAGGATGTTTAGATATGCATTCTAAACAAATACACGTTATACATATGTCCATGCAGGCAAGCTCATACACACTAAAAACAGTCAAAAAGAAGCTGAGGACCCTTTGCAACTACTGAGTACTCACTCTGTTCTGTGCTCTAGTGCTTTCATTTTCTTTTTCATCTACAGCACATATAAAAATCCATAAGCCGTTTCCTTTTTATACTGAAAGGATATTTTACATATATGGCTGCTTTTCTGTGTGTATGCCTGTGCACCACGTTTGTACCTTTGCCTGTGGAGGCCAGAAGGGGGCATCAGCTACCTTGCAGCTGAAGTTGAACTAGGGAGTTGCTTTGTAGGTGCTGAGAATTGACCCCAGGCCCTCTGCTAAGAGCAGCCAGTGGTTTTAACTGTGGAGTTATCTTAGTTCCCCATAAACCATTTATTTTTATTTCATTTCATTTGGAGATAGGGTCTTAATATGTAGCTCTGGCTGTCCTGGTCCAGGTGACCCTTAAACTCAGAGATCCCCTTGCCACTACACTAAGTGATGGGATTAAAAACCTTCACTATGGGGCTGGAGAGATGGCTGAGTGGTTAAGAGCACTGACTGCTCTTCCAAAGGTCTTGAGTTCAAATCCCAGCAACCACATGGCGGCTCTCACAACCATCGGTAATGAGATCTGACGTCCTCTTCTGGTGTGTCTGAAGTCAGCTACAGTGAACTTACATATAATAATAAATCTTTTTTTTTTTTTTTTTTTGGTTTTTTCGAGACAGGGTTTCTCTGTATAGTCCTGGCTGTCCTGGAGCTCACTCTGGAGACCAGGCTGGCCTCGAACTCAGAAATCCGCCTGCCTCTGCCTCCCAAGTGCTGGGATTAAAGGCGTGCGCCACCACCGCCCGGCATAAATCTTTTTTAAAAAAAAACCTTTCACTATGTCTGTCTTCAGGAGCCAGTGCTTGATTTGAAAAACAGGAGAAACCATGGAATATATTCAAGTTTCCCCATTAAAAACAAACAAACAAACTCTGGGTTATATGTACGGGTCAGGTTAGAGGCAGGAGGATCCAAGAGTTCAAGTTCTCAGCCAGCCACCCCTGGTACGTGAGGATGCCATGCCATGCATATTTGTATGCCAACAGGCCAAGGCAAAGGAGCTCTCCAGGGACAGTGATCCAAAGCTTGTACCTTTTTGTTCTCTGATATAGCTTTTCTGCCTGCAAGGACCTCTGTTCCCCATTTTATTCATAAGTTCTTCAAACTATGGCTCACAAATATTTTTGTTGTAAAATTAATTTGTTGGGTCCTGTCTTAATATACATAACCTTTTTGTTTTGAGACAGTGTTTTTTTTTTTGGGTTTTCGAGACAGGGTTTCTCTGAGTAGCCCTGGCTGTCCTGAAACTCACTCTGTGGACCAGGCTGGCCTCGAACTCAGAAATCTGCCTGCCTCTGCCTCCCAAGTGCTGGGATTAAAGGCGTGCACCACCACTGCCCAGCTTGAGACAGTGTTTGTAGGTCTTATACTTAAACCGTCTTCCCTTAGCTCTCCTACCTGCCTCCAGTGTGGGACTGTAGACTACTGTTTCTGGCTATGCTTGCAATTGTTGGAGGGTAGAATAGTCAACAACTATTTATCAGAATATACCAATTATAACAAGAGCTTTTCAAACTGTATTTTCAGTATAAGTAGCTAACAATCGATGTGTTAGGATGACGCTCTAAACTGTCTTACAGTAGGTCTAGTCATAAACATTTATAAAACTATTCTACATCTTAATTATTTTTGTGTCCTTTCCTTTACTAAAACTTGATGTATGCTTTTGACTGCCATATACATTCTGTTGCATTGGCACATTTTGTTATTAGTATCAACTGAGATTTTCCAGTTACATGTTTATTACCTATGAAATTATATGATCAAGTTCCTCCCACAGGCTTACTGCTTTCCTTTTCCATACTGGTGATAAACAGTTTACCATCTGGCTGTATACCAGCCCTTTACCCTAGTTTTCTTTGTCTTGACTTAAACCTGGAGTGATTCTCTATTCACATTTCATCTTGAAATATGGTATTAGAAATAACTCTTCAATCCTCTAGTGTATTCATTCTTTTTTCTATAGCTTTCCGGGGGGGTGATGGGGAGTGAGCAGGAGGACACGAGCGAATCATCTGGAAAGTATTGTAACATAGTAAAATGATTTTCCTATTATATCACTCAAATAAAAATGGTCCAGTTTTACAGTGGATTGTTTTTCATTCTAGTTGTTCTTTTGTTTATTTTGGTATTTTGACACAGGGCTTTATTGTATAGACCAGTCTGGCCTCAAATTTAATATCTTACAGCCTCTAATTGTGAGTGCTGGGGCTATTACTGCTTCCTGTTGAATTTTGTTCCTTTTGAAAAAGTTATTTTTTGTTTTTTTTTTCTTTTTCTTTTTCTTTTTTCTTTTGTTGTTTTTTCGAGACAGGTTTCTCTGTATTGCACTGGATATCCTGGAACTCACTCTGTAGTCCAGGCTGGCTTTGAACTCAGAAATCCACCTGCCTCAGCCTCCCAAGTGCTTTGCTGGGATTAAAGACATGTGCCACCACTGCCTGGCTTAGAAAACTCTTTAGAAAATTGTGTGTGTGCGTGTACATGTGCGTGCGTGTGCGTGTGCGTGTGCGTGTGCGCTCGGGAGTGTATGGATGGATGGGTGCATGCACATGCATGTGTATGCATGTGCAGCATTTTGCGTGTGCAGGTGCCAGAAGAGGGAATTGGATAGTCTGTAGCTGAAGTTGGTTGTGAGCTGCCTGATGTGGGTGCTCAGAATTAAACCTGGTTCCTCTGGAACAACAATTGCCTTTTTTATTTGTTTGTTTGTTTTGAGACAGGGTTTCTCTGTGTAGCCACTCAAATGCTGGGATTAAAGGCATTTGCCACCACTGCCTGGGCACAGCAACTGCTTTTAACTGCTAACCTCTCTGTCTAGATCTTTTGTTTGTCTTTTGTCTTTTTCTGTATGCTTTTATGTTACCCAGGCTAGTCTCAAACCCATGCACATAAGACTGGCCTTAAATTCCTGATCTTATATCTGCCTCTCAAGTTCTGGGATTACAGGCATGTGTTACCATACAGGTACATGCCTAATTTGTTTGTGTCCCCCTCCCCCCAATATGTATTATTTTATTTGTTTATTTAAATTTGTGTGGTAGGGAAAGATTGCACCCATGCCTCTGTCCATGTGTTTAGAGGACAATTTTGTGGACTTGTTTATACTTTTATATATGTTCTACTTCAGTTCACCAGGTGAGGGCAGCAAATACTGCCCATCTGATGGACCATGTCACCAATCCCATGTTTTAAAAGGACAACTATGTGGGTTAATTGATATTTGAGGGAATTGTCTTGTAAATAGATTGTTATGAGATAACAATATATATGATTATACTATTGAGAATTGGCCAGCTTCCATAAATATAACTCATGGATGTAAAGGTTCTTTTCCATTCTATGTTGGGAAAGGCTTTACCTTTTAATTACCAGGGTAATTTAAATTATCTCTGAATATTTAAATCTTCCAGTAGTGATTTATTTGCTTTTATTTGAGTTTTGGTGTTTGACCACTTAAAAAGACAAAATCAAAGTCAGGTTTGATGGTAGACCTGAAATCCCAGCTCTTGGGAGGCTGAAGCAAGAGAACCTCCAGTTCTCAGAGAGTTTGTGCTATATAGACACGTAAGCAGAAAACATCTCAACCTTCCCACCTTTCAACAAAACAAAATAACAAACCTAGTGTAAATCCAGACTCTCTCTTGTTTCTCTGGCTGACTGCAAAACCACTGCATAGCTAATGATGACCTTGAACTCCTTATCCTCTTCCAAATATTTCTACCCCTACCACACCCTCCTTAACCTAAACTCTCAGAACTCTTAAAGTTCATTATACTCAGGTATGAGAATGGGTATAAGGGAGTTTAAAAAGCTGTGTTTGCTTGTACATACTGCTTGTGAGAAACTTTAATAAGCTTATGTTATAGGCTCCTATGTTGGTAATGATAAAAAGATAGTCTACTTTTAAAAAGCCAATTGAATTGTTTTTAAATCTTTTCAAAAGATTTATTTATTTATTTATTTTACGTATATAAGTACACTGTAGTTGTACAGATGGTTGTGAGCCATCATGTGGTTGCTGAGAATTGAACTCAGGACCTCTGCTCACTCCGGCCCAAAGATTTATTTATTGTTTATGTAGGTATACTGTAGTTGTCTTCAGGCACAAGATTTATTTATTTTCTGTATGTGAGTACATTGTAGCTGTACAGATGGTTGTGAGCCTTCATGTGGTTGTTGGGGATTGAATTTTTAGGGCCTCTCCTTACTCCGGTCAACTCCACTTGCTCAGTCCCTGCTTGCTCTGGCTCAAAGATTTATTTATTATTATATGTAAGTACACTGTAGCTGACTTCAGACACACCAGAAGAGGACATCAGATCTTATAACTGGTGGTTGTGAGCCACCATGTGGGATTTGAACTCAGGACCTTTGGAAGAGCAAGTAAGAGTGGTCTTACCTGCTGAGCTATCTCATCACCCTTTGAATTGTTTTTATATGGGGAGATTTAGCATTTTGTTTAGTCATCTTTCTTGTAATTTGTATAGAGAATTCTTGTGTCTATTTGTTTCTTTAGAGCAAGATGAACAATAACTTACTTTCTTTCTGGAGCCTTTTGTTATCTAGCTACTGATGGTGGTGCCTTGAACACAGAAGGCATTTGGCTATGAGTTAGTGCAAGGGTCTGAACTGTTCTAGTGTTCATTGCCTTCTCAGAATGTTGTAGATAGTCAGTTCACTTAAAGTGGCTTTAAACAAGCAATGATAATTTGTATTTAATAGGTCTTGCCATAGTACAGTAGCTGTCTCTGAGAATAACATTGGGACATTTGTTTTCAGCTAACTGCTAACTTTTATAGGACACAATTAGTGTTATTTGGCCTTTTGAGGCATGTCTACTTCTATTTTACTACCAAGACTGATGACCTGGGTTTAGACATGAGAAGAGAAAAACAACTCACCAAAGTTCTCCTCTCCCCCCACATGTATGCTGTAATGACTTCTACAAAGGCACTCACTATTAAGAACTACTCGACAGAAGTCAAAGAAGGCTGTACAGATATTACAACTGAAGCATGGTGAACTTGCCGTAAACATACACTCACATTCCTTGTGATTGCTGGGGCCAAGATAGGGCTTGTAGTTTTCCTGTGTGAGGCACTGTGTGCAGTCCCTAGAACTGCAGGGAGAATAATGGAATGATTATGATTGTTACCATGGTTCTGAAGTTTTAGAAAATGCTAATTGAGACTTCCAGAATGGGGATCAGAGCTACTCCTTAATTAGCATGAAGCAGGAGATGCTTTTTTATTCTTCACTTTAATTTTATCTACAAAAAAAATGTGTATCGTACAAGGTTATTGTGGCTGAGGACTTGATAATGACTTAGAAAGTCATTGATCCAGGTACTTTTATTGTTATTTAACTTTAAAAAGTTGACTTTTTGATAGTTTATACATGTATATAATGTATTCTGACTTGGTTTACACCTTCCCATCTATTTCTCAGCCTTAGCAACCTCTCCCCACCCATGCCTACTATTTTCCAGATTCATGAGTGTTGGTTGTGTTCTGTGAAGTCATGTGTTCATGACTGCCTATTTGACTGCTGGATTAAAGCTCTCCATTGGGGCCTAGTAGTGTCATCTGGTGGTTACCTCTCTTCCTGAATCTGTGCGTGTAGGGGGAGTAGCAATTATTTTTATCTTTTTTGTTTTTTTTATTTGAGATTTAAAGTTGTAGGAGAGCCGGGTATATTGGTTTATGCCTTGTAATCCCAGCACTTGGGTAACTAAAGCGTGTGGATCCAGGGACATTGTGACTTTGAGTATAGGTAGATGTTTTTCTCTCTCTCTGTTTTTTTTTTTTTTTTTAATTTTTATTTTATTTATTTATATTTTTTTGGAGATGTTTTTCTCAAAAGAAAAAAGAAAAGTAGTGTAAGCAGTGGTAGGGACAGCCACTTCAGTCTATTACTTGTAGCAGCCTGAGGAGTTCCTTTAATGTTTCTGGTACCTTAACTATTTTTGTGTTCCTGCATAGAATAATTTCTGCCTGGATAAGCCCCGGTGCAGCCTATTGATGTTTATTAAAAGACACTGTTGCTGGGCGGTGGTGGTACATGCCTTTAATCCCAGCACTTGGGAGGCAGAGGCAGGCAGATCTCTGAGGCCAGCCTGGTCTATAGAGTGAGTTCCAAGACAGCCAGGGATACAGAGAAACCCTGTTAAGCATGTTAACAGAAGACACACTTAAGCATGAGGGCTAAGAAGTTGCTTGGGTAGAAACTAATTCAGACCCTAGAACATGATAGTGGATTGGAGATTTTGGAAGCTTTGGGAATTTTCTCCATCTATGAGTGTAGAGGCTCATTCTGTTTCTTTCTCTTTATTCCTCTTTTGATAAATGAGATAATTAAATGGCTTTAAAGGTAGAATTACAGTCAGATAAGAAAAACTAAGCCACTAAATTTTCACAAGGGAGTTAGAGCTTTTACTGTAAATCTTTGGTAAGATTTCTAGCAAACTTCAAGTTTACAATTGGGAAGGGAGAAAGCCTTAAATGTTGAATCTATTGTAATTCTTGATTCTCAGCTGGGGAGAAGCTTCAGCCAGTTTTTGGGGTGAGGGATTCATTTCCTTTTCATGTTCCCATAGTTCTTCTTTTCTTTTCTTTTTTCAAGACAGGGTTTCTCTGTGTAGCCCTGGCTGCCCTGGAACTCACTCTGTAGACCAGGCTGGCCTCAAACTCAGAGATCCGCCTGCCCCTGCCTCCCAAATACTGGGATTAAAGGCGCCACCACCGCCCGGCTCCATAGTTTTTCTTTTCCTGTTCTGTGTCAATGGAAAGAAATCTTGGTTTTAATTCGGAAACAATGCAAGGAATT
>NW_022196903.1:59269062-59269683 GCF_008632895.1 Mastomys coucha
ATAGCACATGAATGAAGTTAATAAAAATTTACTTTGGTCTTGCTCAGAATATCTTTTTGTTTTGCAGAAGATTCTAGTGTTCCAGAACCTCCAGACAATGAAAGAAAAGCAAGTTTATCATGTTTCCAAAATCAAAGAGCAATACAGGAATATATTGATTTATCATCTGATAGTGAAGATGTTTCTCCAAATTGTTCCAGTACAGTTCAAGAGGAAAAATTCAGCAAAGACACAGTGATTATAGTGTAAGCCATTTCATAGTTAGTTATGCTTGAACATTATTTTTCAGAAAAAAATAATTTGAAATATTTGTGTGATTATTTTGCCTTTATTCATCTTCATCTTTACTGTTTTTCCTGTCTTCTGTTTCCTGCAAAATGATTATTAACAAAGGTGTAGTGAGAAAATTTTGATACTAACCTTTTCTAAAGATAAGGAAATGATTTTAACTAGTACTGTTAATCATCTGTAATTGCTTTATGATTAATTATTGAGTCCTGGAACTTTTTGATTTTCTTTTTTTTGATATGCTGCCCCCCATCCCCCCACCAGACTGGGTTTCACGGTGTAGCTCTGGTTGTCTTAGAACTCAAATCTGTAGTTCAAGGCTGGCCTAGAACT
>NW_022196903.1:59269693-59278515 GCF_008632895.1 Mastomys coucha
CGCTGGGATTAAAGGTATGTGACACAACTCCCCAGGAAATCCAGGAATTTATCATTATTAGATGTATTCTATGAGCTGGGTACCATGTTTTCCTTAGGAAAAGTATAACTTCAGCCCCATATTCTTTCTTTTTAATTTTTTAAATATTTATTTATTTTATGTATGTGAGTACACTATATCTGTCTTCAGACACACCAGAAGAGGACATCAGATCCCATTACAGATGGTTGTGAGCCACCATGTGGTTCCTGGGAACTGAACTTAGGACCTCTGGAAGAGCAGTCAGTGCTCTTAACCACTGAGCTATCTCATCAGCCCTAAGTCCCACATTCTTGCCCTCAAGAAATCTCTACTTTAGCTGGAAAGATAAACTATAAAGCATAGTATGTAAAAGAAAAAAATAAGGGAAATAAGGGTTTTGGACCCCTAATATTGATTTCAAAAAAAGGCTTCATTGAGGAGATGATGCTGAGCAAAGACCTGAGGGAATAGCATATTTAATGCCTCTGAGGTAGTAATTGCCTAGTGTTGGTAAGGAAAGAGGGATGCAGGTCATGTGAGGAAGATCTCAATGTAAAGTATAGGGTAGAGGTGGCTACATAGTCGTTTCTTTTTTCTTGCTTTTGTGTTTTGTTTTGAGACAGGGTGTCATACTGTTCCTAGGTTGGTCTGAGTAGTAGAGGCTGGTTTCTAACTTTCAGAGATCTTTCTGCTTCAGTCTCTTGGATTCTAGAATTATAGCTATGTACCACCAATTCTGGCTGCTTTTCAGTTTGGATGAAGTGGGAAGTCTATGGAGAATATTGAGCAGAGGTAAAATAATCTTAGATGTTTAAAAGGTCTTGAAAGTTCTGGGAAGAATAATAGTAGAGCCATACATGGTATTGTTACCCTTCAGTAGAGAATACTGGAGGTTCAAATGCAGCCAATACTTGTATAGTGAAAAGTGGTTAAATTCTAGACATTCTTTGAAAGTAGAACAGAATTTGTTCATTGATTTAATATGGGTTGAGAGAGAAAAGAGTCACCTCATCACTTTTGACTGAGGAAGTAGCAGGATTACCCTTTACCCAAAAAGACTTTGTTGTGATGGAGAAATAACTTTAGAATGAAAGTTAGCAATTTCAGTCTTACGTATGTAGTGTTAAGAAAACTTGGACATCTGTATAGAGATGTGAAGTAGTTAACTTGTGATATTCAAGATTTGAGGAGAAATCTAGTTGGTGCATCCAAATTCAAGATTCTACAGAATGTTGCTCTGTCTACATACTTGACCTACCTATTGCTTCTGTCTGTTTATCTTTATTTGGTGTTGGCGATCAAACTCAGGACCTTTAACATGTTTAGCAAGTGTTCTGTCAAATTCGAAGTTCTTGTTTTATCTGTGTAGTTCAGGTTGCCTCGAATTCATGATCTCCAGTCTCAGCCTTCTGAGTAATTTGACATTGAAAGCCACATTAGTCATACGAGATTACTAAAAGATATAAGTATCACTTAATATAGGGCCTCTAGTTCTAAATGCTTAGGCCAGAGGGGCTCTGGTTGTTAGGAAGGTTAGATGTCATCTGTAGAACTGAGGTGACAGTCAACCAATTATGTGATCTCAGGGTTGGAGAGGTGGCTCAACAGTTAAGAGCCCTGGCTGCACTTGCAGAGAGGATCCCAGGTTCTCTTCCCAGCACCTACATGGCAGTTACAACTCCAGTTCCAGGGGATCTGAGGTGTCCTCTTCTGTTCTCTGGGCACTGGGCACACGTAGTGCAGGTATCATACTGCCTCAGTATCATCTAGCATGCTGAGCACTGACCGAAGGTTAGGAAGGAGGTGAGAAGTTGGTAACTGTGTAGATAGAAGAATGAGAGACAGACAGTTCTCTATATTTTCTTCTTTATGGTTGAAATAATCTGAAAACTTTTCCAATTATAATATATATTTGAATACCTAACAATGTTAAGATGGTAAAAATTCATTTCCTTTTACAAATATTGATTACATTTAATGTTCCTATAAATGTTCTCTATATCATGACAGAAACAGTAGTGGGATACATTAAAATTGTGTTTTCCCATGTGATAATATTTATAGTTCAGAGCCATCTGAAGATGAAGAATCCCATGACCTTCCTTCTGTTACACGAAAAAATGACATTTCAGAACTGGAAGACCTTTCGGAATTGGAAGATCTTAAAGATGCTAAGCTTCAGACACTGAAGGAACTGTTTCCACAAAGAAGTGACAGTGATCTTCTAAAGGTTGTACCTGTTTAAAAATTGTACTTTACTTACATTTTAAAGCCTTTTCCCCCCAAATGATGTGAATGTATGCTTTGCTTGCATGTGTGTGTGTGCATCGCTTGCATGCCTGGTGCTGGTTGAGTCTAGAAGAGGGTGACAGATACCCTTGAACTGAGTTCTCAGACTGTCATATGAATGCTGGGAATTAAACCAGAGTCCTGCAAAAGCAACAACTGCTCTCAGCCACTGATTGATCTTTCTAGCTGTGTCTGATTAGACACACATCCACCCCCACCCCCCACTGCTGAACTCTGCAGGTCAGAGCACACTTGTTCGAGTCAGTTTTCCCCTTTCAGCTTGTGATCTAGGGAGCCAACTCAGGTCACGAAGCTTGTGTAGCAAGTCTGTGCCCACTGATTGATCGATCAATTTATTTATTTACCCAGGTTATAGCTTTTATGACAGTTTTTTGCAGTTGTAATGAGAAAAAAAAAATCTCTTGAATTCAGTGTTGTAGTTATAATACATAGCCATTTTAAAAAGGCTGTTAAACAGAGAAACCCTGTCTTGGTAGAGGGGAGAAAAAGAGAGTAGATTTGTGCTCTTGTTTTTTTTTTTTTTTTAAAGATATGTTATTTGAATTTTCAGTAACAAGTATGAGCTCCCAAAATAAATGTGATGTATTATAATGTATTACATACATGTAATTATGTATGTAATACATTATGATGTATTACATACATGTGATCCTGTACCCTTCATGGATTAAACTAAAGAAATGCAAATAATGCACGCCTTTAATCCTAGCATTTGGGAGGCAGAGGCAGGTGGATCTCTGAGTTAGAGTTGAGCCTGATCTACAGAGTGAGTTCCAGGACAGCCAAGGCTGTTAAACAGAGAAACCCTGTCTTGGTAGAGGGGAGAAAAAGAGAGTAGATTTGTGCTCTTGTTTTTTTTTTTTTAAAGATAATGTTATTTGAATTTTCAGTAACTAGTATGAGCTCCCGAAATAAACTTTACCATAGGACTTAAACATTGACCACACATTGCCTCACCTAGATGGTGCTTCCTGTGTTTGTTAGGTAGGTTATATCGTACATGTGTTACTATGTTAGAAAGTGAGATCTTTGTGAAAGATTTCTTCAGGTGTTCATATGTCTGTCATTTTTCCTTGTTAGTTGATTGAATCAACAAGCACTATGGATGGAGCCATTGCTGCTGCCTTGCTGATGTTTGGTGATGCAGGTATGCTTTTTTTTAGCCTTAAGTTCTGTGTACTTCTCACAGGCACCATATGTTAATGTTTGCCTATCATTTACTCCCAGCTTTGTGAAGTGCCAGGAACTTTAGTTTCTGGGTGAAGAAGCCAGCTTAGGACGGTTAGGCAGAGTCACTGAGATCACTCAGCTGTTTAGTGACTGCTTTTTTTTTTTTTTTTTTTCTGCAGATCAGATTCCATAATTCAAACTTTTGGAAGTCATAGTTAACTCTCCTTCCTAATTGCTTGGTTGTTTTGTTTATAAGTCTACAAATCTGAGTCAGTAGTAACATTATTAAGGTCTTGTGGAAAGCCCTAGCTGGAAATCAGCATTCTTTTATTGTGTTAAGAACAGAAGCTATTTTAGGCTTCTGATGAGAAACCAAACAGATTTGAAGGAACTTAGAGTAGAAACATCTTCAGTTGTTTATCACTTTTGATTTTCCTCTTCCCTATAAAAAGTACTTGTAATACTACTAAAAAAGCATATAAATTGATAAAAAGTAAACTTACACTCTATTAACTGCTTTCAAACTTCATTTTTATGAGTGATTGTGTATCAAGAAGACATGGTTTAGTTTAAGTTGGCCTTGAACTGTCAAACCTTCTGCCTTAGCTTCCAGAATGCTAAAATTAGAGCTATACTTCCCCACGTCACATAGGACATATTAGAGTACAAACTGTAACACTATTAGTGTGCATGTGATTTACTTTATCACAGATAGATCTTTTTTTTTTTTTTTTCCTTCCTGAGACATGGTTTCCCTGTGTATCCCTGGCTGTCTTGGAACTCACTCTGTAGACCAGGCTGGCCTCGAACTCAGAAATCCATTTGCCTCGATATATGTTTTTCTTCCATTAATTTATTTTTTCATTCACTTTACACCTGATTTCTGACTCACTTCTGTCCTCCTAGTCCCACCCTTACAAATCTCTCCACCCATATCTTTTCCCTGGGGAACCCCCCTTTGGGTACTAGCCTGTCCTGGAACATCAAGTCCCCGTGGGGCTAAGTGCATTCTCTCCATCTGAGGCCCAACCAGGTAGTCCAGTTAGGGGAAGGAAATCCAGTGGCAGGCAACAGAGTCAAAGACAGCCTTTGCATTTAGAATATAGATGCTCAAAATTGAGACATCATCTTGGTGGATTTTTCCTTTGAGTATGAAGTGTCATTTCTTTTCTCTTATGACAACTTTTGTTTACAAGTCTATTTTATTAGATATTAGAATGGGTACTCCAGCTTGCTTCTTGGGTCCTTTTGCTTGGTAAAAGTTTTTCCAGCCCTTTACTCTGAAGTTATGTCTATCTTTGTTGCTAAGGTGTGTTTCTTGTATGCAAAGGAAGGATGAATCAAGTTTTCACATCCATTCTGTTAGCTTGTGTCTTTTTTTTTTTAATTAATTTTAATTTTTACTTATTCACTTTACATGCCTCTCACTGACCCCTTCCTGGTTACTCCCTCCCACAATCCTTCTCCCATCCTCCCCTCTTCTCTTCCTCTGAGTGGGTAGGGTTCCCCCTAGGTATCCTTCCACCCTGGTAATAAAAGTCTCTGCAAGGCTAGGTACTTCCTCTCCCACTGAGGCCAGATAGGGGAGCCCAGTTAGAAGAACATATTCCATATACAGGTAACAAAAGGTTTCTGGGATAGCTGCTGTTAAGTTGTTGGGGACCCACATGAAGACCAAGCTGCACATGTGCTAAATATGTGAGGAGGCCTAGCTCCAGCCCATGTATGTTCTTTAGTTGGTGGTTCAGACTCTGAGAGCCCCAAGAGTCCAGATTAGTTGACTGTTGGTCTTCCTATGGAATTCCTATCCCCTTCGGGGCCTGCAATTCTTCCTTCTTTTATTCTGTAAGAGTCCCCAAGTCCTATACACTGTTTGGCTGTGGTGTCTGTATCTGTCTGAGTCAGCTGCTGGGTGGAGCCTCTCAGGGGACAACTTGCTTCTGTGTGCAAGCATAACAGAATATCATTAATGGTGTTATGGGGTTAGTACTTGCCCGAGGAATGGGTCTCAAGTTGAGCCTGTTATTGGTTGGCTATTCCCTCAGTCTCTACACCAACCCTCATACCTGATTTACTTGTAGACAGGATAAATTTTGTTTTGAAAATTTTGTGGGTAGGTTGGTGTCACTCCACTGGGGTTCCTTCCTGGTTACAGGAGATGGCCTCTTCAGGTTCCATATCCCCAATGTTGTGAGTCACAGCTAAGGTCACCCCCATTGATTCTTGGGTGCCTCCTTTACCCCAGGCCTCAGTCTTGTCCTGGAGATGTTTCCCCCAACCCCCGTTTTACCCCTATCAGTTGCAGATTTCTACTTATTTTCATGGCCATCTAGCCATCTCCCCTCTTCCTTCCCACACCTGATCCTGAACCTGCAATTCCCCTCCCCAGTTTCCTCCCTTGATCTGCCTGTCTCTTATTTTTACTCCCCTTCCAAGTGAGATTCAAACATCCTTTCTTATGCCTTCCTTGTTGTTTAGCTTTTTTGGGTCTGTGCAGTGTAGCGTGAGTAGCCTGTATTTCATGGCTAATATCCTGTTCTAAGTGAGTACATACCATGCATGTCCTTTTGGGTCCAGGTTACCTCACTCAGGATAATATTTTCAAGTTCTGTTCATTTGTCTGCAAAATTCATGATATCTTTGTTTTCTTTTTTTTGTTGTTGTTGTTTATTTTTTTGAGACATGGTTTCTCTGTGTAGCCCTGGCTGTCCTGGAACTCTGTAGTGGCCTTGAACTCAGAAATCCGCCTGCCTCTGCCTCCCAAGTGCTGGGATTAAAGGCATCTGCCACCACTGACTGGCAATGTCTTCATTTTTAATAGCTGAATAATAGTACTGCATTTTCTGTAACCATTCTTTGATTGAGGGATATCTGGATTGTTTTCAGTTTCTGGCTATTAGAAATAAAGCTGCTATGAACATAGATGAGCAAGTCTTGTGGGATTTTTAAGTATCTTTTGGGTATATGCCCAGAAGTGGTATAGCTGGGTCATGAAGTAGAACAATTCCCAGTTTTTTGAGAAACTGCCAAATTGATTTCCAAAGTGGTTGTACAAGTTTGCAATCCCACCAGCAGTGGAGGAGTGTTCCCGTTGCTCCACATCCTTGACCCTATGTACTATCTCTTGAGTTTTTGGTCTTAGGCATTGTGATGGGTGTAAGATGGTAACTCAGTTGTTTTGATTTGCATTTACATTTCTTTAAGTGCTTCTTGCCCACTCAAGATTCCTCGGTTGAGAATTCTGTGTTTAGATCTGTAACCTATTTTTTAATTGGGATATTTGGGTTGTTGGTATCTAACTTCTTGAGTTCTTTGTAAATTTTGGATATTATCCCTCTGTCAGATGTTGGGTTAGTGAAGATCTTTTCCCAGTCTGTATGCTGCTGCTTTGTCCTACTGATAGTGTCCTTTGCCTTATAGAAGCTTTTCTGTTTCTTGATGTTTCCCATTTATCAGTTGTTGATCTTAGAGCCTGAGCAATTGGTGTTCTGTTCAGGAAATTGTCTTTTTGTCTTCTGTACCAATGCATTCAAGGGTATTTTCTACTTTGTCTTGTATGAGATTTAGTGTATTTGGCTTTATATTGAGGTCCTTTATCCTCTTGGACCTTGACTTTTGTGCAGGGTGATAAATATGGATCTATTTTCATTCTACGTGTAGACATCCAGTTAGAACAGTACATTTGTTGAAGATGCTTTCCTTTTTTCCATTGTATAGTTTTCAGCCTGTGTCTCTTTATTGCAGAATTGAGTCTATTGATGCTGAGTGATATTAATGACCAACAATTGTTAATTCCTGTTATTTTTATTTGTGTATGTGTGTCTCTGTGTGTGTGTGTGTGTGTGTGTGTGTGTGTGTGTGCGTGCTTGTGTGTCCTTCCCTTACTTTGTTTTTCCTAGTGTGGAATTATTTATTTCTTGTGTGTTCTTGGGTTAGTTAGCCTCCATGGGTTGGAATTTTCCTTCTGATATTTTCTGTAGGGCTAGATTTATGGATAGATACTGCTTAAATTTGGGTTTGTCTTAGAATATCCTGTTTTATCTATCTATGGTGATTAAGAGTTTTGCTGAGTATAGTTGTCTAGGTTGGCATCTCTGGTTTCTTAGAGGGTTCATATATCTGTCCAAGCCTTTTTTGTTTTTGTTTTTTTTTTGTTTTTGTTTTTGTTTTTGTTTTTTGAGACAGGGTTTCTCTGTGTAGCCCTGGTTGTCCTGGAACTCAAGTTGTATACCAGGCTGGCCTCGAACTCAGAAATCTGCCTGTCTTCCAAGTGCTGGGATTAAAGGCGTGCGCCACCACTGCCTGGCATAAGTATTATTTCTATTAGTATTTTTCTTCAACTAGTAGGTAACACCTGCTATTTTAGGTACTGAAGATTTATAAAAAATCCTGACACCCACCCTTGCCTTTGTGAAGTTTATAGTCATATTGAACCCTAACCTAATCTAGGTTTGTTTCTTTTTTCTTTGCCCGTTTTCACATATTGTCACTTAAATGCTAAGTGGCAAATGACAAGGAAACAAGAAATTAGGACTTTCTTGTTCTTTAATTACCTTTCTCTAAATCTTGGGATGACCAAGGCAATGATATCAAACATCTTTTTTTAGTAGAATGAGCTTTGAGGTATTGTGTAGGATGGTAAGCTGATCTTCAGTATACCACCTGACATTAAGACAGAACATTATTTTGGGTAATTTAAAAAATTTTTTTTTTGGTAACAAAAGGGTTTTCAAATACCTCTAAGTAATCTTAGATAGGTATACCAATCATGACTTTGAACATTGGTATTAGAAAAAATTAGTCTGTAGATGATATCACCCTTGGATAATAAACGAGAGTAGATTTTAAACAGAAAAGTTTTCAGTTATGGATTCTATGGTTTCTTTTGTCATATATATATGAGAGATGTGTATATATGTATTTATTTATTTGTGTGTGTATGGGTATTTTTCTTGTATGGGTATTTTTCTTGCATGTATGTTTGTGTACCACTTGTGTACCTGGTGCCCATGGGTCAGAAAGGGCATTGGATCCCCTAGAACTGGAATTACAGATTCTATGAACCATTATGTTATCACTGTGGGTTTCAGAGCTCCTAACCACTGAATCATCTCTCTAGTCTTTACATACTGAGTTTAAAAGATTATGTATATAGCTCCACATTTTACTTGATGAAACAAAAAAGAATTTATTATTGTTGTCAGAGAGAACATTCCAGTTATACCTTCTTTTTAGGTAAAAATTAAATGTGCATGTTACATAACAGAAACTGTTTTAGGCAGTGGTGGCGGACGCCTTTAATCCCAGCACTTGGGAGGCAG
>NW_022196903.1:59278525-59292092 GCF_008632895.1 Mastomys coucha
TGGTGGTACATGCCTTTAATTCTAGCACTCAGGAAGCAGAGGGTAGGCAGTTAGATCAGGAGTTGAAGGCCAGCCTAGTCTATGAAGAGAGTTTCAGGGCAGTACTGTTACACAGAAAAGCTGTCTTAACCCCCAACTCCCACCCCCAAGTAGCTACTGAAAATTTGTTGTGTATACAGTAGAGATGTATTATGAAATAAATCAGGAGGATACATTAAGTGTGCATACTGACATGATTGTTAGTCTGTAGAAAATCAGGAGTCATACTATCATGTTAGTCTTTAGAAAATCAAGGTTCACTTTTTTCTTGGAGCCATCACACTGTGAATTTTTAAAGAACTCAAAACTGACGTGTATGTACTTGCTTTGAGTAAGTATACTTTTTTGATATAAAGTTCACTTTATATCTTCATTCCTTCTAATTTGTGAAAAAAATTTATCTCTTTGTAGATTTGTTATGGAAAGTAAGTGAAAAAGAAGTTTATATAAGGCCTTATATAAAACTTTATATGCAGTAGATGCTTATTTACTGGTATCAGTGATGCTGTCCTGATAGCTTCACTTGATGAGTATCTTTTGAACAGTCATTGGTGAGATCCCATAGTCTTAGTATTATTCTGTAGAATTACTTGTCAGACAGAAGAAAAAATATTTAGAGTATTTAGTACCATTAATGTTAAATCTTTTAAATGCAATGTAAGATTGACTTCCTTTTGGACAGACTGTGGAGAGTCTTTCCTTTAATCTGCTTACGTAGCTGGAGTCTAATAGCCCCTCTGTCTAGGCATCTATATCCATACAGTGCATCTTTACTTTTGGTTTGATTTTATTCTTGTTATTTCTGTGAAAAATCTGAGTGGCTTCTCTTTTTGGAAAGGTGGTGGACCCAGGAAAAGAAAGTTATCATCTTCTTCTGAGGAGGATGAAGTTAATGATGATCAGTCTTTAAAAAAGCCTCGAGGGGAGCGTGTAAGTAACATTTGAATTAGACCATGTTGAGTGTGACTTACCTTAACCCTAACTAGTATGGTGAGTGTGGGTTCAGAAGTTAAGAGCACTGGCTTCTCTTTCAAAGGACGTGGGTTCAGTTCCAACCATGAATGTTCACAAACCACAGTAACTCCACTCCCAGGGGACCCAATGCCTTCTTCTGGCTTCAGTAAGCACTGCAACTGTATGCATGTGGTGCATACATGCAGGTGAAAAACTCACCATAAACATGAATAAAATCTCAAAAAAACAAAAAACAAACACTAAAAAACCAAACTATGCTGAATGTTTAGATGCCAGACCTCAAAGTCCACCCAAGTGTCCTCAAAGTCCACCCAAGTGTCCTCAAAGTCCACGCAAGTGTCCTCAAAGTTCACCCAAGTGTCCTCAAAGTCCACCCAAGTGTCCTCAAAGTCCACCCAAGTGTCCTCAAACTCCACCCAAGTGTCCCCAAAGTCCACCCAAGTGTCCCCAAAGTCCACCCAAGTGTCCCCAAAGTCCACCCAAGTGTCCTCAAAGTCCACCCAAGTGGACTTTTCCAGCTCTTAAGAGATTCTGTACTATAGTAGTTCTTTATGCCATGCTACTGTATGGATCTAGTAATCAAGCAGATGTTCTGTAAACCATGTTTAAAGTTTGTTGTTTCCTTTATGGTGTCATAAATAACTCTCCATAGCTGTCAAATTTTTTTATTCACTTTACATCCCAATCAATGCCCCTTTGCTGGTTCTCCTCTTCTCCTCTGAGATGGTAGAGCCCCCCCCCCCAGCCCCCCCAGGCTATCCCCTTACCCTGGTACATCAAGTTTCTTCTTGGCTAGGTGCATCCTTTCCCACTGAGGCCAGACAAGGCAGCCCAGTTAGGGGAACGTATTGCAGAGATAGGCAACAGCTTTAGGAATAGTCCCCTGCTCCAGTTGTTAGGGGAAGCTATAAATACTGATTGAAGAATAGTTAGGGTTAGGACTTGGACAGCCCTAAGAAGCTAAACTCAGCCTACTGACCAAATGAAGACAGTAGAAACCTAAAATCATGGCTTACAAAATATTTGCATAATTCTTAAAACTACCAAATGATAAACAACTGCAATAAAATAGCCTGCTTGAAGAATGTTGCAGGCTGAGGTTGTACAGCTCATGTACCAGCATGAAAGTTTAATCTCCATTATTACATAAAACTTAAGTGTGGCGGTGTAGACCTGTAATTTCAGTACTTAGAAGGAAATGGCAAGATACCAGAAGTTCAGGGTCATCCTCAGCTATATATTCAGTTCAGTACTAGCTTAAACTGTGTAAGAATCTATCTGAAAATAAAAGGCATTGCAAGAGAAAAATGTGTCAATAAGGACAAGGCGTAATGTTACTGTGCTCACGGTCCTGAACTGAGTTCTAGCCCTAGTACCACCAAAATCATAGCTAGAACATACTTAACAGAAGCAGAAGGCGTATATTAGTCCTATGAATCATGACGTGTAAGACCACTGTGTAGTTCAAAAGGCTTGTGTATGGAAAGTGTTTGTAATCCCAGCTTTTGTGAGGCTGACGCAGGTTTTAGTTAAAACCTCAAATTTGGAATAGCAGCTACAATTGGAATATCATCTTGGTTTATTTATGTTACTCTGAATAAATTCTCCAAAAACCCATCCAGTTTTGCTGTGAGCCAAGGTTGTGTATTACATTGGGCTGGAATGATAATTTTATTCTCTGCAGTTACCTTAGGAACATGATTTTGATTTTTTTTTTTTTTTTTTGAGTTAGAAGAGCAATTTTTAGAACTTAAAATTTGTTTTTTCCTACATAGTGATTTATGGACCTAATGTGTGCTTTCCGCCATTGATTAGTATGTATTCTAGCTAGTGCTAGATAAACAACCCTTAGATTAAATCATAACTTCTGAGCCCACTGAGAGAGATTTGGGTTCAGACTCACTGAAACCATTGGATATGTTCAGCAAACAGAGACTACTCTAGCTGATAGAAGCTTGGGGTCCTAGAGGAAACACAAGCAACAGGCACAGCAGCTCTTGCCTACCAACTGTTTCATTTGTGCTCATCTCATTCCAAAAACTTGTCCAGATGTTTGCTTTTGGAGGGCTTTCATTGCTTTTCAATTCAGTGTAAAAGTAGGGACTTTTCTATGCCTGCTTTTGCACTGAATATTTACTAAAAGCTTTAGGCACCATAGCTTGGCATTTTGAGCTGTTCTAACCTGACAGTGCTGGCCTGGCCTACTTCCCAGCTGGGTGGCTGTTACTTGCCATCTTAGTCTCACTGGCACCATCATTCCTTTCCAGATGGTGACTCCCATGAGACCCTCTCTAACTATCAGGGCACAGAAGTCCCACCTTTTCCTCTCCCACCCACTTATAGGCTATGTAGCTTTTTATTTGACCAATCAGGTGATGGAGAACAATGTTTTACAAAATACTGAGTCAGGCTACGCTTCATAATGATAATACAAGGGGCTGGCGGAAATGGAAATAAGAGCACTAACCTCTCTCATTACGGTGGCTCACAACCACCTGTAATGAGATCTGAAGCCCTCTTCTATTTCGTCTGAAGACAGCTAGTCGCAGTGAGCCGAGCAGGGCAGCAGAGGTCCTGAGTTCAATTTCCAGCAGCCACACACATGATAGCTTACTGCCATCTCTACAACTACAGTGTACTCATACACATAAAAAATAAATAAAATAAATCTTTAAAAAAAAAAGAAATAACGACAATACCAAAATTGCGACTGCCACTAGATCTCTGGGTATAGAGGTCATCCCTTGAGTACACAGTACGCAAAAACATCCCCCAACAGTTGTTTATTTTTGGAAATACAATCCAAACAAAGCTTTGTACATGTTAAAGGTCTCACTTACCCCACCCAGCTCCATATCTTATTTTATTGAGGATGAATTCACATAGCATAAAATTAACTTTTTAGTATAGATAGTTTAAGCACTTAGGGCATTCCCAGTGTTGTGCATTCTGATCTAGTTCCAGATATTTTCATGAGTACATGGTGGCAGGATGCCCTCAAAAGTAGGGTTTTATTAACTAGTACCGTCAGAGCTCCCAGGGACTAAACCACTAACCAAATAGTACACATGGTGGGACTTATGGCTCCAGCTGCATATGTATCATAGGATGGCCTAGACGGTCATCAGTGGGAGGAGAGGTCTGTGGTCCTGTGAAAGCTCTATGCCCCAGTGTAGGGGAATGCCAGGGCCAAGAAGCATGAGAGGATGGATTGGTGAGCAGGAGGAGGGGAGAGGGAACAGGGTTTTGTTATGTTTTTTTTGGAGGGAAAACTGGGAAAGGAGATATTATTTGAAATGTAAATAAAGAAAATATCTAACTAAAAGAAAAAAGTAGGGTCTTGTTTCTTCATTTCCATGGCCATGTCAATCAGCAGTCTGCCTTCTCCATGTCTGGATTACATACTCTAGATAATGTTTTTGAGACAGGGTTTCTCTGTGTAGCCCTGGCTGTCCTGGAACTCACTCTGTAGACCAGACTGACCTCGAACTCAGAGATTCATCTGTCTCTGCCTCCCAAGTGCTGGGATTAAGGCATATGCCACCACTGCCCAGCCTAGATTTTTTTTTTTAAAGATTTATTTATTATTATAAGCAAGTATGTGTAAGTAGCTGTCTCAGACACACCAGAAGAGGGCATCAGATCTCTTTACGAATGGTTGTGAGCCACCATGTGGTTGCTGGGATTTGAACTCAGGACCTTTGGAAGAACAGTCAGTGCTCTTACCCGCTGAGCCATCTCTCCAGCCCCTGGATATTTCTTTTATAAATATAATTGTGCAGCCATTTTTATGTCATCTTTGAAGGCTTATCCAAGCAATAACATGCATTTTTTTTTCTTTATTTCTTGAAAGCTTTATACTGTAGTAAGCCTAGGCTTACCTTGAACTTACGGTAGTCCTTCTACCTCAGCCTCCTGGGTGATGGAATTGAATTTTCTACTTAATGCCACATTGCCCCCTCTCCCCTCCCATAGTTTGTTTTTTCATTCTTCATTGATAGACATTTGAAATATTTTTAAAACAAAGGATGAATAAATTGAACTGTGGTCTCTAGAACTTCTACCCCTATAGCACTTGGTAGGTGGAGCCAGTATAATCAGGAGTTCAGGGTCATCCTGACTGCAGTTCATGGTCAGTCAGCCTTGAGAGCTACTTGAGAAACCTGTCTCAGGAGATTGTTCATTGGTTTATAGCACATGCTGCTTTTTAGTTATCCAAGTTTGTTTCCTGGCACCCATGTTGGGTGGCTCCCAACAACTTTTAATTGCAGTTTACTGTATTGGAAATCCTGTAGAACAGGCTGGCCTTGAACACCGAGATCTGACTATTTTTGCCTTGTAGGTGCTAGGATTAAAGGTCTATGCCACTTCACCTAGCTTAATTCAAATCTTTGAACAGATGAACCAACGGGGTCTGGGGAGATGGCTCATTTGGCATAGCACTGATGCTTGCCGCATGAGCATGAGAACCTGAATTTTGATCCCTAGTATTCACATAAAAAGCTGTGTGCAATGGTATGCCTCTGTAAGCCCAGTCCCAGGAATCAGAGACAGGCTAGTCTTGGAGCTTGGTATCCAGGCAGTCAAGCCAGTTGCTGAGCTCTAGGTTTAGTGAGGAGTACCTGTGTGAACAAAGGTCTAGGGTGCCTAAGGAGAACACTGTTGTCAAACTGCAGCCTCCATGTGAATGTCAACATTGCACCTATACATACATACATACATAATACCTATATAAACACACTCTCCAGTATGACTGAGGTTTGGAAATATGTTTTGTAGCAAACACGTGTTTGGCCACTTGGCTGTTGTTTATTTCTCATCTGTAATCTTTTGTTTTGTTTTGTTTTGTTTTGAGACAAAGTTTCTCTGTACCCTGGTTGTCCTGGAACTCAACTATATAGACCAGGCTAGCCTGAAGTCACACTCCAGAGTGCTGGGATTAAAGGTGTGCACCACCATGCCCAACTCTTCTGTAATCTTTAAAGTGATTGTTATCGATTCAATGCCCTCATGGAATGCAGTGTTCCATGATCTTTGTTCTGTTTCTCAGATAATATGAATGAGTTTGGGGTCACTAATTCTAAGTGAAACTGTTGGTATGAGCATAGTTTCTGAGGGGTTTGAAATATTTTCTCGAAATACTGTGTTTTTTCTTCTGCTCAAAAGTCTTCTACTTCTGATGCTTCCGAATAGACTTGTAGCCGTGAAGTGCACTGTATTCCAGCCCACTAAGTCACTTTTTGGCATATAATCCTCTTCCTTTTGTTGCCAGTGCACATAACTTGTTTTTATATATAGTGTTGGTGACAACCCAGAGCCCTGTGCAGGTGAGGTACAAACATTCCCATAGACTTTTATGCCCCAGTGCTTCCATAACACTTGATTTGCATGTGTCCTTATAGAGTGTCATCTTGTACTCTGTGCCAGAGAATAACAATCACAATTTTTTCTTTGCCTATTAAAAAAGAAATGTAGCAGCTCTATCACTAGATAATATAAAGGAGAGTGGGGAAGACTTGATCTTATCTGTTTCCCTTTTTCCTTTTTCCCCTTCCCCCTGCCCCATAGGGAGAAGAATCAAATGAATCTGCAGAAGCTAGCAACAACTGGGAAAAGCAAGAAAGTATTGTGTTGAAATTGCAAAAGGAATTCCCAAATTTTGATAAACAGGTAAGAAGAGAATTGTTCAAATGTTTGTGTACTTATATGTTTATATTACAAAATGGTGTTTGAGTTAAAGCCATGTGCAAACTTAAGGTGAGCTTTGTATTTTTTGAATTATATGCTCCAATTAGTATTATATGAATATTTTAAACTAGTTGCTAATTACCTTAATTATTTATTGTGCTTTTAATTATTTATTGTGCTTTCTAGTTGTGGTGTCAGCATGTCCTAACTCTTGAACTTGGTAGTAGGAATTTTAGGGCAGTGGTGGCGCACGCCTTTAATCCCAGCACTTGGGAGGCAGAGGCAAGCCGATTTCTGAGTTCGAGGCCAGCCTGGTCTACAGAGTGAGTTCTAGGACAGCCAGGGCTATACAGAGAATCCTTGTCTCGAAAAACCAAAAAAAAAAAAGAATTTTAAAATATTGGGCTGGCAAGATGGCTCAGCAGGTAAGAGCACTGACTGCTCTTCCGAAGGTCCCGAGTTCAAATCCCAGCAACCACCTCTAATGAGATCTGACATCCTCTTCTGGAGTGTCTGAAACAGCTACAATGTATGTACATATAATAATAAATAAATCTTAAAAAAAAAAAAAGAATCTTAAAGTATCACATTTCAGTAAAGGTCGTCCTCCTTTCCAGTTAACACAAAACTGTTCAGAGTCACTAATGACTCATGTCTGCTTGAGCCTCTATTCTCTCTCATTGCTGTGTATTTACTGAAGCATATACTTTTTTAACAAATGGGAAATGTTTACATTTTCATGGATGTGTTCTTTTTGTGCTCAGACAATCTGTCTGAATTGTGGTGAACAATACACAGGCTTGTGACACTCGTCCTTTACATGAGTTACATCTGCATGTTTTCTACTGGGGATATAACACAGGTGGTAGGGCACATTTGCCACATACACATAGGATCCACCCCAGAGATGTGTTAAGTTGCATATACTGAAGCATGTATGTTATGCAAGCCCCAGGGAAATTGGGCTAGAGGGAAAAAACTCACATTTCCATCCCTGTTGAACACTGTACTTTATTTGTAAGGTTAAGTTAAACAGGAAGGATGTATAAAGTATCACAACAACAGTGGGTAGTACTGGGAGAGGTGGTGCACACATTTAATTATAGCACTTGGAAGCCAGAGGCTGGTTTCTGAGTTCAAGGCTATCCTCCTGGTCTATATAGAGAGTTCAGGGACAGACAGTGCTACATACATAGTGAGACTCTGTCCAAAATAAAAACAAAAATAGAAATATAAATTCTTTATTTTCCAATAATTACATTTTAAAAGAGCATAACTATTTTTCTGTATTGTTAACTTCACATTTTTAACAGAAAAAATAATTTACTTTTAGGAATTAAGAGAAGTGCTTAAGGAGCATGAATGGATGTACACAGAAGCCTTGGAGTCTCTGAAAGTGTTTGCGGAAGATCAAGGTAATCAGTTATGGGCTCCTTTAGTCCCATGTCCTCCTGTAGAAAAGAGCCTGCCAGCTACTGACTTGAAAGAGATTTAAAGAGTAATGATGTAAAATGTTCTAAAGGATGAATTCCCAGATATTTTCACTTGTTCTTCACCATAGTAATAGCCAAGATGGTACATAACCTTTTCTTTTTGTATAATCTTTTCAAATTTTATTTAATTTATTTAATTAAGTTTTTACATGGGCAAAGCATGACCATATAGTAATTTATAACTCTGGAAGCTCTTTGAATAAATAGAAATTAAAATTTTTAAATAAAGCACACACTTATCTGTCGGTTTGTTCAGGAACTACACTGATACTAGAAACTAACTGGCACCTAATTCCTTTATGTGAAGTGGGATGATATTTGCATATGACCTACACACCATTTTCCACTGTCATCTTCAAGTCATCTTAACATTACTCACCGCACCTGATATAACATAAATGCTGTGCAAGTTGTTCTTATCTCATGTAGGGAACAGTGATGAAAATGTTATGTTCAGTGTATATTCAGTTCCTTTTCTAATGTATTTTTATATGGCTTGTTCGAACCATCAATTTGGAGCCCACAGACACAGGCCAGGGCTAAAGGTATATATATCCATTATTAGTATCTATTTTCTTATGAAAATAATGTAAGAAAAACTGTACCTTCATTCACAGGAAGCTTAGAATTCAATGAAATTCAGAACATTGACAATTTGAGGAAATATTTTTAAGTAATGTTAAAATGGTGATGTTAGTCATTGCAGTGATAGGAAAGATGCTTTTTCCCTGCCATGCCGCTTCTGTCAGGCTGCAGTGAAGCCTGGGCTCCTTCGTTCTTTTTGGCAGTTTGTGTACATGCACCTGCTGTCTGTATCCTCAGGATGCTGGCTTAGAAAGCAGATTTATGTTTAAAAGGGAGTTACCATTTACTTTAGAAAGGTCATTCTAGCTTATTGATAGCTTTAAATTCTGTTTTATATTACTCTTAATGTATGTTAAGATTTGACAGGAAGTTGTGGTTGAATTCAGTATTCACAAGGAAAATGTAATGTTTACATACTCTTCTTACTCTATTTGACATCTTATGTTTCATATTATTTAATTCATATGTTTCTAAGGTAGTTACAACTTTTGTATTTTTTTGTACACAGATGTGCAGTGTGCTTCACAAAGTGAGGTTACAAATGGAAAAGAAGTTTCAAGGAATAAAAATTATTCTAAAAATGCAGCTAAAATAAAGATGAAACAGAAAATTTCCATGAAACCACAAAATGGCTTTAACAAGAAACGTAAGAAAAATGTATTTAATCCTAAGAAAGCCGTAGAGGACTCTGAGTACGATTCAGGTTCTGATGCTGGGAGTTCACTGGATGAGGACTACAGTAGTTGTGAAGAAGTGATGGAGGACGGCTATAAAGGCAAAATTCTTCACTTCCTTCAAGATTCTTCGATTGCTGAACTGACTTTGATTCCTAAGTGTTCTCAGAAAAAGGCTCAGAAGATAACAGAACTCCGGCCCTTTAATAATTGGGAAGCCCTGGTAAGGCACACTGTGTGTGTGTGTGTTTGTGTGTGTGTGTGTGTCTGTCTGTGTGTCTGTCTGTCTGTGTGTGTCTGTGTTTTAATTTACAGTACCGTTTATAGTTAGATTGTCTTCAGCCCAGGGAAGCATAGATGGGTGGCCTTCTCCTGTGTAGAGTCAAACATTACTTTCATTGTAAGCCAATAGTATTTCAAATAGTGTCATATGACCTAATTTTGAATGAATTAAGGGGTGATTTTCCTGAAAAAACCCAAGCTGATTGGCTGGGAATGCTGTCACTCATCCTTTTGCATAGAAACTTGGTTCATTTCACTGCAGAAGAAGAAATTAGAGCTTACTTTTGAGAAGGAGTTGTTTGCTAGCCAGTTCTGATCTGTTACTGCTGAGACACCATGCAGAAGGCAAGAATGTGGCAGATATTTGACTACAACTGTTTGCAGAGCAGTAGCAGCGGCCAGAAGCGTTCCATGGCCCACATGCCAGCCTGAGTGCTTTATGCTTCCCCACAAAGAGGCAGGTGTTTATTTTCTTTTTCTTCTAAATGTGACAGCTTAGTTTCTAACATGTTTCTCCTGGTTAAACAACGTGGTCATTTGATGGAGTGTAGCAGGCTGCAGAATTTTTAACTGGAAAAATAGCAAAAGTTGTGGAAGCATAGAATTCAAGTGTAGGCGAAAGAAAGGCATGAATGAGCTCTGTCTGGTAAGTACACTTTGCATGATCATTTTCTGGTGTTTGACTTCCTTTGAATGAGTTTTATCTAAAATACCTGCTTTTTGAGTTTTCTAAATCTCAAAAGTTATCAAATAATATTCCTATAAGTACTCTTTTGTGTTTTAGATTTTACTTCAACTTTCATGGAAATGTGGGGCTTTATTCATGAGTTGTGTTTAGGCCCTCTACGCAAAACAATATGGATGGTTGTGTACAGCTTTGAGAGATGAGACCGCTCTTGCTGCTTTGTGGAGGTTTCTGAGTTTTAGTTCTTGTGCTGTGGAGTGTAGATGCATGCATTTGTGACTAATATTATACCCATAACAAACCTAAATGAGCATGAATGACCTTGATAAATGTCTTAAAATGTTGATGAGGGTGGTCTCTGCACAACAATTTTCAAAAAGCATTTTTTTTAAATTAAAATATTTCAGCATATAGAAAATACTAGTCCAGCAGAACTTGAAGGATAAAAAAGAGGAAAAAAGACACATAACCAGACTTAAAACCTTTCGTTTTGCCCCAAGCGCATGCTTCTCTAGAGAACATCTGTCAAAGCAGATCCTTTCCAAACTTGTTTGGCTTTGCCTGGGTGATTATTTGTTGAGGTATTTGCTGAAGGGCTTTCTGTTTCTTCTTTTCTCCTGTTTTATTTTTCTTTTAATCTTTAATGGTCTCTTATGTTATTATGGGGTTGGGTTGCTCAGGCTTGTTAGGATTTTAATGTATTTAATAAGGGATGCAGTTATCTGTACTAGTTTGTGTAGTCACTGTAACTACTTGCCCAGATAGCTTATAATAAAAGCAGATTATACAGTTTTACCAAGGTATATGTGCCAGATGTTTTAAAAAATATCCAGCAACTTAACATGGACAAGACATATTTCCTTAATTAATTGGCATAGTTTATATCAGTCTTGACATGAATTTGGAGATTATGCATTACTTACTAAGTCTCCTGACTTCTTTTTCCTTCAAGAAATTGAACATAAAAGCCATATTGTTTGTCCTGGCCAACCCATAATGTTGAACATTTTTGAAGTAGTGAAAAAGCATCTTAAAAGTAGATGAATTACTTCACTGAGTACAATGTTTTGTTATCCCAAGCAAAGTGTATAAATAAAATATTGCAAATTGATAATTAGACAAGTAAATCTCTAAGCCTAGAATTTTAACTTAGAAATTTTTGCTTCTACTTTCTGGGAGCCAGCATTCGAATGTCATTAGATTATAAAGTAATTTAATATATTAGTAAAATTATTAACAAACAATTTAATATATATATCTCTACAAAAGCCATCTAACTTACTGCCCTTTTTATTAATAATGTGATAATATATTCAGTGTTAAAGCAAACAATAGCAAAAATACCCCTATGCTTCACTCAGAAATTACTATGACATTTGAAGTTTTAATTTTGTTACAGAGAGCTAAATGAAATTACAAGATATTACAGATTTAGGAGTGATTGTTGATGTTTAGTTTTAAAGACCACTTAACAGTATATAAATAAATGTAAATTTATAAATATTTGATCAAAAATGCAACTTGAATGTAAAAATCTTAGTCACACCTTTAAACCAGACTTTGAAAAAGTTGTAGATTATTGGTTTTCATTAAAGCTTTAGATAGATATGTAATATAAATTTGATTCATATAATACATAATATATTTGTATACTAGCCATTTAATAATATGTCAAAATAATTCTGAATCCTGAGGTTGCAGTTTTCTGTATTGCTCTAATGTTCTTTCCAGAGGATTTTTCTCCCTTTTTTTTTAAAGTTAAAATGTTTTCAGTTTAATCACATTCATTTTAAAATGTGAATTGAGAGTATTTATGTTTGTAGCTTTGTTCATTTTTTTCTTTGTCCTTGTATTGTGATTTCAATAATGTTAGGTTTTCTTTTTTTTTTCTTTTACCCAAAGTTTTTTTTTTAAATAGTAATACTTTACATGCTAATTGTAAACTACAATGTTAAAAGTATAGCAGGGTTTGCAGTGTAGCAAGCCAAAAATGGCCATAGTTGAAAATTCAGTATTGTTAAAGTGGGGAAAATTAAATTTTTTTTAAGATATATTTATTTATTATATATAAGTACACTATAGCTGTCTTCAGACACTCCAGAAGAGGGCATCAGATCTCATTATGGATGATTGTGAGCTGCCATGTGGTTGCTGCGATTTGAACTTAGGACCTTTGAAAGAGCAGTCAGTGCTCTTAACCTTTGAGCCATCTCTCCAGCCTGGAAAAATGGAATTTTTATTGGCAAAGTACATAATTGATGGCATCAGTTCACCAGCTGCTTGCTGAATTTTTGTTTTTCTAGTATCAGAGAGGATAGGAGCACTATTGTGTCCATGTTGTATTTTTAATTGCACTTTTATATGCTAATTATAGTATTATTTATGGAAGGTATAGCTCAGTTGTCATAGGGTTTTCCCAGTGCACATGAAGCCCATGGTTCAGTCCACAACACCAAATAAACCAGGCACAGTGGCACACACCTTTAATCAATGCACTTGGGAACTAGAAATAGGAGAATCAGAATGTCATGGTTCTCTTTGGCCACAGAACAAATTTTAGGTCATATTACAGGAGATTCTGTCTTCAGGAGAATAAAACATACTTTGTTAAAAAGCATGTGTGTTTATACTGCTCAGTGTAGTATTTGCGAATAGTTTGCTTCATGAATATTTACCTACCATCGTTAGATTCCTGTCTCTTTCAGTGTTCGGGGTAAGTGAGGTATTAACATTGCCCCAGCAGGCACAGCTTCTGTCTAGTGCTTTGTTCGGCCAGTGCTGCTTTGTCTTCTAATGATTTGCAGAACCAGTGCCTGTCTTCTTCACCTTGTTTAACCCTATAAAATGCCTGTCTTCATTTCATCTTAAACACTGAAATGGTTCTTTCTGTTTTCTTTTTCTTTTGTTTGTTTATTTCTGTTTTTTGGTTTTTGTCTTTCTTTCTGAGACAGGGTGTCTCTGTTAGATCTGACTGTCCTGGAACTAACTTTGTTGACCAGGTTAGCTTTGAATTCACAGAGATCAACCAGCCTCTGCCTCCCAAGCCCTGTGATTAAAGGTGCATTAGTACACCTGGCTCTGATTATTTCTTTCTTTGAGATAGAGTGGTTTCATTGCTTTTTAAGATTACTGTACTGGGTTTTTTT
>NW_022196903.1:59292228-59305698 GCF_008632895.1 Mastomys coucha
TTTAGTTTTTCGAGATAGGGTTTCTCTGTATAGCCCTGGATGTCCTGGAACTCACTCTGTAGACTAGGCTGACCTCGAATTCAGAAATCTGCCTGCCTCTGCCTTCCAAGTGTTGGGATTAAAGGCGTGCACCACCACTGCCCGACTGGGGTGTTGTTTTAATTTACTACCACTACCACCACCACACCACTACCTCTTCCTCCTCCTCCTCCTCCTCCTCTTTAGAAAATTTTAATTCTTTCTTTCTTAATTTCTTTCTTTCTTCCTCTCTCTCTCTCTCTCTCTCTCTTTCTCTCTCTCTCTCTTTCTTTCTCTTTTTCTTTCTTTCTTTCTCTAATGTATGTGAAAGCACTTACTGTCTTCAGACACACTGGAAGAGGGCATTGGATCCCATTGCAGAGGGTTGTGAGTCAGCATGTGGTTGGTGGGAATTGAACTCAGGATCTCTGGAAGAGCATTCAGTGCTCTTAACCGTTAAGCCATCTCTCTAACCCTTGATAAACTTCTTAAAAAATTACAAATGGATTCTGCATAGTTTGTCATATACATATAGCTGCTGCCAGTAAGTAAGGCTGTCCTTGAGCTGTTTCTTGATTAGGAATTACATAATTTTAGAAATTTACCTTTAAATAATTTCCTCCTCTTATAAAAATTCAAAAGCATTTGTTTTGCAAGAGTGACACATTGTGGCAGGAAAGAGGTACTTCAGTTCCAGGGCCGCCTCCTCTTTTCAGTACAGGGCCTTGAACTCAGCCTGCTCGCTCTACTTCAGAGATGTCCCCACCCCCAGACTCAGCCTTTCAGAGAAAAAAAGTTCTTGGGATACTACCTGAATTTTTAGAGATGCTACTCGGTGGCATGTTGATAGTCTTTTTGCATCTAGCTATCTAGTAAGTAGGAATTTTATGTTTTCTTTATTCTCACTTAATAAGTACTGTTTTTAAAGTTGATTTTGTGTGTGTAAAATTGAAACACTGTAGGAATGAAAAATGTAGTTTACCCACCAAAGATACCCACCACTTAAAAGACTTCCAGTACCATCTATTTATTGATAAATTTTATGCTGTGTAAATAAGATTCTATTTTCTATGCTTATCTGTGAACTAGGTTTATAGGGTGGCCTTGTCCTGCTTATGTTTGGATTTAAAATCTGATAATTGTTTTGAGTTTTGTTTTGCTCTTTTGTGCACCTTTTCTGTGTTATAATTAAAATGTTACCTTGCTTTTCATATTTTCATACTCAGGACTAGAGTTAAGCACCTCACTCTAAGAATTACAGCCACCTTTATAGTACATGCAATTTAACCATGGAGTTTTGGTACTTAACAATATTCTTTTTTAAAAAAGGATATTTATTTGAATTAAATATTTTTTGCTTATTTAATTTTTTCTATATATGGGCATTTTGCCTGCATATATATTTGTATACCATATTTTGCTAGGTGCCATAAAGGCTGGAAGATAAGGGTGTTGTATGCCCTGAAGCTGGAGTTACAACTGTGACCTGACCCACCTTGCTGGCGCTGGGAATTAAGGCTAGGCCCTTCGGAAAAATAGCCAATGAGTGCTCAGAACTGCTGCGTCATCTCATGAATCTCTTCTATTTTAATTTTTACTTTTTAAAGACAAGAATGTGTTTGCCTAGTGTGATATCAAGCTCATGATTCTTTTGTTTTGGCCTCCTGACAGCTGGGATTGAAAGTAGGTATAGGTGTTATGTAGCCTATTCTGCCTTCGCTCATTGAATGTAGAATATGGCCTTAAACTCTTTTTTTTTTTTTTTTGGTTTTCCTAGACAGGGTTTCTCTGTGTAGCCCTGGCTGTCGTGGAACTCACTCTGTAGACCAGGCTGGCCTCGAACTCAGAAATGGTCTTAAACTCTTGATACTTCTGCTTCTATCTGGATTTACAAAAATGTGCCACAGGATCTTAAGTATTTTTCGGTAAAAGTTAGAACTTACCAGGCATAATGGGTTTTGTGTCCAAGCATTCACAGTATCCTTTTCAAACAGGAAATCTTATCCTTTTTTGACTTAAAACCTTTGAATTGCTTTACAGTCTTCATAACTGAACTCATTAGAATGGTCATTCTGTCCTTTTCCACTTTCTTGTTGAAATAATCTTGTGTTCTTCTAAGCTCTGACATTTTGATCTTATGGTTAAAACAGTTCTTTATTATATCTGAAAAGACTTTCTAGGTTTTAGCCTTCTGCTTGTGATACAGGCCTGTGAAATTTCATCCTTTCTTTTTAACAATTAGATTGTCTTTACTAATGTAAGGGAGTGACTGTTTCTATGAGTTATATTCACTAGAGAACAAACAAACAAAACTCCCTAATTTATATAATAAAAAGCAGGTGGCTACAGAAAAAAATATCAATTTATAGAAGTAGTATCACTTCACTGAAAAAATATTACTTGTTTTGAGCTTTAAAAAATATTCTTTGTGCGTGCATTCATGTCTGTTTTTATGTAAATGTGTATGGGTGCCTGCAGAGGTCAGAAGATTGGAGCTGGAGTTATAATTGATTGTAACTTAACCTCATGTGGGTGTTAGAGAACCAAACTTGGGACCTCTGCAAAAGCAGTAAGTACTCTTAGCTCTGAGCCTGCTCTTGGTTTCAGGTTTTAAGTTATTTGAGAGAGGATCTGTTAACATGGAAAACAAAGCAGAGACTTTGGCTTTTCTCCAGCTTTTGTTGGATTTAATGAGTTGTTGAGTAAGATGTACCATGTAATTTTTGCTCACAATGTTATTTATATTGTCTTGATTTCTGGTTAATTTTTGTGTTTTTCTCGTGCAAACTTCCAACAAACTGCACAGTAGATATGAGATGAGGATTTTGTTCTATTAATTTTTTATTTCATTTAAAATTTGATATTTTAATGAAATCTAATAAAAACTTTCTATACCTACATCAGTAATTTTCCCCCAAACTTAACCAAGACGACAAGGGGTTACCCAGTGATTGTGAATATTGCCCTGTAGAAACACAATATACAAACATCAGTATTTTGGGCATTGGAGAGACATCTCAGTGATTAAGCTCTTCTACAGGATCCAGATTTGATTTCCAGCATTCATATGACAGCTAATAAATATCTCTATAACTAGTCCTGGAGTATCTGACATCATCTTTTGGTTTCTGTGGGCACTATACATATGCAGTACACATACATGAAAGCAAAACACTCACACAGAAATAGATGAAGCACTTTTAAAGTAAAAGACAAGTATATCAGTGTTTTATAGTTCCGTTTTGTAATATGCTGGGCATGGTGGCACATGCTTTTAATGCCTCTACTGGGGAGCCAGAGGTAGGCTGATCTTTGGGTTAAAGGTCACAAGGACTATATAGTCAGTTCTAGACCAGCGAGCTATACATTGTGAGAGACCTGTCTTAATAAAAATTCTGTAGAATAGATTAGAGAAATTATTTTCTATCAATCTACTCTTAGCATAAAAATGAAAATGTATTTTGTTACAAATTAGATTTTTTTTTATAAAAAACATATTTCAGAAGTGTTGAATTTCTGTTTTATAGGTTTCTCAATACATTTAAAAACACCAAAATCACAAGGATGATTTTTCTTGTAACTTGGAAGCATATCATAAATATTATATGGTGATATGAATCAAAATCACCTGTTTTTATTTTAGCAGATGGCTGTCTTGTTAGCTTCCTCGCTTTCAGTTCTGGATTGCTAAGCTTTTTCATCCTTTGCATAAGAGGATTTGGGTTTGGTTCTTTGGAGTGTAGGTTTTTAGTTATCTGGATTCTTCAGGCTCTCCTTTTGAAAACGCTGTTTTAAAGTTTCACACACATTTACACCGGTACTATATTACAGTTTTTTGTTTGTTTGTTTGTTTGTTTTGTTTTTGTTTTTTTGTAGTTTTTGAGACAGGGTTTCTCTGTATAGCCCTGGCTGTCCTGGAACTCACTCTGTAGACCAGGCTGGCCTCGAACTCAGAAATTGGCCTCTGCCTCCCAAGTGCTGGGATTAAAGACAAGAGTTTTTGGTAACTATTAAATTAAATTAGTCATAATTAACCTGTGTGTGTACTGCATGTGATCAAACCCAGGGTCTCTAACATGCTGGCAAATGCCCTACCACTGAGGCATACACTTAGATTCATAAAATTATCTTTTGGTCTGTGATGCTTTTCTAATAATCTCCACTTAAAAACAAGATTATCAGCCTGTGTAGTGTGCATACCTTTAATGTTATCACTAAGGAGGCAGAAGCAGGCAGATCTCTATGAGTTCTAGTCCAGCCATGGCAATAAAATGATACTCTGCCTTGTAAACAAATAAATAAATATAAGTTTAAGGTATTAAAAATAGTTTTGTTTTTTTTTTTAATTTGTAGGGTTGTACTTTGATATGTCTTCAAGTTAACCTTAATATTCAGTAGTCATGGAAAGTGACAGAAATGGAATTGAGTATAGCCCCACAGTCTATTTTGCTATTATCTTTAATAGAAAAATAATGGGTGAAGGTGAGCTTTTGGTGGAAAAATTAGTAGATAGGAAATGCTGTTTTGAGTTTTTACTTTGTGTCCCTGAGCGTGCTGCACTGTTTCATTTTTGGATCTGGGAATGAAAGGCACACATATTAGCTTATTTCTAATATGCTATTAGCTCAGTGCTAGCTGCATAAGCTTCCTGTGGCTAGCATGCTTTCCCTTTTACCCTAGCTCAATACCTTCCAAACAGCCTTAGCTTTGCTGCCCTGTTGCCTTCTGTGAGGCCCATTGCTCTCTGCTGCCCAGCATTCTTCCGGGCAGCCTTTCTGGGGATCACTTTCTCGTTACACCTACATTTTGGCTGATATTCCTTTTGTAGCTCTAATTCTGTTCTCTTTCCCCCTGGTCATGGCGATCTTCTCTCTCCCTCTCTGTCTTAGCCTGCACATCTCACCTTTCCCAGCCATTGACCACTTGCATCTTTATTTATTAATAAAAACCAATTGGGGACAAGACTCTTCAGCATCAGGATACACAGATTTCTGATTAAATCAAAGCCATTCCCCTACAAGGAAATATTAAAACTTAATAAGGAAACATTTGCTATCAGTATCAATAAACTTGATAATAAATTTGAGTTAATGTATTTCTGTGTGAAAGAGACGTTTTATTTCAACACAATGTGTGTGTTGGAAGCAGAGGTGAGAGGGTTACAGTTTTGTGGGGATTCTGAGTCATGGCACAAAACCTTAAATTAAGTAACTAGAAAAGAACTTACATTCTGACTGCTAGATTTGAACTGTTGAATTTTCTTTTTATGTCACAGTTTACAAAGATGTCCAAAATCAATGGCCTATCTGAAGATTTGATATGGAATTGTAAAACGGTAATTCAAGAAAGGGATGTAGTTATAAGACTTATGAACAAATGTGAGGACATTTCAAATAAATTGACCAAACAAGTTACCATGCTCACCGGAAATGGAGGTGGATGGAACATAGAACAACCCTCCCTTCTAAACCAAAGGTATCATTCATTGATTGCAGTTATTTTGATCTTACTTGTATAAAGTATCTGAACTTTTACTTGCATTGTGTTTAGGGAAACCAAATGTGATCCAGCAACTATTTTTAGAAGAAAATTCTCCAAGGTTCTCAGTGACACACTGGGGTATGCCAGTCTATTGTCATTGATCCCTTCCCCAGCTGGGGATTTTACTCTATTGTGTTGTTATGTAGTCCTATCTAAGCTTCATCTTCCTTATCTAGTAACAGACAGGTTTTTGTATATTCTTTGAAGCTAATAAGAATGGTTTTAGCCATGCTGTGTAAACTGATGTTTCTTAAGTACTTTGTAAAGTCTCCTTGAGGTTAGAAACAATCCAAGAGGACACAGCAGACCATAACTGTACACAGTCTTCTAGATACTACTCATTAAAATACCTTGCCAGAAGCCCTGGCAAAGACATGCAGAACCATCTAACCATCAGTAAGTACTCAAGTGGCATTTTGTAGTTGTGCATTCTGCAGATGGTATTGGAGGACTGTAATAGGAGAAAGTACATTTTGAATTTCTGTTAATAATTGGCTTAGTTTTAAGTAGTTTGGAAATGTAAACCTGTTCAGAATACTTTCTTTTCAGGAATACATTCAGTTGTTCATTTTGGTATTTGCTTGTGTTTTTTTTTTTTTTTTTTTTTTTTTTTTTTTTTTTTTTTTTTTTTTCCTGTTTTTGTTTTTGAGACAGGCTTCCTATACATAGCCTTAGCTGGCTTAGTGCTCACTGTGAAGTCTGGTCTGGTCTCAAACTAATGGCAGTTCTCCTGACTTACCTACTAAGTGCTAAGTTTGTAGTTGTACTCCATGGAACCACCATACTTGTGATACTTTTTGTGGAGCAAAACAATGAAAATTGCCCACGTCCCTAAAATCAAGGACTAGTTGGGGTAGATTATGAAAGATCTACAACATGCAGTGTTTTTGCAACTTTAAATGCTAATTAGAGCCAGGTCTGTTGCCTCATCCCTGGAATCCCAGCAGGGTGGCCAAGACAGGAGGATCATCCTCAGTTTGAGGCCAGCCTGGGCTCCATTGTGAATTCGAGGCTAGCTTGGGCCACAGGGGAATTAAAACAAAACAAAACAAAAAAAACTTGTCTTACAGAGAGGGAGGTTTGTTTAGAATATTTATACTTTTTTGTTGTTGGAAATATTTCTTACAGTTGTTTATTTTGTTTTTGTATTTTGTAGCAAACTAGGATTTTGATTACCTTAGTTGTGTTTGGTATTTTCTTAGTTAAGGATCAAAGTGTATTTGCTGATGGTCATTGGGTTAATAGTTTAAAATCATAGTATGAAGCAAAGAGAAGAAGATGATTATTGGCCTTTAATAGTAAGCTCGAATCTTTTCTGTGCCCTTCTAGGGTGCTATGTGGTGGTGTAGGGAAACGTGATGCAGCTCCCACAAAAGAAGCCCTTTGTGTGTTGCGTAGACAGAACTATGTCAGCAAGTTCTCCTAAGTGTAGTTGGAGCTGCTGCTGCTGCTTGTTCTTCAGCGTGGATGTGGGGAGTTCTTCTTCACTCTGCCAGACTTTCCCAGTTGAGTCCACTTTATCCACTTTATGGGGAGTTTAAAAATGAGTACTTTACTGCATCACTTAAAAACTCTCAACCCACATTAATAAATTTCTCTTCTAAATAGTGTGGTCAGGTAATAATCTCCTTTCCCTTAGAGTAAGGTTTTTAAGGCATATTTTAATTATAAATATTGATGTGTTTCTTCATGGCATTTTTTATTTTTAATGAAGTACTTGATGAGAAATGAAGTTTTAAGTTCTCCTTAGAGCAACTCCTTAGAGTTGTATCCCTGATTTACTTGGTGGACTGGCCAGCCTTGGCAGCTGTCAGTGTAGACAAATTTGTAGATGATCATTGCCTTATATAGGTAAACAGTGTCCAGACAATAACTACCACACTTGTATCTTTATTTAGCTTTGATAGTGCTGGGAAAAGAACCCAGGCATCTTTCATTGAGCACAGGTGATATTATATATCTCCCCAGCCCTTGGATCTTTCTCTCAATAGAGCAGAGCCAAATATACATGGGAGCAGTTAGTGTTAGGTATTTTGTTTACCATGGCCAATTGTTGTTAATTTTAATAGGAGAAAATTTTCCTTTGGAGGAACAGACATTTCAGAACTTCCTGTTAGAAATTAAATATCAGAACTGGGGAGATGGCTGAGCTGTTATGAGTGCTTCTGCTTCACAGGATTTGAGCTCAGTTCCCAGGACCCACATCAGGCAGCACACAAATGCCTGCAAATCCATCCAGCTTCCAAGGATTGATGCCCTTGTGCGGCATTGGCATACTCTAGTCCTCCCATACATACATAATAAAACATTGTTAAAAAGTAAAATATGTCATGTGTATTCAAAACCATTATATATAACTATCTCTAAGACTTTAGTAGTTGATATGGACTTGATAAATTTTAACTCTTCTCAAACTTACTTTTCCAAGCTAAACCCATGAAGTCCTTGTTTGACAGGAGGAGCTTTCTGTCTGGTTTTAAACAGGAATTCAGACTTTTGACAAAAGGTCTGGTGTTAGTACAAATAGTTTAACGTGAATAGTTCTATTGAAATATTTGAGGAGTCATGGCACTCTTAGAAGACATCAGCTTTGGTGGGATGGTATGTAGGCCTTGTATGGAATATTTCAAACAAGCTTCTCCAACTCCACATTTTTGCATTTCACACTAATTATATGCAGTCTTGGGAGCTCTGCTTCTCTCCTTTCTTTCAGTCCTTTGACAGTCACATTGAAACTAGCTTTTCTTACAATACATGCTTCATTTCATACTGAAGAAATCATAATAACTGGGAGGATTCTTTTTTCCCCCAGCAGAAAAGCAACTTGCAAATAATCCATTACTTTTTCTTTTATAATTCCAGAAGATCTACCTCCAGCCTAGCGATGTTTGTTAGATTGCACATTTAGAGAATTCTGAACACTTTCTACATTCTTATAAGTAAATGGATGGTTGGTCTTCACATGTAATTGTTAAAATTCTTAGGAAATTGTCAAAATAAGTGGAAAGGAAGTTTGAATACTTAACACTTGCTAGAGAAAGAATATAGCCTACCTGTTGCAATAATTTGTCATATTAGATAGTTTTCCTCATTTGTCTTTTGTTTGTTTAACTAATACTGGTGATTTTACCCAGGGCCTTATGCATGCTAAACAAGCACTCTTAACAATTAAGCCATATCCCTATATTGTAAATGTAGTTTGAATTGGCTTTTTAAACCTATCCACATCTTCATTGATCTCTTTAGGTTGGTCTGTTTGTGTTCTGGAGAAACATTCTGTATCAGGCAGCAATTTTGTCATACTAAGCAACACAGAACTATCCAAGGATAGGCAGAACTATCCAAGGAATGAATATGCATATACACACTTATGCATGAATATGTATTTGTTGAAACAAACAATCCAATTTAATAAAGTTATTTAGTCAAATATCTAATTAAAGTGCCTTACCCAGGCTTCCTTGTGCTTGTAAATAAGTCAGTATTCCTTAAATGAATATTTCTGTATAGTGGGTGCTTTTCACTTGATACATTTAAAAATTTGTGTGGAGTATTTTGCCAGAGCCTTTAAACTTTATATTAGTGTTGAAAAACTTCATAATTTTAGTTGAAGAATATTACTTGTTTTTTTAATGATAGGCTATGCGTTGACATTCTATGGTGGCCTTCAGATACATTTATAAATGTAATACTCCTCCCCTATCAAATTTATTTCCATGAAATGTGAACCTTACATCTGTATGATGAGTATAGAAAGCATCGGTAAGGATTCAAAAATAATAGAGAAATAGATGTTGACTTGATCATGGGTTAGAGCAGCAAAAACTTTTGGGTTTTGCTATTTTTTGGGTAAAGGATAGGCTTTTGGGTCTCAGGAAGTAGCTCAGCCCTTAAGAGCATGTGCTGCTTTTGCAGAAAACCTGTCCAGTTTCTAGCATATCGAGCAGCTCATTATCACCTATAACTTGAATTCTGGTTAGTGTAGATACCAGGAATGCATGTGGTGCAAAGACATAGGCAAGCATCTGTACACATACAAAATTTTTATTTTTATTGTATTTTTTAAAAAAGGTGGCCTTTAGAATAAGTCTGATTGAATGTGAGGGCCTTGGGAAAGTTTTCACATTTCTGGAGGCAATGGTGCTGCATCTGTACGATCATTGCCTCTGTAGAAGCATAGAAATTACATTGGTAAATAGTATTCTTTCTTTTTATAGGAAGGGCATATACTTTGACTTTAGAAATATGGACAATGTTTTTCTTCCCTGTATTGTTACTTTAGTGAGAGCCATTATTTGTGTAAGGATGAATGAAACATAGACTCTTGTTTAAGGTGGAGGACTTTTCAACCCCACTTCACTGGATCAAGATGTTTTGGTTTCAGAATTTAACCCCATAGTCACTTATATGCTACAGCTTATGTCCAGACCTCTTTTCTGTGTATAGACTACTGTATGTAGGAAACTAAGGAGGCAGAGTAAAAGCTGGAGAATGTTATAGGCTTCCACATTGATGTATAGTGAATGCTGTCTTTCTGAGTATGGGAATAGGCTTTGGATTTATAGTAACTTCCCAAGTTAAAATCTGAGACTTGATATTTTGTAGTTTTACAGCCCCAGGGTCTCATGTTTTATCTGAAAAAAAAAATGACAATAGCTACTTTATAGCATTTTTAAAAGGTTAATAAGGTTAGTAAAGATACGTGAAAAATGTTATGCGTTCTTTATAGAGTAGATTTTCAGTAAGTCATTGTTAATAATTTTAGCTATCTAAACATTTAGAAAAAATGTTTTCACCCACTATAACTCTAATATAAACAAAGTTTTTCCTGGGATTAGTTTGTTTATGCATTTCTAAGTTAAAAAGTTAGAAAACACTTGCATACTACTTTGGTATTCATTGATGCTTAGTGAATTTATATATGTAAATATATGCATATATACACATGTTACTCTAGAACTAAATAAAGCCATTAATAAGCAACTTAGCAGAAGAATGAATTATGTTTGTGGGTTTAGTTCTAAAATTTGTAATTAATTTGCTAAAAGCCTAAATATAATCTATTTTTTAGACTAAATATCACTTTAATAATACATTATCGTAGTTTAATCTGATCATTTGTAGAATTCAGTAATTTGTTAAAGTTATGATATGACTCAATATAAAAGTGTTTTGTGTAATTTGTACTGCCAAAAGAAGTAAAGGACAAACATTGAGTAAATATTTATAAGATTTTAAAAGTTATTATGGATTGTATTTTAGATTTACTTTTTAAAAATGTATATAGCTTGTAAGAGTGAGGTTAAAAGGTAAGGCTCATCTGGATAGTTTTGGATTTTCCTTTTATATGTATGTATGTTCATTATAATCCAAATGTCAGAAAAATAGAATAGAAAATTAATAAAAAAAAAGTATAAACCTGTGATATTTGTTGTTTCTTTGTCAGTTTGTCACTCAAGCCCTATCAGAAGGTTGGTTTGAATTGGCTGGCATTGGTGCATAAGCATGGACTTAATGGCATTTTGGCAGATGAAATGGTAAGTGGACACCATTAATAGAATTTGTAATTCAACATGGCATAAAAAGATACGTTAGCCATTTAAAACATTAAGGCATTCCCCTTGCTCTTGCTTTGCTTTCTTGTGTTTTTTGTTGTTCTTTGGTTGGCTGGTTGTTTTGTGGAGTTACCAAAGCCAGGGTATACTAGGCAAGCATCTTGCCACTGAGCCACCTCATCGGACATTGTAGTTTCACTGAACCCCTTACAGTAGCTTACACTTTCTTTTACCTTTCTTTATCTTTATTGCTTTAGGTTTAGTCCTTGTCCTCCTCCACAACTGAAAGAAGTTTGTCTTTCTGGTTATGACTATATATCAATGTAAATATTACAAAAGTATCAGCAAAATTATTTCAATGTTTGAGTTAATTTTTCCCCCAAATGACTTTACTTTCAGCTAAGCTCATGAAGGTTGTAGCCATTAGTCCAGTATTGTCATATATGAACTTCACTGTTAGTCTGATGTGACCTTACCTTTCCTTCAACTGTACTTGTAAAAAGTATTTATTGAGCATGAGTTAAATGCTGGCTGTATTGCCTGTAGCACTTGGGAGACAAAGCCTGGAGGATTCAGATTTGAGGCCAGTCTGGGCTACATGCAGACCCTGCCACAAAAAGTCAAGCAAACAAAAGAAAAGTTTGTATTCAGTGAGTAACAAAAATGAACAATCATAATAATACTGTTTCTACATATTCTCACTGTCACTTTATACTTGTTAATAGAAAGATGCTGTATATTCATTACTTACAAGTAATGTACAGTGTGAGAGTGTATAACTAAACTGGGAATCAGACCTGAGCTTTGGTTGTCAGCCTTGCCTTTCACAGGCGATCAGATTCTTGCTAGATAGCATAATCTTTCAGAACTAATATGAATAAAAAAATATAATATCTATACTCTAAGATTATATTGGTGTCAAAAAGAATATGTGATGTGATGTCATTTTTGTTATTTTTAAAGCATAAATGTGTAAGTTTGCCAGAACAAAAATACCATGTGCCTATACCACACAAGTTTGTTTTCCACAGCTAGTCCAAGATAGAGGTGCTAGAAGGCTTGGTGTTTTTTTGAGGTCTCTCCTCTTCCTCCTTCTCTTTTACTTTTTAAAAACTTATTTATTCACTTTACATCAGGCTCACTACCCCCATCCCAGTCACTCCCTTCCAACACCTCTCCACTCCATCCTGTTCCCTTCTCCTGTGAGTGAGTAGGCCCTCGGGGTAAACCCTACTGTGGAGGCCTCACTATTTACCTTGCAAGCAAGGGATATACAGTTTGTGTACTCAGATGTCATTGCCTCTTTGTATCCCTGGACTCTCTGTCCTTAAAAGGTCATCAGCTTGACTGGATTAGGGCACCACCTTCCTGACTACATTTACCTGAATCTCTTCCTTATAGGCAATTCTCTAAATACTGTATCTTTGAGTGTTTGCACTCCAGCGTATGTATTTTGAGGGAAGAACAAGAACACATTCAGTTCAGAATGTTAGTAGTACATAGCTCTCTTGATGCTAGTTCAGTGGCCTTTTGTGTTTTGTCTTGTTTTTGTTTTGAATTAGGATTTTATACTATTCCCGAAGCCAGCCTTGAACTTTCTGTACCGTAGCCCAAGCTGTTTCCAAACTGGGATAGATCATTCCTTGGTCAGCCTCCCAGTTGGCTGGGATTACAGATATGAGCCACCAAGCTTCGCTATATCTCAGTTGTAACATCTATCACTAGAGGTGGATGACTTTAGGCCACAGTATGAACAGTGTTGTTCATACTGTTCTGTCTGGCTCATTTAGTACAGCATGATACTACTGGGATTCATCTGTTATTATCATATCAGAGTTTGGTTTTTTTGATTGCTGTGTGACATGGTTTTCTTATCTGTCCTTAAGAGTGCAATTGCAGAGTAATAGACTTGGGTAATATTTTTCTATATTTATGAAATAGTCCTCAGTCCATCTAGGCCACATTAAGTCCTGGGCCTATATAAGAAATAATGAGAAGTAGGCTCTTTCTATGCAATGCAAAATTCTTTCCTATTAATGTGTATCATGTATAAACCAACTGTTAAGATCCATCATCCATGCTTCTCATTAAAATAAGTTATAAAACTGCTTAATAGATTCTACTTAAAACTCATTTGAACTTCATAGAAATTCTCTGAAATGGATTATAGGAAATGGAAAAGTTTAATCCTGCCAAGAAATGCCCCCTTTGCTTTTGCACTTTCAAGTATTTGTTTATTTTCATTCATTTTAAAATTTCATATATTGTCTTTTAAACTTTTAATTTTAGGGCCTAGGAAAAACCATTCAAGCCATTGCATTCCTGGCATACCTCTTTCAAGAGGGTAATAAAGGAC
>NW_022196903.1:59305709-59307011 GCF_008632895.1 Mastomys coucha
GGCCTAGGAAAAACCATTCAAGCCATTGCATTCCTGGCATACCTCTTTCAAGAGGGTAATAAAGGACCCCATTTGATTGTTGTTCCAGCCTCCACCATAGGTTTGTAATCCGGGGACATCTGTTTCTGTGTTTCTGAATGTTTTATATTGATGTGCATGTGTGGTGATGAATATTAATCTTTTTGGCCTATTTTCTCTCTCTTTTTCTGAAAATACACGTGTGTGTGTGTGTGTGTGTGTGTGTGTGTGTGTGTGTGTGTGTTTTCGTTGCATTGGCAATATTTTCCAAGAGCCTGACATGATCATTTATTTTGGTTTCATAGTACTTATAAATTACTTTTTAAGAGGTAAAGGCGCTGCGTGTGTCAGCATACACCATCTAATATTGGTGTTATTACTTGGAATACCTGGAAAGTAGAGTCAGGAGGATCAGGGGTTCAAAGTCATCTTCATATGTGTGTTAAGTTTGGTTTCAGCCTTGGCTACATGAAGTCTGTGTGGGAAAAAAAGCCAAATGCCAAAAAGAAACAGAAAACAGTGTGACATAATTTGTGTGGCACCAACCCATGTTTTCATAAATTCGTGGACTTGGGCAATCCTCCTGCCTCTAGGAATAGCTGGTACTGCTAACCCATCCAACTTTTTTTTTAAAAAAGATTTTATTTATTTATTATATATGCAGTGTTCTGTCTGCATGTGTGCCTGCAGGCCAGAAGAGGGCGCCATATCAATTTTAAAATTTGGATTTAAAAGTATGTAATTTAATTCTTGCTTAATCATTTTCTATTCTTTATAAATTAATGTACAAGTTGGTATGAGAGAGTTTTGTGCATAATAAGTATAAAATAAAGCCCATCTCTCCCTAAATTAGAATTATCACTTAAATGGGGTTGTCTTCTGCCTCTTGCCTGAACCTTGATGCCTCTCCAGAACCTCTCATTTAATCATGAGAAGGGGTAGTTTTCATAGTTTTTTCTTTTTTTTCAAAGCAAAATTAACTTAAACATAGATCCTTTAATAGCAGATTCATATAATCTTTTGTTTTTTGTAGATAACTGGTTAAGAGAAGTTAACTTATGGTGTCCTGCTTTAAATGTGCTCTGTTACTATGGTAAGTCATTTTGCTTTTCATTTAGTAATTAAAGAAAAAATTAAGATATATAATTAAACACAGTAAATATAATCAGTAAATATAATCAAAGTATGTTTCACTTTTAAATTCTAGGTTCTCAAGAAGAGCGTAAACAAATTAGATTTAACATCCATAATAAATATGAGGATTACAATGTAATTGTTACAACG
>NW_022196903.1:59307022-59311238 GCF_008632895.1 Mastomys coucha
CACTCTGTAGACCAGGCTGGCCTCTGCCTCCCAAGTGCTGGGATTAAAGGCGTGTGCCACCACTGCCCAGCTATCCTCCCTTTTTAAAGGCAGGGTTTCATTATGCAGTACTGGCTGGCCTGGAACTGTCTTTGGACCAAACTGACCAAACTTGCCTGCCTCTGTCTCCTAAGTACTGGGATTAAAGGCATGTACCACCTCGCTAAAATGGTAATGTGTAGGTTAGTTTATGCTGGGATTGTGAAACAAGGCATCGAGTGATTTTTGTTGATAATGAAGACCTTTTAAAAAAAATTATTGTATAAGACCTTTTGCTAGAATTTGTTTTATTTTGCTAGGTCACTAAAAATGCGAGTAAACATTTTGTTCATTTAATTGAAAATGTAGGCAGTGGTGGCACACACCCTTAATCTTGGGAGGCAGAGACAGGCGGATTTCTGAGTTCGAGGCCAGCCTGGTTTATAGAGTGAGTTCCAGGACAGCCAGGGCTACACAGAGAAACCCTGTATTGAAAAACCAAAAAAACCAAACAACACCCCCCAATGTAACAAAATTCAGTTAAGCTTCAAATAAAATTTGAGATATCATATCAAAGATATATATTTCTAACTTGCAAATAAGTATTGTCAGTAAATATAATGAAATCTATTCCCAATAAGAAATCTAAATTAGAGCAGAATAAGGATGACAAAGAAACCAGTTCTTTTTGTTTCTTTCTTTAGCTTTTGCAAGTTGGGGGGAGGGGTTTCATTTAGTTGCTGCTCTCCAAGTCATTTAGCAGAGTACATTCTTGAACTCTTGATCCTTTTTATCACCACACCCAGGTTTTTGAATAGTCACTATGTGGTTGGAATTATCGAGTATAGTATGTGTTAGAAAACTTAATATTTTTATAGTTCATTAAAATTTTTATTAGTTTTCTTCTGTTAGGGTCTATTTTGAAAGATTTAATCTAAAATTTCATTTTTTCTTTTTTAAGGATTTATGGTATTTTTTGTTCGTGAGTGTGTGTGTCTAAATGTGTGTATATGTACCACATGCATAGAGTTGTGAGCAGAGGCCAGGAGAGGGCATCATATCCCCTGGAACTGGAGTTATGTGTAGCTATGAGCTGCTAGTGTGGGTGGTAGGAATGAAGCCCAGGTCCTCTGTGCAAGAGGAAGAAGTGCTGTTAAACCATCTCTATAGCCTATGCCTTTCAAAAATGTTTTTGTTTTTTAAAGCAAACAGACCCATATATAGTCTTGAACTCTTGGCTCTTACCCACTAATTCCTTGACTAAATCCTTTGTTTTACCTTTGTGTTCTTTTCTGCTTCTTAGAAGTAATTATGGGGCAAAGTATAAAGCAGCGCTAGATTATTTCTAAGTTATTCTCCAATTGGCTGCTTCCCAAGTGTATTAAAGTTGTCTAGAACAGTTTCTTATACATTTTCTTTTGGTTACTACTGTATAATTTGGCTACAGGTACATAAATATTCAATAAAAATACATCAGTGTTTGAGAGCTGAATTTAGTGCTTTCTTCTAAGAGCTATTTGAAAGGTTAAAAGAAAAATAATTTAGAGGCCAGTGCGATGGCTTAGTGGATAAGACAATTGCCACTATACCTGATAACCTGAGGAAGGAAAGAACATGACCTCTATACCTGTTCCTTTGGTGTCACACATGTACTTACATAGCATACAATAAGTAAATTTAATTAAATAAACTTTTTAAAGAAAAATAGCTTTAAAAACCACATTGTGTCCTAATAAACTCTAAGCTCCTAAAAGGCATAATCAGAAATAATTAGGTCCTTTGGTTTTGTTAACAAGTATAATTGTATAATAAACTCTAAGCTCCTAAAAGGTATTATCAGAAATAATTAGGTTTTTTTGTTTTCGATAACAGATATAATTGTGCAATCAGCAGCTCTGATGACCGCAGTCTCTTTCGACGACTGAAACTGAATTATGCAATTTTTGATGAAGGCCATATGCTGAAGAATATGGGCTCTATCCGCTACCAGCACCTAATGACAATTAATGTAAGAGTGTTCTTTGTAAATAGTTGTGATAAAATTTATCTTTCCTAATTTAATACATACACACTAAAATTGTATATCAGGAGTGAGCAAGCCTTTCCTTTATTCTTTTTGCTTTGTGGCCCTGTGGCCACTGTCATACTTTCTTCAGCAATTCTTTAAAAATGTAAAAAAAAAAAAAACAAAAAACTTTTAGTACCCTACTGCATATGAGCTCCAGGTTGTATAAATATAGTTTATTTTTTACCACCTCACAGAAGTTATTTGAGGATGCATGGTAGTGCTTTCAAAACATGCCAGCAGTTCACGTTCTGCCTGAAGTATAGTAGATGCTAGTAAGTGACATCAAATATCTCTACTTCTGTCACAGAATGTAAAATTGTAAATGATAATTAAAATTCTCCCCTTATCTCCTTCACTGAGTAAGGTAGACAGTTAGGGAGGGAGAGGTGCTTAAAGAAGAAGTCCAATCTGAGTTTTGTCTTTACTCTTAGGCACGTAACCGTTTACTGCTCACGGGCACACCTGTGCAGAACAATCTGCTAGAACTCATGTCATTGTTGAATTTTGTTATGCCACACATGTTTAGCAGTAGCACCAGTGAAATCCGAAGGATGTTTTCTTCTAAAACGGTAAGCATACATATATGTTTTCCCCAGATGTGAAGGTGTTTTCTAGGCTTTTCACTGATCTGTCTGTTTTCATGGCACATGCTCTATCAAAAGAGCTTAAGTTTTTGGTACACCTATATGTGAACATATCAACCATAATATGGAGAAAAATAATGATCAGTTCTATGACCAGTAGTCAGGAATTTTGAGGTTCAGTAATCTAAAGAGCTATGTAATAATTTTAAATGATAGAGAGCTCAGATATATATGGTACTTTGGGTTACATGTATGTTTCTTTTTTTCTTGTATATGCTTTATTGGCCTTCCACTAACTTTAATACCTTATACAATTATGGTGCCATTATCAAAACAAAACTGGTATAATACTATCAACTAAAGACAAGACAGACTGAAAACTCGTACCTAATTCCTAATCTAAAAAGGTCCTCCATCTTGGAAAAGGTGACTGACCTTTCTAAGCTAGAACTAGAAACTCTAGTTCAGGATTTCCAGATACTCAGAGGTAGCTTCTGTTTCCATAATCATTGTTTTGAGGAAGTCAGAGGCTTCAAGGGGTAGTGCTTAAAGGTCTTACTCAGAGGCCTGATGGTAACACAATGACTTCTTGACATCCCTTTATCTCTATGGCCCTACCATGTACAGTCTGATGAGAGAAATTAGTATACTCTCAGACTTAGATCCATTTCATAAGACTCCCTTGTGATATATGACTAAGGCAACTGATTATAGATTGTTAGGTTTTGGTAGACAGTATGAGCATGTGAAGACTCCATGAAGATGCCTTGTGCGTTGTGCAGGAAGCTCCTCCATTTTACTGCTCCGCTCCATGACCCTTCTTGTTCTCCACCTTCTTCAGAGTAAAGACAGTTGACTGAACTCAGGGGTTCCAGTTCTCTGCTTTGATCTGTGTGACCGTATCTAAACAGCTTCATTCTTTGAGCGTCTTGCTTAAAGCTTGAGAGAACACCCACCCCTGAGATTCTCAAGATGACCCTTAACTTTTACTTTTGTATTTGCACACATGCGCATTGTGTATTTATACATTCAGGCCAGAGGTTGACTTGAGATATCTTCTTCTATTCTCCATCTTATTGTTTTGTTCTTACTAATTTATTCTTTGATAATTTCATACATGTTTATAATGTATTCTGGTCATATTCATCCCCCCAGCCCTTCTTAACTCCTTGTCACCTGCACCTTAAATACACTATGTGGTTTTCATCAATTTATATTGACTTTGGGGGAGGAACCTTTTTTTTTCTTTTTTCTTTTTTTAAGCATATAAAAAGAGGTGTATAAAGCACCTACCCTTTAGATACAAGGCTATGAGTTTAACCCTTACCACTATGTAGGAAAAAAGCCCAACCAGTCAAATACATATTTTGTTATGTGAAGTGGGAGTCTATAGATTATGCTTATACTTATTGTAATATGGGATTATTGTGATGACTTAAAGATATAATTTCTAAAGGGTTGGGTTTTTATTTTGCTTAGAAACCAGCAGATGAGCAGAGTATATATGAAAAGGAGAGAATAGCACATGCAAAGCAGATCATAAAGC
>NW_022196903.1:59311820-59317725 GCF_008632895.1 Mastomys coucha
CCCTTTATTACACCGCCAGTATTACACGCCTGAGAAGCTGAAGGAGATGTCTCAGCTAATGCTGAAGGTAAGGACTTAGACTCACACTGAGCTTTGGTAATAACACTGGAACCGCTTAGGATGGTCTTGGGCTGAAAGCTAGGTAGCTAAAATATTGGGCATATTCATCTCTGAACCACTGCGGGCCTTGCATATGCTAACCAAACTCTCCACCATCCTCCATCTGTGCCTTAGCCTGAGATATGTTTTCTAGGCACAGATAACTTGATGGACAAGAGAATGGATAGGTAATCAGGCCTTGCATCAGCAAACTGGGGCCATGAACAACAACAACAACAACAACTACTACTACTACTACTACTACTACTACTACTACTACTACTACTACTACTACTACTATTTTTGGTTAAACATAAGCATACCCATCTGTGTTATTCCTTTAGGGATTCTCATTGTAGGGGCAGAACTGAGTAAGTGCAGTCTATACCACTATACCTGCCAAGCCAAAAATATTTATTATTTGACAGTTGGACCACGGCCCTTTATGAGAAAAGTTTGCTAGTTCCACAGACTTTTACAATACACATGTTTTAAAGTTTAAAAAAGAAATCTAAACCAAAGTAAAATATCACTCATATTTGTGTCCTGCTTTAATGGAACAGTTTTCTCATTTATTTTCTGTATTTTGTTTTTCCTTTGTTGTATTTTTCTCTTTGTTAGTTTAGTCTTTATTTTTGGCCCATTCTTTCTTAATCTCTTTTTTTTAAAATGTTGATAGTCTACATATCTGTGTTGAATGCAACAAGCTGTCTTAATTTTTCTTAAAGATTTATTTATTATATGTAAGTACACTGTAGCTGTGTTTAGAGACACCAGAAGAGGGCATCAGGTCTCGTTACCGATAGCTGTGAGCCACCATGTTGTTGCTGGGATTTGAACTCCGTTAGTGGGGTTAGTGCCCTTAACCTCTGAGCCACCTCACTAATCCTTAAGATTTTTTTTTGTTGTTGTTATTGTAAATTTATGGAAAAATTTAAACACGTGAAAATGCAAAGAAGTTTTATAATGAACCCCGTACACGTGCTCCTTTGACTCATTTCTAGTTAGCATTACACTATTTGTTTCCTGTAAACTCCTAGATAGATTCTTTGCCAGGATTGTTTCGAATTAAATTCTAAATTGTGAAATAGTTGTTTACATGTTAAGGGTAAAAGTGTTTTTTACATTAGTAATGGCTATCTTAATAAGAAGTGTGTGGGAAGGCTGAGAAGAAGTTTCTTCTCTGTAAGTGTTTAAACATACTATCTCTAGAAGAGTTAAGACTCTTCCTTTCTGGGGCTGCAGAGATGGCTCAGTGGTTAAGAGCACTGTCTGCTCTTACAGAGTTCATGAGTTCAATTCCCAGCAACCACATGGTGGCTCACAACCATCTGTAATGGGATCTGATGCCCTCTTCTGGTGTGTGTCTGAAGACAGCTATAGTGTACTCGTATAAATAAAAGTAAATCTTTAAAAAATAAAAAAAAAGAAAGGGAAGAAGAAAAAGAAAAGAATCTTCCTTTTTTTATGATACCCTGAAATTAACACTCATGTCTTATACTTAATCTGTTATACTAAAATGTTTGATTTGGGCATTTTTTTCAAGTGTGGAATGTTTTTATTAAATTTATCTGTTCATATTATAAATTGTGTATGATGCTTTGTTATGTTTCATTTTTAAAAAGGAACCTACGCATTGTGAGGCAAACCCTGACCTGATCTTTGAAGACATGGAAGTTATGACAGATTTTGAACTACATGTACTTTGTAAACAGTATCAACACATTAATAGTTACCAGTTAGACATGGATTTAATTTTAGATTCTGGAAAATTCCGAGCCTTAGGATGCATCTTGTCTGAGTTGAAACAGAAGGTATTAAAAAGAATGACTGTCTCTTTGTATCTGCGTTGTTGGTTGAACTTCGGAAACAAGTATTAGAAAGATGACTCTGGCTTTGTTGTTTGTTCTACTTCCTAAAGTTAAGTTGATGTTCTACTTTTTTTTTTTTTTTTTGGTTTTCGAGACAGGGTTTCTCTATTTAGCTCTGGCTGTCCTGGAACTCACTCTATAGACCAGGCTGGCATCGAACTCAGAAATCCTCCTGCCTCTGCCATCTAAGTGCTGGGATTAAAGGTGTGCGCCACCACTGCCTGGTGATGTTCTACTTTTTTCTAGAACCTAGTGTTTTAAATTTGCTTCATATTTTTTCTGTTTATTTTTCTTATAAATAATAATAATAAAATAATAAATAATAATAAAAATAAATAATAAAATAATAAAAAGTTAATAATAAAAAGAAATAAAAGTTAGATTAGACCACATTTATGTTAATTTTTAAAGTTTTAATTATTATTTCATAGCTGACCTATTCGAAGGATTCTGCAGTTTGTATGAAATAGCTTAAATTTTCAGTATTTAGGTGATTATGTAGTTCATGTTAGTGAATGACTTTTTTTAATATGAAAAGGAAGTAACAATCAACTTTAACTTGAAAACTGAGAATTAAACTGCTACTGAAGTTCAGAAGTTAAGGAAATCTATTTATGTATAAGAAATCATTACTTGATTTTTTACTTGAAAAAATTAAAGCAATCAAACATTACATAATTTTATCGTGAAGAAATGTATGCGAAGTTGGCCAAAGTCTCTTTAAAGCACTCTATAGGCCTCAGAGCTTTGGGAACGTGTAATGATTTCACTCGCCTGTTTCTAATTCATACACGTATCTCCACAGGGTGATAGAGTTGTATTATTCAGCCAGTTTACCATGATGCTGGATATATTAGAGGTTCTGTTAAAACATCATCAACATAGGTACCTCCGATTAGACGGGAAGACTCAGATTTCTGAAAGGTCGGTATTAACTGCCAAGTGTCATTTGCCTATGCATTTGCTAGCATTTTAAATATAAGGAGAATTCTGTAGAAAATTCTTGCTTAAAGTGTTAGGCTCTGGTATTTCAAATATTCAATATTCAAATTGTTCAACTATTGCTGTTGGGGGGTTGTTTTTCTTTATTTTTTTCCCCAAAATTGTGTAAAATGTAATCTGTAAAATTATGAAAATTGTATGCTTTTCATAATTTTCTCTTTCTCCTGTATTTTATGTTTTTTTATTTTTACACTGTTAGGGATCAAACCCAGAGCCTTTTCATACTAGACAAGCACTCTAGAACTAAACCACATCCCCAGTCCTGAATTTTTTCCCCTTTAAAAAAAAATATTCAAGGGAGGTTCCATCTAGGAACTGATTGAAACAGATGCCAAGACCCACAGCCAGACATTAGGCAGAGGTCAGGGAATCTTTCAGAAGAGGGGAGGATTGCTTATAGGAGCCTGAGGAGTCAAGGATACCACAAGAAAAACCTTAGAATCAACTAACCCGGTCCCATAGGGACCCACAGAGATTGAATCCACTACTAGGGATCCCATATGGGAATGACCTAGGTTGTCTGAATATGTGTTATGGTTGAGTAGCTTGGTGCTGTTATGTGGGAGTTCAGGCTCTCTCGGACTCTTTTGTCTACTTTTAGGATACTTTCCCTCATACTGGATTGTCTCATCTAGCCGTAATACAAGGGGAAGTGCCCAGTCTTCATGCTCAATATGCCATGTTTGCTTGATAACTATGGGAGGCCTGTCCTTTTCTAGAGAGAAATGAAGGAAGAGTGAAGGGGGAGACAGGGATGGAAGGGAGGAGAAACTCTGATCGGGATATAAAAAAATAATTAAAAAAAAACCATTCAAGGTTTAAGGCGTCTTACTGTTTAATCAAGATTGTTTTAAGGTCAGATTTTTCATATTTTGAAGGTTAATGAAAGTTTTAAAAAAAAAGTTCTCATTCAGCAGGAGGATCTAATATTTGAGGCCAACCTAGGCTACTTTGTGAGACATCTCCTTCCCCCTCCCCCACTCTTAAAAAAAAATCTCAAAACCAGTTCTTGAAGGTTTTTTTTTTTTAGTTGAATATAGAATCGTTGGTTCCTCTTGCATACTTCTCTCTGTTGGTAGTAGCTGTCAAATTGCTGAGAAAGCTAGACTGGATAAGTATTATTTAGTTAAATCTGAAGCAAAAATTCAAAAAATAAAATAATGCTTCACACATTAACCAAGTTGGAATGGTTGGATTGACTTACAGGGTCCTTCACTGATAGCAGAGGAAAAAGTAGGTGTAATGGGAAGAATGTGCGTGTAGCCCCCAGGTTTGCTTTCCGTGTGAAGTGACTAATTTTAGTTCTACATATTTATCCTTTAGTGAAATTGAACCTAATGCATTTGTCTTACAGGATCCATCTAATTGATGAGTTTAATACAGATATGGATATCTTTGTATTTCTCTTGTCAACTAAAGCTGGTGGATTAGGAATAAATCTGACTTCAGCAAATGTCGTTATACTTCATGACATAGATTGCAATCCATACAATGACAAACAAGCAGAAGACAGGTGCCATAGAGTTGGTCAGACTAAGTAAGTATTGTCAGTTGAAATTTAGTTTTCATCAGCTACCAGCTTGATTAGTATAGAATATTAAAGAAGGTGTGTGTTGGATATCTGTAGGTTTTATTTTTTTCAGCAAAGTATAGCTGCTATTTTTTTTTATCAGCAACCTTAATGCTGTCTATATGTAAATTACTATGTACTCATTCATTTTCTAGTAATTAACCTCCCACCTCCATACCACATAATTTTACAGTTTATGAGATGTATATTATCAGTAGTGATAGTTCATGCTTATAATCCCATCACTTGAGAGACAAGTCAGATTGCCCCAAGATTCAAGCCAACACACCTGATCCTATAGAACAAATTCTAGGTTAGCCTGGGCTCCATAGAGACTTGGGCTACAAACAAACAGGAAAAATAGTATAATAAAGCCATCATGCTTATTTAGCAAATGCTCCATCATCAAGCTTTGTCTCCAGTCCCATTGTAATGAGGTTTTATCAATAATTTTGAAAGTATATATGGTTTTTACTTGGATCAGTAGGAAAGGATAGATAAATGTTGTAATACTTCTAAATGCCAATCTCAAGTACTTTAAATAATAAAAGAGTTATTTATGAGTCTGTCTTAGTCATTCTATTGCTGTGAAGTGATCCCATGACCAAGGCAACTCTTACTTAAAAGGAAAAAAAAAAATTAGGCATTTACCCGAGTGTGATAGCACACACCTTTTAATTTCAGCACTTGGTAGACAGAAGCAAATGGTTGGTTCTTGTGAGTTGAATCTAGCCTGGTCTTCAGAATGGATCCAAGACAGCCAATTATATGGAGAAACTCAAAATCATAAAATAAAGTAAAAATAAAAATAAAAGAAAGCGTTTAATTGGGGGCTTATATACAGCATGGCAACAGGCATGGCAGACTTGGTACTAGAGCAGCTGTTGAGAGCCACAGCCTGGTCCATAGGCAGAGAGACACTGGTATGGGCTCTCTAGACCTTCTGATCCTTTCAACTTCCTGGTGAGTAAGCATTCATGTGAATGTATGGGAACAATTGTATTCAAACCATCAGAATCATTACCTTTTCTTATTATTCTTGTTGAACTGTTAGTATCTAAGTAACATCTATGGACATGTCATGTGTTTACTTTTAGAGAAGTATTAGTTATTAAATTAATAAGCCAAGGAACTATTGAAGAGTCCATGCTAAAAATTAACCAACAAAAGTTGAAACTAGAGCAAGACATGACCACAGTAGATGAAGGTAAGCTGTTTGTTAGCAGAAATTAAAATATAGATTACCAGAGTTTTTAACTAGTATGAATGGTATGTTTGGAGGACAAAGTAGAAGAGGATATGCATGCTTATGTCAAGTACAACAGTAACAAAGATTTGTTTTGCCAGAATTGATTTAAAAAAA
>NW_022196903.1:59317735-59336810 GCF_008632895.1 Mastomys coucha
AAAAAACAAAACTTGATTTTGAAAACACCTGTCTCTTCTGTCTTATATAATAGACACCATAATATTCTCAAAATAAAATCAAGTTTGGATCTATAGCTTCACTCACAATTTATAATTTGTTCACTAAATGAATAATACTATGGGCTCAAAGGTTGAAAACATTTTATAGTGTAATAACTTTAAGAGCCCTTACATATGTAAATATATAATGCTTACATAATTTTATTTTGACTTAATAAATGTTTATCAAAATATAAGCTGTAAAATGCACTTAAAAATTATGTCAGGTTGAATTACTTGGGCCTTAGAAAGAAACCTTAAGTAAATGACATGTTTCTACCTGCTGTCGGAAATGATAATTTTAAGTTCTATAAATTTGCGTGTTTTATTTATGTGTATAATTTTTAACAAGTAGTATATTAACATAGTTTAAAATTCAAGAGTTAGAAATGTGCCAGTGGTGCTGGAAAGGTGACCTAGTTGTTACAAGAACTTCTTAAGCTCACAAGTTCCTTTCCAAGCACACTGGGTAGCTCACAGCCTTCCTTCCATATGTCCTCCCTCTGTTCTGGGAAAGGTGTTTACATATTTTGTTTTGTTTCTCCCTAAGGAGTACTTTATTTTTTTGTCCAATAAAACTAAGGATACAATATTGTAATTTACTTAGTCTCAATTACAATAATTTTATCTTTAGCTGTGTCCAACTTAATTTTTAAAAAGAAGTGATGCGGGGCGGTAGTGGCGCACGCCTTTAATCCCAGCACTTGGGAGGCAGAGGTAGGCGGATTTCTGAGTTTGAGGCAAGCCTGGTCTACAGAGTGAGTTCTAGGACAGCCAGGGCTACACAGAGAAACCCTGTCTCGAAAAAAAAAAAAAAGTGACACCAGATCTAGAGAATGTAATCTCTTTCCTCCTCACACTGAGTTCTTTTGCCCTGTGAATGATGTGTATATTTGCAGATGAGTGTGTGTATCAGCAATCTTTATGAAACCTTTGGAAAATCAGCAAAGCTAAAGACCGTAGAGTCTGTTTCGCCAGAGCTGGCCTTGGTCTCAGGATCTGCAGCTAAATGCAGATTTCCAAATTCTCTTACTAGACTTACCTGCTGAGGCAATCTGGCAGTGATACTTAGGAGTCTAGTTTAACAAGCTTTCGTGTTGACTTTGCTATATATTAACTGGAAACCATTGCTTTATGATAAAAATTGTGGGATTCTTTCTTTTTTTAAAAGATTTATTTATTTTATGTATTTGAGTACACTGTAGCTGTCTTCACACACACCAGAAGAGGGCATTGGATATCATTCCAGATGGTTGTGAGTCACCATGTGGTTTCTGGGAATTGAACTCAGGACCTCTGGAAGAGCAATCAGTGCTCTTAACCACCCAGCCATCTCTCCAGCCTCTGGGATTCTTTCTTAAAGTAACAGGTTTATTATACTTTTGAACTTTTATTACAAAAAATTTTTATATAAAAATCTTAAAACCGTAGAATGAAGGAAAGCTCACTGATTGACTGGCAGCTGTGAAGGGTACAGTGTGTGTTGACTCTCTCTCTTCCAGAACCAGTTACTTAGAGTTATGGCAGTTTACATTCAGGAGTTTAGATAAATATTTTCTAAGTTGTTGGAAACATTTTAGATATAATCACATTTCCTACTCAGATTTCTCCCGATTGTCCTTTTAATAGGTTTTTTAATGAGGTTTTGTTTTGTTTTGTTTTGTTTTGTTTTGAAACAGGGTTTCTCTGTGTAGCCCTGGCTATCCTGGAACTCACTCTGTAGACCAGGCTGGCCTCGAACTCAGAAATCTTCCTGCCTCTGCCTCCCAAGTGCTGGGATTAAAGGCGTGTGCCACCACCTTCTGGTGAGGTTCATTTATTTTGTTTCATGTGTACAGGTCTTTTGCCTTCGTGTATGTTGCATACTGGATTTGTGCCATTCATGCAGAAGCCAAAATAGGCATTATATCCCCTGAAACTGGAATTGCAGATGGTTGTAAGCCATCATGTGTGTGCTTTGAATTGAACCCAGATCCTTTGGAAGAGCAACCAGTGCTCTTATCTGCTAAGCTAATTTTAATCCAGTTCCCTTTTAATATTTTTCCTCTTACTTTTTGAAATAAGGATCGTACTGCTAAAGTTCACACTTTAGATTTTATTTTGTTCTAATAGTATCTTTACACTAAAAGAGTCTCTTTAGTTTTTTTCTCTACATTTTTCTTGTGGGATGCCTGTTAGTTTTAAGAGAAATGATAATTTAGTACTATGGGCTATCTTTAGTTTGTTGAATACACTTGAAGGAAAGGGTATCTGTCAACTCCTTACCAGTTTGTCCAGGGTTGAGCGTCTACATATGTATCTTTTACCAGAGAATAGAGCAAATGAAAGTGCTCCTGTAGTTTTGATTGTGTCTCAGATTTTGTGAGAGATTTGATTCATTGTGCTGCATTTCAGCCATTTGTAGTTTACTGTTGCAACATAAGAAATAGGTGTGACTTTACACTTACGTTGTTACCAGTAAGTGGCATAATAAATAACTTAGCTGTCTAGATTAGGTCAGGTTTTTAATGAGATGACACTGAAACAAACTAGGAATTAGTTATAGGTAGGAATTCACCAAAGAGAAGAAAAGGTTGAGAGGAAAATACGTCTTAGAAGCCTGGATGTTTCTACATTACTTTCACATTATTCTCTCTGCCCTGCAGCTGATGAAGGAAGTGTGCCGGCAGATATAGCCACATTACTAAAAACATCAATGGGCCTGTGAAAGGAGAGCTCGGAATTCCTGATTGACGAGGAAATATCAACTTGGTGCATTCAAGGACATTCACATCACAGCGACCACGGGGTTTATGAGCATTTGTAACTTTTTATAATTTCATGTTCCATTTCACATAGTATGGACAACTTTTTGCCACTAACTGGATTCTCCAGATACTCACTTCCTGAAGATGTTGAATAATCATTTTTCAAAGCAGTTTTCTGAATGGGGATTAGTTGGTGATTGTTTGTAACAAATATGCTAATGCTTTAGAAATGTCAGTATTTTTGTAATTATTTCTACCTCCAAATATATATACATATATATATATTGTCTTTCACTGGATAATGTGTGTAGATTTACATGTGCCTTATTTGACAATGTTTGTCTTGTTTTGCCTGTCTGATTTGAAGTTTTTATTATGTTAAAGAATGCAGCTGTATAGGTTGTTTAGTCTTCATTTTATTGCTATTTGAAGCAGATGTTCACCAATGTCAGTAAGAATTCAGCCTGAATCAAAAGGTGGCATTCCATCTACTAACATCCCCAGGTCCTCTTCCTCCTCCTGTTAGAACACATTTGTTTGGCTAGGCACTAAGTTGTTTTCCAGTGAGTAGGAACTGAAGCCTTTGTCCTGCTCTGGGGCTCAGTTCCTTCTTTGCACCTCTGGCTCATTAACTCTGCCTACTCTTGTGTGTGTTACCATCAGCTTCCTCTCCTACTTTTGCTTCTCTTAACCATTGCCCAGTCACTTTTGCTCCAGTTTTCTCTCACACATTTCCTACTGCTGTATCACCAAGATCAGCAGATGATGGTAGCATTTTTCTAGTCCAGCAGAACAGATTAACTTAAAGCTACTTCACTTTAAAGGAAACTAGATGTGACTTCATAATTAAGGTAGCATTAGGTACTGCATGGAAATAGGTCATTAACATTAAATTCTTAACAAAATATAATTTATCAGTTCCCAGGATTTCCAGTACAGGACCACCTGAAGAGAAGCCATTGTTCAATTCCAGTTCAGTGTGGGTGACAAAGTGAAATTTAGAAGTAAAATTGTCTATTTGCTATTTCAGTCTTTATTAACTTTTCATTTAAATTTTGCCTGTCAGTCTATATTGCTGTTTTTATTATACACCAGATTCTTTGTATAACTTGTGAGTTTTATGTGTTTTGTTTTATAATGTAAATATCATTATAAATAAACTTATTTATAAATGAGAGATTTGTTAATTATTGGAGCTCATACTTTTCAAGACGTCCTGAGGCTAAGGTGCTAGGTAAACTCTTAGATGGTTGACACGACCCTACAGTGCTTTTTTTTTAGGTATCTGAGACTGAACTCCTGACTCAGTAGATATAATATTGAAGATATATGAGTATATCAGATATATCTCCCCACTACAGGGCTACCAGGAATCTGCAGGTGTTAATGCTACCTCCTTGTGATCACAGTACCCAGGTCGCTTAGTTAAGTTGTTGGAAATCGTACCTTTTAAACCCACAGTGAATTTCTCTTTACTTTTCTGTATGAAATGTATCTCCCGTAGTAGGCTCATTGGTTCTGGTGTTGTTATATCTGAATTTCTTCTAATGAAATGTAGTTGGATTCTCCCTGTAATATTCTATTATTATGTCTTGGGTTTAATAAAAATATTTGTGATCATTAAGTTGTATTTCACACCCTTTGTAATGGTTTTTAGCCCTCTTTCTCTTTCCCCAAAGAAGTATGTAATATTGAACAGAAATGGGACCATCTTATTTTTAATATATTGCTTGGCAATAGATAGGGATTTGTTACTTAAAATGGGTCCTCAATTGTCCTTTCTTTGGACTACATCATAGTCCATTAGTAATGGAAAACATACAAAATCCACAGTTGTTAATATCATGACCAACTGAGTAGGCTTTTTATTTTCCCCTTTATGAAACAGGATTTTTTGGCTTTGTGAACCAGGATATCTTGGCGTAGACCTAGCTGTCTTGGAGCTCTGTAGTCTAGGTTGACCTCTGCCTTCCAGGTGCTGGGATTAAAGGCTTGTACCACCACCACCCATCATGAACTAGGTTTTATTTTCTTAGTACAAGTCATACATGCATACTAAGTATACCTTATGTGTCTTGTCTTAGACAGGTGACTTGCCAGTAGGAGTTTCTGTAGAGTCAAGGTGTGGATGGATCAGAAGATTGGGGGTGCAGCCTATAGAGAAGGGATTTACCTTCAGTGGCTGCCTGACTTAACATGGTTATGTTAAATACTGCCCTATAGAGCATGACATTTTACACTGATCACAGAAATATGTAAGACTATTATTTTTGAATTTCTATTTCCCCCCATTTATTACTTTTCCTATATTCTGTTTCCATTAAGGATAGTCTCTAATTGAAGGTAATATAGAGGGAAATACCTGCGCATAAGAGGCACCACCACCTTCATTAAAAGCATTGCTTGTATGTTTCCCTAAAGACTCTTTCCTATAGATTGTTTTAATCACATGATGTCTACTCATGTAATGAGATTATTTTTTATTCTAACAACCACCAATGTCAAAATTTCATTCACAAGATCAATGTCATGCATTTTGTGTTTGTATATAATGTGTAGTAACATACAAAATTTTGCCCCCCCATTAAATCAGAGAATTTTTTTTTTTTTTTTTTTTTTTTTTTTTGGTTTTTCGAGGCAGGGTTTCTCTGTGTAGCCCTGGCTGTCCTGGAACTCACTCTGTAGACCAGGCTGGCTTCGAACTCAGAAATCCACCTGCCTCTGCCTCCCAAGTGCTGGGATTAAAGGTGTGCGCCACCACCGCCCGGCTGAGAAAATGTTCTTAAAGATGTTAAATAAGAGCACACCTAGCTGGACATGTATTTCTTTCTCTTCTCCTATTCTCTCTTATTTTTTTGCCTTTTAGCAATATGTTCTTCTGAACATCATAAAGTATAAGATCATCTTTATTAGTATTTGCATACATGCTGTAACATACCAAGCAAACTATTAACATTTATGGCATCAGCATACAAAGCAAAAGTCTGCATTCCATCAATACAGTTTAAAATAAGAATCCAGGTACAGCAGCATGGAAACGGGATTGCAATGAGTTCAAAGCCAGCTTGAGCCACATTGTACATCCTAGTCAGCCTTCAGATACCAAATGAGAAAAGTCCAAAACAGTCCTGGGGGATAATGTTGCTAATTAGAAGATTCTTTTAAGAAAAATGGTTACATTTTTTAAAATAAAGTGTATTGTGTATAAGTGCAAATGCCACACTGCTTAAGGGGAGGGCAGAGGACAGTAGGTGGAAGTCTGTCTCTTGCTTCCATCATGTAGGTACCGAGATTGATCTTAGGTCTTTATCCATGGAGACATCTCACTGACCCATTGTTTAGAGGATTGTGTAGAGAGGTGCTTTCCACCCTTGTTCTCTGCTTCTTAGTCATCACGAGTAAGTAAACAGTCATTTTGTCACATACTGCTCCACAGATCCAACACAATGGAGCCTATGAGGCAGGGTCACATAAATCTTCCCTCCCAGGAATCGGTTGTGTATTACAGTTTGTCAGTAATTAAAAGCCAGTTACCACAGACTTGCCCACGTGCCACCAGTCTTGCCCATGTCACCACTAACCTGGGCAGCTTCGGAAATCCTCTACCATCCACATCATTTGACTTTTCCCAATACTTTGCATACTTCGAGCCTTTTTGTGTAGACCCCTTTTACCTGGCCGTGGGCTGTATTGGCTCACCTATGTTCTGTTCATGGCTTACTAGCCCTGACTTGTATGTACCAAGGTTTATTTCTGCTTTTCCGGCTAAAGGATGTCTTTGAAGTCTTTAAGTTTTTGAATCTGTATGTAAAGCAGCATCCAGGACACGTGTGGACATGCTTTCAGCTCATTTGAGTAAATACACAATGTGAGACTGCCGGGCCCCACAGAAGGGGACAGTGACATCTTTTACATTCCTGTCCCCAGTTAGTCCCAGGTCCCATAAATTCACTGTCTCTCCAGTGTTTATTTGGTCTTGAGATTGCACTGCCATTGTAGTTCCCTGATGCCATTGTATTGCCACCTTCTCAGGCTCATGGCTACCTGTGTATCTTCCAGCTGACATTTCAATCTGGATATTTTTTACTATTGACTTTCCTCAGTTCTCTCTATATTTTCAACGATTTTTTTTTTTTTTAAGATTTGTTTATTTTATGTTAGTACATTGTGGTTCTCTTCAGACACACCAGAAGATCAGATCCCATTACAGATGGTTGTGAGCCACCATGTGGTTGCTGGGAATTGAACTCAGGACCTCTGGAAGAGCAGTCCGTGCTAACTGCTGAGCCATCTCTCCAGCCTGTTCTTGTTTGTTTGTCCTGTTTTTTTTTTTATTGGATATTTTCTTTATTTACATTTTAAATGTTACCCCCTTTCCCTGTTTCCTGGAAACCCTGTATCCCATCTTCCCTCCCCTTGCTTCTATGAAGGTGTATGTAACCCTCTGTCCCTTTGTCTCTGGGGTATCTAACTTTCTATGTCACAGCTCCTTTCATTGTCTCTACAGTGCTGAATTTAGTCAGTTTTTTGTTACTCCATTTCTGTCGAATTTAAATTAAGCTTCACCATCACTTTTCTTGGCTGTCCTTTAATCTTTATGAGTTCCTTCTTTTTATTACCCATTTTGTAACATGTCAGACAGATGTGTATTTTTGTGAAGTAGCTTATACACTTTGGTGTATACCTGAATAACATGTAGTGGCTAGTGAACGTTATGGTGTCCATTAGTTTCTGTGTAGCAATTTGCTGATTGAAGAGCTATCTGCAAAATCTGTATTTCACATGATTACTTGTAGTTAAGATACTGTGGTGACTGATACACTAGCCAGGAAACTAGTGTTGTTTAACTAAAGCATCCATGCATGTTGATATCTATGCGCAACTACATATATTGTGAATTATTTCCCTGTAATTATAAAAAGTGTAAAGTTTTGAAAAAATGAAATATTGGAAACTAAATGCCTACAGAAGAAGACAAAACCACAATAAGAGTCATACATAGCAAGCAGAATACCACAAAGTAAGAGTCCTATTGGTGAGAAGTATGCGGATCCTCTAGCTGGCTGATGGAGGTCTCATCTGATGACGGATTCTGAATCATCTAGAGTTTTGTCTGTGGCCTCTTTAGGATCCAGGCAGAAATGGCAGGAATAGCTTGGACTTTGTTCCGTAATGACGCCAGCCTGGGGTAGATATCCAACAAGTCAGGCTTTAAGACCAAAAGTGTGGTGCTGCAGATATCCCAGTAGAAGTCTGCCCAGGTTACCTGCTTAAACAAAGACTTGGTTTTTGAATATATTTAAAAGAAGCATCCCAAAAGCGAACTTAATTTCTTACTCTCAGGGAACATTTCCTTTCCTTTCCATTTCAAAACAATTCTTTGTTGGTACAAAAGCTGAACATATGGATGATAAAATTGGAAGCTGTCAAGCATCACAATCTCCAAGGGACATTTAAATGACTACTGTCTGTGACTTTGTGGAGATGCATTTGACAGGCGGATGGTCCAGTTGCTACACTACCTTGGCAGCAGATGGTCCAGTGCTATACTACTTTGAAGCCCTGTCCAATCTCCATTAGCCTGACCTAACTCAGAGATTTCCATCTGTTCCTAAAGCCCTCTGTAGGAAAAGGTGGGCTCATCCCAGATGTGTACATGTCCAGTGTACACACTTTAAGTCTTGTGATTGAGAATGGCATGTTCCTTTTTGAATGTCACCACTGATGATTCTATACTAGTCCTGCAGATAACCTGTGTGTGAGGGGATCTGTGATTATTTCATTATGTTGTGTACCTTGTACCTTTGTGCTTTAGGGTATAAAGGAACAAATAGTGCATAGGTTATCCCTTCAGGGTCTATAGTTCCAAATAAAAGAATTTTCATAAAATACATTGTCTTTGAATCACATCAAGACAAATAACTATATGGGCATCTAGTCCTAGATAGAATGCTCAGCTTGGCCAAGGTACAGCCTATCCTAAGTCTGGGTCAGCTGGGTGTTCTTCACTGCTACCTGAGCTTCGTCAGTGGGGGGTGACATTGGTCCCAAAACCACATCAGCGGAGTTAAATTTGTTTTGTTATTTGTTCACTTCTTAATTTTTATTGTTGGGAGGCAGTCTGACGCTGTGTAACGTATTTTACTGGCGCTCCCTTTGGAGATCAGGCTGCCTGGGATTGCAGCCTGTTCCCCAAGCCCCGCTCTAGAGTGGAATTTAAAAGTGGACTCAGCTTGCTTGTGTGTGCATAATTTACTAGAGCTGGTTGCTGGTGTTCCACACTTCTGCTGTCATCTAAGAAATGTTGCTGCGTAGAGAGTTTACAGTTCAACTAAGATAGTTATCAAGTACCTACTGTGTGTCATACCCACATCTAGGGGTCAGGGATGGCGAGGAGCAATCTGGGATGCAATGCCCTCCTCTGATGTAGATTTGTTTGTTGTTTATTTGTTTGTTTGCCGTGCTGTGGACCAAACTCAGAGCCTTCAAACACCACTGAACCGCATCCCCAGTCAGGGGTTTTGTTTTAGAAGAGATTTATCAAATACACAGTGAAATGGCTGATGAAGGCCAAGTGCAATAGCTAACATGGGCAGAGGAGCCTGAAGGAGGTAATGTTTGTTTAAGTCAAGGGTTCCGAGAAATACTCACAAAGTAGGGACCGAAAAGGAGAGGTTATAGAAAGCAAGTGGGAAGAAGTGAAAGGACTGTGCAGTGTGATGGAAAGCTGGGGAGATACAGGGACTAGGTAGACTGATCAGTCACCTAAGCCACAGACACACTTTTTCCTGTCTTCCGTACAGCCTTTCCCCAAAAGCTGGGAAACTCCACCCACCCATAACTGCACTAAGATCAGTTAGATTTGATGTTCCTGCACTAGAAGCACACCTATAGCATCTGACCTGCATCCCTCTGTGACACAGGTGGTTTCTGGTGGCCACTGGCTAGGCTCATTACTTCTTCAAGGTTGGCAAGAGATGGTAGTCATTTATGACTAGAATGCTTTTTCCAAAGAGAGACTTGTACTGATTGCATAGAAAAGGTGGGACAAGTACTTCCAACCAAGCCTCTCACATTCTACTTCATTCTTTCAAAATGGACTCCATCCTACAGCATTCATGGAGCTTGGTTGCAGGGGTTGCATGTTTGGATGCAGTATAAGTTGTTATAAGTTGTCCCCTGTTTGTTTTGACTTGTTTCAATTTGCTGCTGTTCACATTCTCACTGAAGTCTAGATCACTTCATTTCTAGCCAGTCCTGAGATGACTCAAAACTCCTTTTGAGATTAACCCCAGTTGCTTTGGTAACTCATTTGCTTCTAGTATGAAAAAGTACTCACTATATTTCTTGTCTCAAATTGAGATCAAGTCATTTGCCTCCAAACCTCAAGTTCCTTTCAGTATTTAAGCATCCAGAATCTGGGTATGAGGAGATACCTATGAAAACTAGATTATCTTTGTCTCCTTTTCTTCCACACCAAAGATCCTGATTCTTAGTAACATCAGTATAACTTCTGATTTTTCCACTCACAATGTATAAATCATAAATAATATTGTTAAAAATGAAATACTAATAGTGCCCAGAACTACTAATAATTCTAATAATTCTACTGAAAATTGTGTGTGTTCATTTTTCTGATGTTCCTACTATGAGCTCAGATTACACTACTTTGCACTGAATGTAGTTCTTTGTTATTAAGAGTACAGCACAGAGCCGGGCAGTGATGGTTCATGCCTTTAATCCTAGCACTTGGGAGGCAGAGATAGGTGGATTTCTGAGTTCGAGGCCAGCCTGGTGAGCTCCAGGACAGACAGAGGTACACACAGAAACCCTGTCTCGAAAAAACAAAACAAAACAAAACCAAAAAAACCAAACAAAAGAAAAACCAAAAACAAAACAAAAGAGTACAGCATGGGGGCTGGGTTGATAAGGTACTTTCTGTGCAAGCATCATGAGGAGCCAAGTTTGAGACCTAGAACCCAAGTACAGAAGCTGGGTATGGTGGCTCAGGCTTGTGATCCTAGTACTGTGGAGGCAAAGATAGGAACGACCCTGGGACTCACTGGTCAGCCAGTCTAGCCTGACTGGTGAGCTGCTGGCCTACTGGGCAGTGAGACATCTTGTCTCAGAAAACAATGTGGACAGTGTCTGATGAGCAATAACGGAGGGCAACCTCTGATCTCCACATCACACACACACACACACAGATATCCACGTACAAGTTCACATGTACATACACATGCACAAAATAATGCAGCAAGTAGTCTTTATATACTCGTGTGTATGTGACACAGATCCATTCATTTTCTTTTGATTCTTAGAATAGCTTCTAAAGATTAATGTATAGAGTTATATAAAGTACTTCATGACTCAGATCCATTCAGGTCAGATCCATGTAAAGAGTTAGTTGAAAGAAGGTTAGTGTTCGATTTTCTGTACTATATTTTCTGAGTAATTGTCCAGCCCTGTCCCCACCCCATTTTTCTTTCTTCCCATTTTGAGACAGGGACTCATGTAGCCCAGGCTGACATCAAACTTGCTATGCAGCCTCTCTCATGTGATGGGGTGACAGGTGTGTACTATCATGGCTGGCTGGAATAAAGTTTTTGCTCAGTAAGTTTTTAGTTCATTGACTTATCTAAATACAATTGCTGGTATATTTTCTTTAAGCACAAAACATACTCACATAATTGCCAATAAACCACTCTTTGTCTCCTAAGTATGTGTCCAAATCTTTCAGAAGGTGAGGTGCTTGACGTGTGAGCAATTCATTGAACATCTGCTCCTAGGAGAGAGCAGACATCCTTATGAATAATAAGAAACATAAGAGCAATTTGTACAATGAGTTAGAAGGAGTGAAAGCAGCTATGCATTTGTTTCATCATTGTTATGACATTATCAAAACCCGATTCAGTCATTGATTACGCAAGTTTTAAAATTACGTTTATATTTTGTGTGTTTGGTGTGTACACATGCAGACACATGTGCCACAGAGCCTGGTAGAAACCAGAAGGCAACTTTCAGGAGTCAGTTTTCTCCTTGCACCATGGAACAGATCAAACCCTTGCTACTCAGGCTTAGTAGCAAGCACCTTTTCCCAGCTGAACCATCTCATCAACCCTAAATCCCATTTTAAACTATTTTTGCCACCAGTTTCATTATGTATTTTCATGGTGGTATTGCATCACACAGGACATTTTCATACAAACATTGTATATGCATATGCATCACACACACACATACATCGTATTGTCTGCATCCATTTCTATGCTTTAAACAGGTAAGTTCTATCACTTGCCTACTGTGGACAGTGCCATCATAAACATCAATGTGCAAGGGTCTCTGTGATGTGCTGATGTAAATACTTGAGAGGCATATAGGCAAGTCATGGTAAATCTAATTTTAGTTTATGAGAAACACCTATGAATTTTTTCAAACTCTTAGTTTATTGAATGGAAAATTATTGTGTTTTTAGACTTCTGAAATCCCCTTTCAACATAAGTCCCTTAAAATTATGTAACTCAACTGAAGAAAATAGATGCACAGCAGTCTATGAGTCTAGACCCTCCAGTTTGTGTTTCTCCCTCATTACTACACCTGATGGGCATAATAGGCCATAATGAATCATGACATCTATGATGGTTTGAATAGGTATGGCCCCATAGACTCATATGTCTGAATGCTTGGCCCATAGGGAGTAGCACTATTAGGAGGTGTGACCTTGTTGCAGGAGGTGTATCACTATGGGGGTAGGCTTTGAAGTCTTGTATGCTCAAGCGATGTCCAGTGACACAGTCTCCCCCTGTTACCCTTTGGATCAAGATGCACAGCTCAGCTCCTTCTCCAGCACCTTACCTCTATATTTTCTACCATGACAACAATGGACTAAATCTCTGAAACTGTAAGCCAGCCCCAATTAAATTTTTCCCTTTATAAGGGTTGATCATGGTGTCTCTTTACAGCAATAAAACCCTAAGACCACAGCCATGGGACCTAAGGATGTCTCCTCCCTGACAGCCACTGTGCCTCAGCATGAGCTTTGTCTGCCTTGGATATCATGTACATGACACACTAACCACTCACTTCTGATAAGTTATGTAAGGTACTATAAAGAAACAATATCCCGAGAAAGGAAGATATGTGCAGGACACCCATAAGGCCAAGTCATTTATTTACTCATAGCCTCTTTCTAACAAAGAACTGTGTGCTTCCTGGTCATGGTGGTGCACCCTGTGATCTCATCTCCCTGGGTTTGAGTCAGATACGAATATTAGTCAAGGCTAACGTGTATCTGCTGGGCAGCCCACACACAGTATTTGCATGCAGGACGTGGTTGCTGGAAAGCTTTGCGAAGGTCATGGGTACTTTCCAATGGCCGTGTCCACATTGTCAAGTCCAAATAAAAACTTCTAATATCCACATTATTGATCATTCCTTTAGCTCAAATTATTTCCAACTAATCAAATTTAAATTACTATATAGAGAATAATCATTTCTTAAGGTTCATTTTTAAATAATATGAAGAAATGTAGTTTTATATCTTTTGTTTTTAGGTGTGTGTGTGTGTGTGTGTGTGTGTGTGTGTGTGTGTGAAGTACTGGAGAGGCCTTAGGCATGCCAGAAATGCTCTTGTCACTGAGCTATATGTCTCCAGCCCTATACATGTTTCTTGTTAAATCTAGGTGGCCACTTTTTGACTTGCTGGACTCTGACATTTCTGTCAGAATGCTGTGAGCTGGGTTTTGCCCCTGAGAAGGAGACAGGAGGTTGTCTGATTCTCGCTGTTTCCAAACCCTCACTGCCGCTCTCTTTCATTGTTGAAACTGCAACTTGAGAGTTACAGCTCTCCTGCTGGTCTCCCACCTGCACACTGCTCTTCACATGAGGAAACACACGTGGCACACTGGGTAGCTAAAGGATAAGTACTCATGATACATTCAAGGGTAGTTCCGGTGACCAGTGTTCACAGACATATTTCATTTAATCCTTTAAAATTGGAAATGGAATTTTAGCAACAATATAAAAATAACAGCAATTTCTATATCTCATGCATTCTTCGAGCATATATAATGACAATTCTTTTCAGTGAGACTTGTGTGATGGCCCACGTCTGTAATCCCTGCACTTGAGAAACAGGGTCAGGGGAGCTGTCAACCTAGCCTGGGCTGAATAGCGAAACCCTGTCTCACTAAAAAGAATAAGTTTGTAGTACCATCTTACTGCAATATTTTGATTTTGAAAATGCCTGCTGACCACAAGGTGGCAGCAACTGACCCTGCTGCCGAGACAGCAAAACAAACTTTATTGATGATGTAGTCTGAGCTATTAGCAATGCCTGTGAAATATGTTCTTTTGTTTAATTTGTTCCTGAACCTGAGTTTTTATATCTTCTGAACCTGGTTTTAGACATGTAAGAGCACCGACCCACCATGTAATGCACAAAACTGGAGTATAAGTTTTATGAGCAATAGCCAGAGATAGTCTCCTCTGGGATGTCTCTGTCAGGGGTCCTCAATCCATAGAAAAGTTGATAATGAGAGACCAGGGAAGAACATGGCAGACTGCCTTGCAGTGGGGTCTTTGGCATCCTGGACACAAATCTTTATACATTTTCTTTTTATACTGGGGAACATAATGTATTTGCATGTTTGTATTGGTATGTTTGTATTGGTATATAAAATAGATGTCACACCTGACAAATATAAGGACAAATTAACACTTAACTCTATAACATCTAATTGTACTAGCTGAAGTTTAGTGAATTCTTTCTACCTTGTCATATGTATATACTCTATCACTGGGTACTCCCAGCATGCTTCAAAGGAGAGCCCCTTATATCTACACTTCACACTCAAAAAGTTTGAACTGTAAAAAGGGAATTGCCACTGTTAAGGCAATAGGATTCAAGCCCACTATACGATGCTTCTGTCATCAAACATCAAACCTGAGCTTTTCAAGACTTTGTCCTGGAGCGCTCTCTCTCTCTCTCTCTCTCTCTCTCTCTCTCTCTCTCTCTCCCTCCCTCCCTCCCTCCCTCCCTCCCCCCTCTCTCTCCCCTCTCTCTCATGTGTGTGTGTGTGTGTCTGTCCATGCACGTATCCTTAAGACACATTATTTATATAAATTATTTGTCCAAATATCTCCAACCAGAAGATCCTAATCATGTAAACAGTATTACCATGAAGGTGTTTAAGTAAAATGACGAGACTCACATTGGTTGTTCTGGGCTGTGGTTTTTGGACCTGGACTGTCTCTTTAAATTTATAATTTTTATTTATACTCAGTGTTTAGGGCAGCTGCATGGATGGTGACATCACACCCCAGGAGTTAAAACCATAGCATGACAATGAAAAACCTTTTTCTCCACTGCAGGTAAAAAGATGAGGAGACAAGAGTGACACGACCTGATAATGTAGGATGCTGGCAACCATTTAATGAGCAGTTAGTCTGTTATTAGAGGGCACTGAGATAGTCAGTTAAACAATAATACCTGGCCAGGCAATGGGCAGTGGTGGCACATGCCTTTAATCCCAGCACTTGGGAGGCAGAGGCAGGTGGTTCTGAGTTCAAGGTCTACAGAGTGAGTTCCAGGACAGCCAAGGCTATTCAGAGAAACCCTGTCTTGAAAAACAAATAATAATAATAATAATAATAATAATAATAATAATAATAATACCTGCCAAAAATAGTCTATTTAAAAACCTGATAAATTTTAAATGGTGAAAATTTCTAACTCAAGTGTCCATGAGTCAAGTCAAAGATGTCCCCTGAAAGCACAATAAAATAAAACAAAACCAAACTAAAACAGAAAACCAAACAATGGGAGGTAGAAAAGATCTCAGCCTCCCAGCACCAAGCGTCTGTGTGACAGAGAAAGTAAAGGAGATAGAGAAGGAATTCTAAAAGATTTCAAGGATATTTGAAATTTTCAAAGTGTCAGGCTGAATGGGCCCATACAAGATGGCGCCAGACTAGAAGGATGGCTCAGTTGATAAGATGCTTGTTTCACAACCATGGGGACCTGAGCGTGTATCTCTAATGCCCACAGGTAAACTAGGAACTGAACTCAACCATGCAGTTGTAAACCCAGCACTGAGACACAGGAATGGCAGGGTGTGTGGGCTTTGTTGGTCTGTCAGTCTAGCTGAATTGGTGAGCTCCAGATTCAGTGAGTGACTCTGTCTCAGTCAGTAAGCTGGGGAAGGACTGAGGAAACAACTGGACATCAGTCTCTGGCCTACACATGCAGGCACACACATATGTGCACTCAGACACACACAAGAAAGAAAACAAGATGTTGCCAAACACCATTTCTTTCTATACACACAAATATATACATATGTGTACACATGTATATACATACATACATACATACATACATACATACACACACACACACACACACACACATTTAATTTGTTTGCTCCTTTTGGGAGACAGGCTCTCACTATATAGTCTCGGTTGGCCCAGAGCTTCCTATGTAGACCTGGAGCTCTACTCCAGGTCTACATAGGAAGAGAACTGCTTGCTTCTGCCTCTAGAGTGCTGGGTTAAAGGTGTGTGCCTATACATGCAACAAAACTCACCATTCTAAACATTTAGAACTTTAAGGAAAATAATTAGATTAGTCAAACTTGTCAACAGCTAAGAGCCTATAGTGTCTTCAAATGCTAGTAGAACGTTGCTTACCATATGGAAGTCCTTGCCTAGTGGTCTTAGGGTGTCTAGTGCTGGGATAAACTTTATGACCAAAAGAAACTTACAGAGAAAAGGGCTAATTTCACTTTGTAGCTCTCAGTTACACTCTATCACTGAGGCTATTCAGGATAGGAACTCAAGGCAGGAGTCTGGTAGCAGGAACTGAAGCAGAAGCTGAAGTCATGGAGGAGAGCTGGTTATTAGGTCCTATTAGGTCTAGCCTGTTTTCCTAATAGAACCCAGAACCACCTACCCTGGGATAGCCCCACCCACAGCATCAGTTGATAATTAAGAAAACACCCCACAGCTCTGCCCTTGGGGAACTGTGTGGTTGGGGCATGAAGGACCCAGGAGACCATGGGCACCTCCATGCTGTACACCCTGGTGCTGATGCTGCAGCCTCAGTGAGTTTTCCTGTCCATGAAGAAGAGGTTGCTTCGGTGCAGACTGTTGGAATGGCTTTGGGGAAGTCGAGGAAGGGAGAGACCACTGAGGATGGGGCTAAGAGGGAGCTTCAGGAAGAAAGTGGTCTTACTGTGGATGCACTGCATAGGTGGACCACATCTCGTTTGAGTTTGTGGGTTCCCTTGTCCTGATGGACATCCATATCTTCTCTACTGGGCATGTGCACAAGACATGCACAAAAAGTGAAGAAATGTGCTCTTAGCGGTTCCAGCTTGACCAGATTCCATTGGCCGACATGCGACCTGATGGCAGCTACTGGTTCCTACTCCTGCTTCAAGAAGTTGTTTCAAGTTTCAGGATCAGGACATCATCCTCAACTCCTCGCTGTCTGAGGTGGATGAATTCTAATACAGAGTCTGTCTGGTTGTGGTGACTCAGGTTGTTACAGTCACAAGCTGTTCAAGGCACCACAAGGAGGGGCTGGCATTTTTCTGTTTGCAAAGTGTTGGGGTTGAAATGTGAAATGTCACTAATACCCTAGTATGTTTGAATACTTCATGCCCACCTATGGGGCCTGTTTTAGAAGGATAAGGCATCTTTAGGAGACAGAGCACTGACAGGGAACTGAGTCATTGGGGATCAGAGAGATAGAGGGTGGGCCTTAAGGTTTTATAGGTGAGTCCCACTTGTCTTCTATGTTTCCTGACTGATGCGTGACCAGTGACCTCACATTCCTGCCACTGTGGCTTATCTGCCATGAGGGACAGTATTGCTAACATCTATGAGCCAAGGCAAACCCTTGATCCCCTGACCACCACCCCCAAAGAAAGAGAAAATGCTCATAGCATTCTCTAGAAGCCAATCTTATGAGGGCATTTTCTTAATTGTAGTTCCCTCTTCTTGGGTGACTCTAACTTGTGTCAAGTTGAAAAAACCCAAACCAAAACCCAACTAAGACATCAACCAACCAAGCTATAAAACCAGGTGAGAAATTGAAAAATTGGCAAACTACTAAAGCACCAAACGTTTGATCTCCTATGATGAGTTAAAACTATTGGTGCATTGTTTCCCAAGCACAAGAGCACAAAACAGGAGTCTAGAAACAGGGAAGGGCCAAAAGAGACATTTGAAGTGTTAATGAAGACCTCAGGTGGTAAGTGTGCATCACGTGTGTAGGACAAAGGCTACTGAAGCTGTGACACGAAGTCTACACATCCTTCTGCCTTTACATCTTCTCTTAGTGATGTAGCCTTTGAAGTGCTAGGCGACATACTCAAATAATGGAATATATATGAAACTGGGCATCACTCAGAAAACAAGACTCAATCCCAGAAGATAGGCTTGGCTGGGGTAGGGAAGGACAGAGACAACAGCTTTGTGGAAAGTCACAGAACTGGAGGGCACAGGCAATCTCATTAAAGAGCCAGAGAGGTAACTGTGCCCAGAAGACAGTCGAGACAACCAGCAATCTGAGATCCTTGAGTTTGAGGAAGTCCTTATCAGACAGTGTGGAAAGTTTCCAGAAAAAAAAAATGTAAAAAGAATTAGACTTGGAGGAGGAAATAGAAGAAAGTATTACTCCAGCATACAGTCTGTACGTATTCCCATAGACAAACCTACAGAATTATAGAATATTAAATTAGGACCAAGATTTTTCACATCACCATGTTGAAAGTTTAGGGAAAAGGAAACAGAGAAGATGACAAAGAAAGAAATTCCAGGTTAGGTGTGGGGTGCACAGCTGCAATTGCAGCACCTGGATTGTGGGAACAAAAAGCAGGAGTTGCAGATTATTCTCAGCTACATAGTGAGACAGAGGCTAGCATTGGCTAAATATATATATATATGAAGAAAGACAGATTCTTATGGCTTCTATAAGGAGTTTATAAGAACTGTCTAAAATCAATGAATGCTATTTGTATATGCTACAGATATGTGGTACACATTCTACAGTCTACACAATGAGACACTATTTCGAAGGGAGAAAGACACAGACAGACATACAAACACAAAGACACAGATGCCCCTCGAAGAGAGAGAGAGAGAGAGAGAGAGAGAGAGAGAGAGAGAGAGAGAGAGAGAAGAGAATAGAGAGGGGAGAGAGGGGAGAGAGAGAGGGAGAGAGAGAAGAGAATAGAGAGGGGAGAGAGAGAGGGAGAGAGAGA
>NW_022196903.1:59337185-59376076 GCF_008632895.1 Mastomys coucha
GAGAGAGAGAGAGAGAGAGAGAGAGAGAGCTCATTCGTGAGATGCACTTGTAGGTGTAGGGCACTTGTCTCCAAGCATGATGATCTGAGTTCAATCCCAGGGACCTATACCATGGAAGAAGAACCGATTCCTGGGAGTTGTCTTTTGATGTCACATACATGCTACAGCTTGCATAAGCTTGTACAACAATAAACATGTGCCCACAAAACAAATGTTTAAAAATAGAAAAGCATTAAAGAAAGGAAGGTGTGTTTGTTTGCAGAAAATAGCCAAACGCATTAAAAGCTGGATCTGTAGGCCTGGAGGGATAGTTCTATGGTTTAAAAGCACTGACAGCTCCTCAGAGAACCTAGGTTTGGTTGCCAGCACCCACATACCACCTAACAACCATCCGGAATTCTGGTTCCAGGGCATTCAAAACCCTCTTCTGGTCTCTGCAGGATCCTACATGGACATGGCTCGCATACATTAACAAAGGCTCACATACACACACATTTTAAAAAATTATTTGAGGTGGGGTTAGCGAAGAGTATGGCAGGAAATGAGTGACCTTGCTTTAGAATCTACTATAACTTCATTTCAAAAAGTACGTATTTATATTAAACATTAAAAAGTGACATTTAAAGCCCCAGAATGCAGTTTCTGGAGGCAACAGAAGGTTAACCACAGGAATGATAGTAAGCTCATCACATTACTTTTAGATCTTGATTTTTCTCTGCCCATGGAAAGAGTGACATGAAATCATCCAGGGTGTCCACCACTGCATCAGCTTGACATTGCTCCAACTCTGTCTTCCCAGCCAAATCTATGGGATAGAAAAAGGCCATTTGGCATCTACCAACATGCTCAACTGACACTTCTACTAATGTATTAAATAGGCAATGCAGTCACACTTTAGAGCAGTACAAAACAGTTGTGAGTCAGAAGGCAGAGGTTGGTGGTGGAGCTGGGGGCAAATTCTAAAATTCTGTACTCCATTCTTCTTTGTACAGACCAAAAAACTCCAATAAAAACCTGGTCTCAGCTTTCATCCTAAAATGTCAACTTTAAAAATAGTAGAATGCCTTAGCCCCCGGGACAATGAAATGCCTCGATTGACAGCCAGACAGGAGCTCAGTCATGGAACACTTAGTATCTCAGCATGAAGTTAGATAGGAGATAACCATGGCAACTACTGCTGCATCCTGGGAGCTCCAGCTCCCGATGGTCAAATACTGACTGTGGTCCAGCTGCCTGCTGCGGCTACTCTGCATTGTTTCTTGTTTCTGTTTGTTGGCTAGCTTGTTCCTCCCTGTTGCCACATTCCCTTCAAACTGAAACGTTTTCTTCAGAAGGACAGCAGAGGCTCTTTCCGGAGGTAAACAAAACAGAAAATTGGGATTAAAAAAAGAAAAAAAAGTTACAAAAAAATTGCAGGATTCTTAAGACTTTTTTTTTTTAATTTAAATTTTTATGTGCATGTATGTATGCAACTATACAAGTACTTGTATGCAAGCACTCCACATGCCAGCAGTTCAGATGAGCCTGTTGAATCACCAACTGGAGTTACAGACAGTTGTAAGATGCCACATGGGTGCTGGGAACACAGCTGGGAGAACTCTGGTAGAGTAGCCAAGTGCTATTATTCATTGCCGAGCCATTTCTCCAGCCCCAATTTACAAGATCTTCAAAGCTTTCAATATAAAAAAGAGTAAACACTGACTGAGATTTCCTTAAAATTTTCATCATTTTTTTTCTAACAAGTCATTGATCTTCCTAATCTTTTCCTCTCTGGTGTCAATTGGTAATGATTCAGTGTTAAAGACTTGTAAAGTTGACTCCTTTTGTACAGAGGTATCAAATTACTAAGCTCAAGGAAATCTATGCTGCTGATATATGACTCATATAAACAACCCCAAGGTGAAGCTGTTCAGGGGTGAAAGAACGTGCTTGCTTCACTTACTTGTAACTCTTACCCGTGATTTCCAAGAATTGATTCTCCTCACTAACCTGAAAAAGCCTGTCACAGTCTGTCCCCTCACTTTTCCTGCAGCCCTGGTTGGTGTCTATGATCCAGGGTTCGGAGGTTCCTTTGCATCAGATGATGCCTCCGTCGACATTTCTACTTCTAAGCTGCAGGCATCTCTCAGTCCCCTTTAAGATGGGGAACAGTTGGAGCTTTCTTCCTTCTTGAACTTCTGGCATCAAATTACCCAGATGTCCACACCTCAAACCTACTGTTCCCTGTTCATTCTGTGAGGGCACAGCTCCTGCTGTGAATGGACCTGACAGAAGCTAAGAAGCTGGCCTCCTGTGGCTGGAAATCCTGATCCGGTAAAGGGTATTGGAATTGAGGAACAAATTGAGGAACTGAGAAGAACAGAGTGCTAGTGCTAGTGGGTGTTTGTGACATCCTCGTTCCCCACCCCTCACCCCAGTGCTCTTCTGAGAATGACAAAGCCTGTCTACTGTGCCTTCTAGCCTTTCTCTGCTGCCCAGCCCTACAAAGGTTCGGCAAACTTTTTCAGATTCTCCGCACTCCTCTTTCTGACTTTCCTCTACTGTGGGTCCAGCTGTCAGGCCAATCAGGAAGAAGCCACCACCAGAATAATTGTCCTATAGTCATGCCTAGTCATGCTAGGGAAGCCCACGTCCTGAATTTTCTAACCAGGTTCGAGGAATTGTGCTAAGTAACCCTCCTTCTCTATCCTACAAATAGAAAGGGTTTTGTTATTGTTGTTGTTGTTTGTTTATTTCTTGTGACTTTTTCTGATTATTTGCAGTACTGAGAGTCTGGTGAGGTCCATTTGCCTGCCTCTTCAGCACTATTAGGAAATCCTTAATAATGCAAACTTCTCAGGGTTCTCCCTGAATCAAATCTGGGAACAAGGACAAGTGGATGGGTTCTATGCAACCCCCGGGAAACCTTGATGCACATGAAGGGCAGAGGACCCTAGGTAGCCTCTGAGGCTCCACCCAAGTACACTTTTCTCTTCTAAGCCCAGCTTCTGTAGACATATTCCATCTCCTCTGACACTCCTCAAGCCTTCACGTGTTGAAATATCTGCTAGTATGCTTTTTTGTGTGCTTAAACTTTTTAAAATTAGTTTTACTTTATGTATATTGCTATTGTGCCCTCATGATCATTGTGTGTGAGCCTGGTACCCACAGAAGACAAAAAGTCATGATCAGATCAGCCAGATCTGGATGGTCGCGTGAACCACCATTTGGATGCTGAGATCCAAACCCAGGCCTCTGCAAGAACAAGTGCTCGTAATGCTGAGCCAAGTCTCCAGCCCCACATTGATGTTTAAAACAAACAACTTTGTCCGCTGAATGGAGTCTAAACATTACAGGTCACTTGGGTGTGCAGTGTGCTGGGATAATGTGGTGGTGGCAGTGGGGTGGAGTGGACAATGTTAATTCTAGTAGATTTAAAAAGAAAAGGATCTTTAAAAGAAACCCAAAGTTGCTTTTTAACTCCTTTTCTTAAGTGGGAAGAGCAGGAGATGGGGAGCAGGAAGCGTGGTGAGAGGAGGGCAGATGCCATCTCTGTTCCCTCTGCTCACCACCATGGTGAGGTGTTCAAGAGGCCTTAGGCGATATCCAGTAGAGGCAACACCGTCAGAATGAAGGACAGGGAACTATGATCCCAGCAGTCCAACAAGTTCCAGCCTTCATGCGCTGTATGCATTTCTGGCTATTTTTGTATGAATCATAATATTTCATACTAGCTTGACATACCAATCCAATTTTCCAGCTATATTCTAGAAAGGACATGATGACAATGTGGTGTAATCTAGGAGGAGGCAGGTACAGTATAAAGTGAGATTACTGATGTGGTAGCACATGCCTGTCATCCAAGCACTGGGTAGGCTGTTACAGAAGGATAAAGCATGTAAGGCCAGTGTGGGCTATATAGCAAGTCCCAGGCAAGTCAACACTACATAGTTAAGACCCCGTATATAAAAATAAAAAATAATAAAATAATATAGCCATCTAAAGCATCCACAGAAAGTTCTACTAACATAGATGTTATATTTATAGTGTTCTAATCTTCATAGCCATCATTAATTGCACCATGGTTAAATAATACAGTTGTTGAAGAAATACTAAAGAAACCACATTTTTTTCAGTTATGTAAGGCCTTAACTAATAACAAGTATATTACCTGTATTTTTGGTCAAATATCGTGCTATTGCGAGGCTCTGGTGAAGTGTAAGTCCTTCCACCTCCAAAACAGGGATTTTGCCAAATGGAAGAGCTGAAACAGAACAAGTAGAGGCTCAACCTCAGAGCAGAACAAAGAATGATGAGAGCTCAGAACATAGGAACAAAGTATCATTTAAAGTCACGGAAATTCTTAAATACAGAACGTGTGTGTGGGTGTAAAAACTTTAAATATACTTACTTTAAAAAACACTATACTGTTTGATCTCTATCCAATTCCCTCAAAACATTTCTTGTGAAAAAGGACAATTTCACATTCTCTGCTGCAGTCTTTACATTTTGTTAGCTTTGAAAGCTAGATATAAAGTCAGTTAGAGAACTGATTGTAAAAATCATGTTCCTGGGTGGGGCCTGCAGCTCAGTTGGTAAAGTGTCTGACTAATATGCACAACCCCCCCCCCATCTCTGGGTCTGATCCTCAGCACCGCATAAACAGGGTGTGCTGCCTTATGCCTGTAACCTAAACACTTGTGAGGTGAAGCCAGGGGGACCATGAACTCAAGAGCATTTTAAACGGGATTCTCTGTTTGGATAATGTGAGAACTGGTCTCAATTAAAACAAACAAGCAAACAATAACACAAACATTTACAGGGATACCATGTGCTATACTACTGCATTGTCTCGTTATAGATTATCTTATAAATTTACTACTTTTTAAAAGACTTATTTTTATTTGTTTTTGTGTTCATGAGTGTTTTTCATGCATGTATGTAAGTGCACTATTTGTGTGCAAGTGCCTTTGGAGGCCAAAAGAGGGATTGAGATCCCCTTGGAACTGGTTACAAATGTCTGTGAGCAGCTATGTGGGTACTGGAAACTGAACCCCAGTCCTCTGTAACAGCAGCAACTTCTCTTAAACACCGAGACATCTCTCCAGCCACATTTTTAACTTTTATAAAAACCTGTGTTTTAAAGCTTCATTAATGTCAAAGTCTCAAAACAGATCATATGGATTACTTTAAAACATGTCCCAACAATTATAGACTTTGACTTACACAGGAGCTAAGGAAGTTCTAATCCTAGTCTTATTTTGATGAAGAGCAATTTGAAGTATATAGTAAAAGATGGAAACATTTTGTACAAATATAAGTTATAGCAGATAACAATACTTTATCACTAAGTTTCAGTTTTTTACTTGAACTTTTTACTTTTGTAAGAAAGCTTTATTATAGAAAATTAATAAAATTTAAAACAAAATATTTCTACCAGATAGCTACAGTGACCATAGTATTCTAATTAATTTTCCATTTTGTGTTAGTTAACCTTGTCAACATGATTAGATTGAGAGAGGTCTACATTCATATTCACATCTTTCTGTGAGGGTCTTTCCACAGATGATCAGATCATGAGTAACTGATCCAGTGAATAGTTTATTCTACTGAGCGAGTCTAGCTTCAGATGTGCTGTTATGAGGTAGCGGAAGTGGACTGCAGGGATGGGTTGGTGTGGGGTAGGGTGGGGGGGCTTGCCTTTTCTCGCTGGCGGGAGTGGACTGCGGGGATGGGGTGGGGTGTGGTGGGGTGGGGGGGGCTTGCCTTTCATCTTGCTTGTGGTGTCCGCATTATTTTGCCCCTGCTCTCAGCTCTCACCTGATGAGCATCTCTGCTCCACCACACACCCTCTCCACCATGAGGTTTGTCTTCCTCAGGGCCCAAGCAGTGAGCTGACTGCACTGAAACCTGACTATACCCTTCCTTCTTTAGCTTTTCCCCTCATTTCTGTCACAACCGTGAGAAACTAACATAAATGTTAAAAATAAACCGTAACTTATATGATACTAAGTTCTTCTTTTCACTTGATGGTAACTTTGAAAGTTTCTGAATCAACAGGCCACCTGAATCATTTCAATGACCATGATGTGTGTAGTCATGTGTACTGACTCCAACGTCCCAGACAGTATCTTAGGTTTGGGATAGTCATGTTGAGCCAATTAGATTTGAACATAATTAGTTTGGAAAGAAGTAAAAACAATAAAGTATTGCTCATAAGTCATGAGCAATTAAATTAGCAGGCTATACATAAATCATGGACCCCACACAAGGATTGGGGCCAGGCCTCTATACACACACTGGGTGAGTTCAAGGTAAAGTTCTTTCACTTTTCCAAGAAGCACGGCTTTGTTTTGTTTGTTTGTTTGTTTGTTTGTTTGTTTTCCAGATAGGGTTTCTCTGTGTAGCCCTGGCTGACCTGGAACTCACTTTGTAGACCAGGCTGGCCTAGAACTCAAAAATCCACCTGCCTCTGTCTCCCAAGTGCTGGTATTAAAGGTGTGTGCCACCATCGCCCTGCGAGAAGCACAGCTTTGAGTACTAAGCCAGTGAATAAACCAAATGCAGTTGATGGCCCTGAGCTGCTGAGAGCAAACCAGAGATCCAGATAAAATGGATGTGAGCTGAAGGGCTTCATTTGCAGCACAGGTGTAGATAAAAGGGAGGTGGGATGTGGAGCTTGAAAGGAAAGCTTGAAAGTGGTCCTGGAAATTTGACATGCTCACCAGTCTTCAAACATTCTACCCTGAGAGATGGTTGTTAACTATGGGCTCCTTGTATAAACAAGGAACTGCTGTTTGGGGAAGTTTATGTAAATTAGCAGGACATACTCTTGGTAGGTCAGTTGCCCAGCTGTTCTTTAGGTCTATGAGCCATCTATTGAGAGAGAAGATAAAAACCAGAGCAAGCCCAGAGAGTAGTACTTATCTATTGTGCTTTTCTAACCAGTTGTTTCTCAGTGTTAAGCTCTGTGGGATCTGGCTTGCATTTCTATGGAAAGCCCTGAAATATACTCTCCCTGCACAAGGCTGAACACTTTGTGACACTTACTTGGTTTGATTTTAGGCCAGTCAGCTTGTTCTATCCTGTGATCTTCATACTTTATGTCCAAATAAGCGAATATATAACGAATAATTTCGGCTCTTCCCCTCATATTAAAATAAAGCAGTTTGTAGTTTGGCATAGTATAACTCTGGAAAGAGAAAAAAGGGAGGTGGCCTTTATTGTTTCCATTTTTAAAAATCCTTTGATGGTTTCATAAATGTATGCAAATGCAATGAATTTTAGTCATTCTTGCCAATTATTCTCTTTCATCCCTTCTCCCCCCTCCCTGAAACTGTTCTTTCTAACAAAACTTGAATTCATTGATTGTTCAAAAACACTCAAAGGGAAACCAAAGAAAACCCATAAAAGTTTAATGACTTACATTTAATAGATTTAGCTATGGGATAACTAGCATTTTTTTTTTCTTTTTTCTTTTTCTTTTTTTCGAGACGGGTTTCTCTGTATAGCCCTGGCTATCCTAGAACTCACTCTGTAGACCAGGCTGGCCTCAAACTCAGAAAGCTGCCCGCCTCTGCCTCCCAAGTGCTGAGATTAAAGGCATGCGCCACTACTGCCCAGCCCTAGCATTTTTATAATGACCAGGCAACTGACAGACATTTTCACAGGAGACTGAATTCTACTAAATTGCTCTGTGTTTTTGGACTAGCTTATAGAGATTCTCTAAATTTTAAAGTCAACTTTAAAAATGTAGATGTTAGTGTACATTTAGAAACTAAGACATATGTGTAAAATTCTTACTATAATACTAAACTGTTACTAGCATTACTAATTACCTAAGCACTAATGTTATAGACCAGAATAATCATTGACTACCATATACTGATGTAATAATTGTACCATGAAAATTGTTACATGAAAATTGTTCATTTAAAATGACGAATTAAAATGGTTTGGTTTAGGGGCTGGTGAAATAGCTCAGCTGATTAAAAGCACCTGCTAGACAGACTTGAGTTCAATACTTGGAACCCATGTAAAAGGGTCCAATGTAGCAACTCACGTTTGTCATCCTAGATCCAGCACTGCTAGAGTCAGATGGGGTGTGGAGAATAAGCCTCAAGCTTAGTGCATGCAACAAGAGAGATCGTGCCTCAAAAAAAAAAAAAAAAAAAAAAAAAAAAAAAAAAAAAAAAAAAAAAAAAAAAAGATGGACAGAGAGATAATTCTCAAAAAATCCAGTAAACTTGCTAGCTGTCTCAGCCTGGTCATCTACGTTCTATCTCCAGAACATTCATGAAGATGAGGAGAGAGAACTGACCCCATAAAGATGTCCTATAACCTCCACATACACACTGTGGCACACATGCATGATGTACACACACACACACACACACACACACAGTAATTAATTAAACATGTAAAGTAATAAAGATCCTTTAAAATATACATTATGAAATTATAATTCTTACTAGAAAAAGAAAATGTATTTGTTATAACCTTGATATATTTATTTTATATTTCAAAAAACAAAATAGCTCACAGAGTGTGAAACTGTTATTCCTAGTTGTAGTTTACATTGAAGAGCTTTTTCTAAAAATTGGTTATTATATATAAATATATTTTCCTTACATACATAGTATATACATGCAGATATATATGTCCGTTGCATTAAAAATTAAATATACGACCCTTTTCACTCAAATATCCACAAGTAACAGTGACCATATTATGAATTCTATGTAAAGGGATTGTTTTATTGTTAATATGTGCTTATGCTATTTTATATTGTAGCTTACTCAAAGAAGACTATTACATATTTTAATTATCTTTTTTCTCTGAAAACATATTATTCCATATGAGATTTGGAGATATAAGCACATCTGGTAAATGCTTATCTTTCTCTCTAGAACGCTCTTTCAACAGTTGTCGCATTGAAGAAGCTGTGCCTGCAGATCACATTCCTCAGTTCTTGTATAACTGCATTCCATTTCAAGGAAAAGCTTCACACAAATAAAGATAAATGCAGATGGAAATAATTACTGATTCTAAAATATTTAATGTATTTAATAAGGCTTTACACAAAAATAAGGAATTTCAAGTCAACGTGTCTATGACTAGTTTATGTAAGCTGTGTAATACTAACTTCTGTAAGAACATAAGCTATGAAGTTATTATATATTCAAAGAAACTTCACAATAAACACTAAGAGGAGGCTTAGTGTCCTAGCTAGACTTCTTCTTCTTCTTCTTCTTCTTCTTCTTCTTCTTCTTCTTCTTCTTCTTCTTCTTCTTCTTCTTCTTCTTCTTCTTCTTTTTGCTTCACTTCACTTAGCAGTTCAGCTCTGTGGCCACAATCCCTCTCTGCTGAAGTATGCCTGGCTCAAAGGATAAAGGTAGGATGTGTTCCCACCAAGTACACTGAAATACAAGGCCAGCAGAGGGGGGGGAGAGAGAGAGAAAGAGAGAGAGAGAGGGAGAGAGGGAGAGGGAGAGAGGGAGAGGGAGAGGGAGAGGGACAGGGACAGGGACAGGGACAGGGACAGGGACAGGGACAGGGAGAAGGACAGGGACAGGGAGAGGGAGATGGAGAGGGAGACTGTAGTGGTCAGTCAGTGACCTTGGGAACAGCTCTTTTTCCAGCTTTAGCTTCTTCACCTGTAGAACTAACTAACTGTATTGACAATATTACAAACACCGGAAGTCAAGGAGCCCAGCCCCTGCTCCAGTCCATGACTGCTGGAGAGGCAGCCATTGTCTTCAGTGTTGTGGTCACCATGCTCTAGTGGGTAGCCTCACAGCCATGTCCATGGGGCACCCAGATTAAATTCAGTGAGTCACAGAAGGAAAACAGGAGAAACAAAGACACAGGAAAGTGGAAGAGACTTGTTCCCAGGAAGGGGCTTGGTTGGGGGAGATGAAGGAGGAGGGATGAATGTGACCTGAAGTTATTATACACATGGATGAAATTGCCGAAGAATAAATTAATTAAGTTTCCATATAGTGTGCGACTTATACTGTGGGCTCAACAGACAGGAAAGGGAGGGAGGGAAACTCCAGAGTTCTTTCCTTCAGTGAAGGGTATGAGCCAGATTTACATGATTTCATTGGACTTGGGTCTTCAAGATCATGTTATTTGAAGACTCATTCTGATGCTACCTCAAGGAAGAGAAAAGCTGAAATATAAAAAGAAAAGTTGAAACTTAATATGGTTAAGCTCAAAACGACGTGACAAACCGCAGCAAAAATTATTGCCAGCAAAAAGGTCATAACAGCAGTAAAATAGTTGGAAAGCCTCAAGCTAACACTACAGTCCAACATTTAGAGGGAAACCCTTAGACCTGTGTGAGGTAAGCAAACCAAGGAAAAAGGAAAGTAGAAACAAACACTGACTTGGCAATTAGCTACTGCCGTGGTTTTATAGGTAAAGTTCACTCAGTCCCGACGGGAGAGGTGGTCCTTGTCTTCCAAAGGTAGCTTCAGAGAAGAGATCATTAGGAAAAAGACAGAAAGTATAAGAAAATTCTAGATAATTGTGTTAGCATACATTTAGACATCATAACTATCAGATACTTAAAATTAGTAGTATGTGAATAGACAGACAGATGTGCTGTGACAGAAGGATTCACGGCAGGGTCACAGTGTCTAAGGAGATGTCCTGCTATTTGACAGATTGCTGACAGGCGAAAGCAAGCCACACTGTAATCTCAGCAAAGGCCAAGTAATGTCTATCAAAGGCATTTAGGGGCTGACAGAATGGCTGTGGGCTTACAAGAACATATTCCTCTTGCAGAAGACCCAGGTTCAATTACTTACATCTGCATTGGGTGACTCACAACTTTAGATCCAGGGAATCTGATACCTTTGGGCTTCTGAGGGTATCTGTATTCCTGTGCACATGCTGACACACATAAATATAACTACACATAATAAAAATAACCCCTTTTAATAGACATTAAACCATACCATTCAGTTGTGATCAGAATTCTTAAGGAAAAAAAACACCCAACTTCTTAGCTAATCAGGAATTGAAAAGTTCCTGGACCCCCACAAAGAGTCTTTTTTTTTTTTTTAAGATTTACTTATTATATGTAAGTACACTGTAGTTGTCTTTAGACACACCAGGTGAGGGCATTAGATCTCATTATGGATGGTTGTGAGTCACTACTTGGTTGCTGGGATTTGAACTCAGGACCTTCTGAAGAGCAGTCAGTACTCTTAACTGCTGAGCCATCTCTCCAGCCCCACCACAAAGAGTCTTAACTAAAAGTTTCAAGCACATTTCACATAAATATGAACCAATAGACTCAGTTTCTTTCTTTTCTAGAACCCTTCTCTTTTTTTCAACCTAATATTTTTATTGATTATTTGGGAATTTCATATAATGCACCTCATCACACAGACTTCGCTGCCATTCCAGGTCCACCCCTCCCTTGTGACTGCCTATCTCCTCCTTTCCCCCAAAGGGAAGAAGAATGAAATAAAAAACAATAAGAAAAACCAATCAATCTCAGTTTAATGTCTGCATGGCCATATGTATTACATCTCCAACCCCAAGCAACCAGTTAATTTGGTAACAGAGGATGGTAAGCGATAATGTGAGGAGTATCAAGGGAAAGATGACCATTATCTGTGTTCAAAAGCCAAGAGAGCGGGGCTGGTGAGATGGCTCAGCGGTTAAGAGCACCAACTGCTCTTCCAGAGGTCATGAGTTCAAATCCCAGCAACCACATGGTGGCTCATAACCATCTTTAATGAGATCTGATGCCCTCTCCTGGTGTGTCTGAGCATAGCTACAGTGTATTTATATTATAATAATAATAATAATAATAATAATAATAATAATAATAATAATAATCCATCGGGAAACCTGACTGCACATTTCAAATGACAGGTCAAGACCTAAGTAGCTGGAAGTAAAGGAGCTGGGGAGAGGTTCACGCAGCAGGCAGTGGGGCTCATGGAAGACGCCTTGTAAATAATCTAATATGGCGTTTGTTCAAGTCTAGAGATAGAAACTCAAAACAAAACTGCTCATATATAAATATTTAGTAGGAACATAAAGGAGCAAGATTAAAAGAAGGCATATAATTAGACTCTAATTTGCCTCACACAAGAAAGGTGGCCAAGCTGGACACAGTGGCACATGCCTTTAACCCCAGTAGTCAGTAGGCAGAGGCACATGAGTCTTTGTGAGTTCTAGGCCAGCATGGTCTACCTAAGCTCCAGAACAGTCACAGCTACATGGAGAGACCTTGTTCCAACAAACCAAAACAGCCAAAAAAAAAAAACGAAAAACAAAAAACAAAAAAACCAAGCCACTCCTGTTGTTTGGCTCTGATTTGACTGAACCTGATTTGAATAGAGCCGGAGACCTCTGGCATCCTGCTGGCCTCATTTTTTCCTGGTGGCTTCATTTGTGAACTTTCCTCTCCCATGCTGTTGTAAGAATGTCACATAGAGAAAATGGCATTTATTCCTGAAGAGAACAAAAAGTTTATCTACTTTCTTAACACTCAAAGGGAAGTCATGCAAAGTTTCTGACTGAGTAGATAGATATTTGGAAAATAACACGTGCATTTCCTCAGCACATGACTGAGCAATAAAGGTCTTGGGTACAACACGAGCTTAAATGGACTTCTAGCCACTGGAAGATTAAATTCTTAGTATTTGCTAAACTTGTTGGGAGACAGCATTTCACATAGGTTAACGGTGTTTTTTAGAAGTAGCCTGTCTTTTGTACTTCCATTTTATAATGTTTGTAGAGAGTGTTACTTTTCATAATACCAGTATTTCAGCTGATTGTAAGAAATATGTGGGAGCAGTCAACATGGGTGCTTCTAATGTGATTACTAGTAGAATGTGAATTGTGGTAAAATCACTTAAGTCTGATTAGGCAGGTATATTATTTTGATTAAGATAATAAAGTTAAAAAGTCTAATATTTTTAGTCTGTATGCCTAAAAGATGATAGAAACCCAAAGCATTCAATTCTCAGGGCGAAAGAGCCATCACAGATGGCCAGTTGCAACAGCAATTTTATAATTTATTTAACACCAGTGGCCTAACTGAGCTCTCACACTTCAATAAAGGACATCTGGAACTCAGAGATACTTGGGGCTTCCTGCCAAGTTCTTTGCACATGCCCAGTAATTCTGTAATAGCTTGAGTCTGGAGTACACAACTGGAAGCATCTCTGGTCTTGCCAACTGTCTTAAACCCACCGCCAAGCCATCACATGTAGGGGACATGGTGTTTGCACCTCATTTGTGTAGAGTCTGGCATTTTAAAATGCAGAAGCTAGCCGGGCGGTGGTGGCGCACGCCTTTAATCCTAGCACTTGGGAGGCGGAGGCAGGCGGATTTCCGAGTTCGAGGCCAGCCTGGTCTACATAGTGAGTACCAGGACAGCCGGGGTTACAGAGAGAAACCCTGTCTCGAAAAACCAAAAAAAAAAAAAAAAAAAAAAAAAAAAAAAAAAAAAAAAAAAAAAAAAAAAAAAAAAAAAAAAAAAAAATGCAGAAGCTGGATGCAGAAAGCAACTGAGGAGCTACTGTCTGCAGAACATCTTGCACACGTTGGCATCCAATAACAACAGCCATTGCTCCCTAACAATTAGGGGATGGAGAGTACACCGACTTCCATGATTTTGTAGTGCAAAGGGGAGGGGAGCTTTAATTCAGATCTAGGAAATTTACCAGTTCAGAGTAAAAAGTTTAGATCAAGAGGGAAATAGACGACACTTTATTAACTAAGTTGATAATTTCAAACACTGGATGATTAATTTTGAACCAGTGAACTGGGATCTTTATTTTCTACCAAAAAATAGTGTAATGCCATGTTAGAGGTTTGCCTTCTTTTAACACGAGTGCAGGGAGTAACTACATTGTTCTTTAGGAGCTTTAAGTTCAACTGTCTGAACTGAAGTAAATCTCTTAAGCTATCGTTACTGTCAAATGGTGAAAGAAGCAATTCTTGGACAAGCATAGACACATTTCAACAAAATATGCCTTAACACGATAGAATGTGATGCAAAAAAAGCCTCTGAACCACACACATGCACACACACATACACACACGCATACACACACAGGGTGGGGGGCATAAATGAAAATTTATACTGCTTTACATCCTAAAGAAAGTCACCAGGAGAGTTCTGACGATGTGATCAAGGCTGATCAAGATGGGATTTTTCTTTTCCTCCAAGGATGGTGATGTTTGGGGGATTTCTAAAAGCTTCTGGATCCACAGCTCTTACAGGTTGTCATCCGGTTTCCACATGATCATGTGTGTTATGAAAGCCTGGAGTGAGCTGATGCCATTAAGATGGAGCATATAGACCACAGAACAGTCTCAAGCTGGGGAAGACAGGGGGGGAATAAAACAGAAAGAATGAGAAGTTCTCGTCACTTACCTATGCAGAGAGTCCCTTTCCCGTGCTGTGTCTCTGTGTCTCAGTTCCTGTCTGTACTGCGGTTTCTGTGATGAGTGAGTGATAGTCACAAGACAGTCAGAGGCCACTTCCTCCACCTAAAAGCCTTCCTGCATTTCTCACATGAGATGCGTGAGTCCAAAGTTCAGCCTGTAAAGAGCTCTGGGTAGCTTTTAACATCATTTCACAAGCTCTCTGTGTAAGTCCAACACATTTGCATAAAGAGTAAAGTCGCAGTCACAGGTGCCTGTGTGTACTGATTGCTACATGCTCTTTATTCTGAGTCTTACACCACAGGCGTCTGGAGAATGAGAGAACAAGCCCTGTCACGTTTTCATACAGTGACGAGAGTGTCTTACTTCATTTCACAGTTTCCCTGGAGATGCTTTTGCCCTGTGCCTTCTCACCCATGTCCACCTCAGCACACACACCGTTTGCTCATTATATGCTCTTCATCATGACGTCTCTCAGTGCATGATTTATTTGTCTGACCCTTGCCCTCATACAAGTAGTGTCTGTAACATGCATTGCTTCAATGTTCCCTCTTTTGAGGTCTCTCATTTCTACAGGATTGTGAGACATTGTCACAGAGACCCTGATCTCTATCTGATGACTGAACGCTCTTAGTATTTCTGCACATGTCAGAGTTTTACAAGACTATATTTGCATGGTTGCTTGAGTTTTGCTTTATACTTATTTCTTGGAAGAGATCCATTGTTTGAAAGAATCAGAGTGTACAAGATTCAGATCCTCCACGAGAGTACTTTTTCTAGTAGTAACATATATCTATGAGCTTTAAATTTTAACACAAATATAATTTCAGTGATAACAATAGCACAGCTTACTGAAAATGTCCAATAAAATATCTGCCTGTGCATTATGGAATGGATAAGTTATCCATTGAAACATTAAAACAACAGGGTGCTTTTCACTTTCCCAGAACAATCATACCTAGGGGCAACTTATCAGGCATGTAATAAGATCCATTTCAAAAGACCTTCTTTTACCTAGAAAAAGAAAAAAATGATAAATAAATGAGAAAAATATAAATATACCTAACATAAATATAAAAATTACATAGATGTAAGTAATATAAATATTAATTTGTAAAAAGTTTAAGAAGAGACAAGTAGAGCCTCTTTTCTGTGCATTAAAAGAAGCTAAATCACTGCCATCTGAGGTAAGGCTAATGGACATAGTGATAAAGGCTCCCACTGAAAACTGTGTAAAATCAGCTGCAAAATGAATGATGGTAGGGTTGTAGCTAGACAAGATCAACACTGGGACCAGATTATCTTTCACCAATGTTTCATGGGGATTTCTCTTTCACTGGATCTTATTTTAAATCAACCCACACATCATTTCCCCTTTATTTTGATAAAGAGGAACTATTTAAATCTACCTGCTCCTCCATTTGTGTTCTCTGAGTTGCTGGGGAAGAAAGGTCTCCAGAGGAAGTCCACAAAGCTTTCTTCGCCAGCTTGTGTATCTTTTATTTAGATTCCTATCATAATCAGTTAGTTACTTAGGAAACGAAAACTTGGCCTAATGAAGTATTCAAACATGGGATGCAGGAGTCAGCAAAGTCAACTATATTTGTTCCTATTTCTAAACCAATTGAGTGACTAAATGCACAGAAAATGAATTATTGTCTATTTTTCCAGATTTCAAAAGGTGATTATACTGTCTTCGTGCCTACCTCCTCAGATACTGGAAAGAATGATACAATCAAGACTGTGGAGCTCTTTCCTTCCCCAGCCTTTTGGCTAAAAGAGAATTCTTAAATGTCAACAAATATAAGTCATATAAATTCGCTGAAATGTTGAGTGCTCCCCGTAGGCCGTGGATTGAGCACAGTCCCTGCCTGTGTTAGTTCCTCATCTCCATAAAGCATCATGCACAGCCTTGACTGTGGCACATAACTGACCAGAGCTTGTTAAAGCAGCACTTATAGATGAAGAATTATCTAGATACCTCATTCTAACTTATAAGATTTCATGTATATTGTTTTTATGGATAGGAACATATAAATACTGAAATAGAATAACAAATTATTTTTCAAGATTGTTGCAGAATCAACTTATTTCACTTCTACATCACTTCTACATCACTTCATCATGCTCTGTGGAAGGAAAGACTCAACAATAAGTACAATTTCCGGCTTAACCCTGTTCTGGGACTCTCAAAAGACATAATTCTGAAAATCGAATCACTGCTACAGTACTCAGTTTCCAGAAAACACTCCTCTCCTGCAAGACAGTGAATGGAAACTGAGGCAAGGCTCTGTGGACTGAGAGGACAGACCCTCAAGCTGTCTTCAGCCTAAACCCTAATAACCAAGACAAGATACTCAAATCAAAGGACAAATATTCCCCTTCATCACCCTTGACCCCACTATGCATTTATTATTTATGGGTACAATGGTTATTCAGATAAACATTTAAAGAGGATTTTTGGAAAGCTGCAAGTATCTTCCCAAAATTTATTTGTAAAGTTTATTTTTATTAGTTCTTTGACAATTTATACATTGTATTTTGGACCCATTCACCAGCTCTGCCCAGATCTACCCCACATTCCATATCCACTGATCTTTGTGTCTTTGTTCTCAAACCCATTCAATCTAACTAATCCTGTCCATATTCCCTTGTCTGCATGACCATTCACTGGAACATGTTTTATCTACCAGGAGCCCCTCCTTTAAGGAAAACTGACTCTTTCCTAGCAGTATCAGTTAGTTATCAATAGCTTCTCAACCAAGGATAGGACTTTGTGACTACCTTTCCCTTCTATGCTAGGATTTTGTCTGGTCTGAGCTTATGAAGATCTGTGTATGCTGTTACAATCATTGTGACTTCATATGTGCAAGTGTACTTTTATGTTCAGAAAACACTGTTGAAGTCATCCACTACTTCTGACTCTCAAAAATCTTTCCACCTCTTCTTCCTTGAGTCTTGGGAGAGGTGGTGTGATATAGATGGCCTGTTTAGGGTTGAGCATTCCACAGTTTCTTGTTCTGTCCACCATGACCAATTGTGGGTTTCTATTTTGATTACTTTGTACAGCAAAAAGAAACTTCTCTGATGGGCATTGAGAGATTCACCAATCTGTGGCTATAACAAAAAGTCATTAGGATTCTATGTCCTTGTCTTAGTTAGGGTTTCATTGATGTAAAGAGACACCATGATCAAGTCAACTTTTATAATGGACATTTAATTGGGAGCTGGCTTACAGGGTCAGAGATTTAGTCCGTTATCATCGCGGTGGGAAATATGGCAGCAGTACAGACAGACATCTTGCTGGAGGAGCTGAAAGTTCTACATCTTGATTCAAAGGTAGCCAGAAGAAGACTGTCCCTTAGTCCCTTAGTCTACAGCAATCTCAATAGGGTTGAAAGTCCAAAGTTCCAAGTTTCTTCCGAAATGCACACAATCATTTAACCATAATCCCCTATAAAATTAAAATCAAAAAGTAGATCACATACCTCCAACATCACAGGCTATACATTACCATTCTGAAACATCATAGTGAGGAAATATTGGAGCAAAGCAAGACCGAAATCTAGCTGGGAAAACTCCAAATTCTGCATTTCCATGTCTCATGTCGAAGCACTCTTCAGATCTCCAACCCCTTTCATCTTTGTTGACTGCAACAAACTTCTTTCTCTATGGCTGGTTCCATTCTCTTTTAGCAGCTTTTCTCAAATCTTTTTCATGACCCCTTTAGTCCTGGGACATCAACTGTAACTGAGGGTACACCTTTACCGATGCCTTTCCTGTTCTTTCAGTTCCAAGCCTCCGCTGCTTTCTATGACCCTTTCATGCCTTCAAAACCAGTACCATCTGGGTGACTCTTACACATCACCAAGTCCTGCTGTAGCATGAGGCACAACCTTGGCTATTTTTGGAACACAGTTTCTTTGTGCTCTCAGAAAATACTTTCCAGAGGATTTCACCTCGGTGATGCTGCTCTTTTTTTAATCACCATTAATTTCTTAGCTTCGGCTAGCCAGCATCAATTGTTCCAATAACTCCTATTCTTGTTTCTAAAGCCAGAGCCACGTGGCCAAAGCTGCAGAGTTCTGCTGCTTCCTAGGCTGGAACATGGCTCCTTTGTTCTACTACATTATCACCAGCTTTCTGTTTCCCATTCCTTCACTGTCTAAGCTTGGCTGTCCTGGAACTATTTCTGTACATTGACTTTGAATTCAGATATCTGTAAGTCTCTGTCTTCTGAAAGCTGGGATTAAAGGCATGGCCCACCATGCCTGGACCTAAGCTTTTTTTGTACTTGGAACTTGATCTGTACTAGGCTGGCCCTGAACTCAAAGATCTGGTGTCTCTGTCTCCAGGGATTAGAAGCATGTACCTCCGTGCCTGGGCCTAAGCTTTTCATGGCCACTATGCATCAAGATCCAGATCAAAATTATGTAAAGATCTTGATCAAAAGCCTCTGTCTTCCAGCCTCAAGATCTAGATCACAGGCACTCTCTATTTCTGGATTGCAGTTCATTTCAGATTAAAAGTCTAAATACCAGGTAATAATAATGCCTAACATGATATAACCATTTCTTGTTCAACTGTAAACACATAAACAATAAGCTTAGCTGGGTGGGATCTTGCCCTGAGGTAGGTCACCACTCCCTTAATTCAATTTAATATCTTTGAACACAGGATTTAGCTTTATTACACTTCCTGGTGCCTCTTTAATACTTAAACCATACATTTTATGCTTCCTATGCTTGATCAAAATGTTCCTTATAAAAGTGAACCGCAGAATAAAAGTCTAAACTTGGTTGATTCGAGACTTCCTTTGTCAATGCAATTAATCTGGATCTCTTCACCTTAGCAGAATCTTCAGACAAAGTAAAAAAAAACAGCCACATTCTTCACTAAAATATCACTAGAAGAGTCTCTAGGCCACATACTAAAATTCTCCTCTGAGACATTTAGAGCCAGGCTCCCATAGTTCAAATCACCCTCAGAACTAGTGTCTTTCATATTCCTATTAGGATGGCCAATCAAGCCCTACTTAAAGCATTCTACTGCTTTCCAAATCCAAAATCCCCAAATCCACATATCTCCATGGTCAAGCTTATCACAGCAATACCCCAGTCTCTGTTACCAGTTTCTCTTTTAGATAAGAGTTTCTTTGCTGTGAAGAGACACCATGACCAAGGCAACTTTTATAAAGGACAACATTTAATTGGGATGGCTTACAGTTTTAGAGGTTTAGTCCGTTATCATCATGGTTGGAAGCAGGGCAGCAGTGCAGGCTTCCACTGCTGGAGGAGCTTGAAGTTCTATGTCTTAATCCAAAGGTAGCCAGGAGAAGACTTTTCCTGACCTGGGTAGAGAGCCTGAGAATAGGCGGAGACCTCCAAAGCCCTCCAAAGCCCACCCCCACAAAGACACACTTCCTCCAACAAGACTACATCTCCTCCAATAAGGCCCTATCTCCTGGTAGTGTCCCTCCCATGTGCCAAGTATATTTAAATCACCACCACAGTCCTTTTAGCAGAGTAATAGAAGTAGGTTCTGCTTGGGCTGATGGCCCACCCATCTAGCTACACGTTCCCTGTTAATGGGTTCCATTTTGCGTAGTGGGTTGAAAATCTAGTTACAAATGATTGTTTACTCCCATGACACCCAGGCTGCTATTGCAGCAGTGGGTAGGTGTTGCCAATGATCAAATCTCAGAAGGTCTACTCCTGAATCAAATTAATGATTACTTTCTCTTCTGGAAGTATGCATAGCACCTTCCAGCACTGTGAAGCTAGCCAGTAAAGACTGAGATTTGAGGTCACTTCTAGCTTGATTTCTCCATGTCCTGTGACTCAAGTATGTGATGTCTTCAGCAATAGAGTCTTATCTTCAAATTCTGAAGACAAAAGCAGTAGTCTTTAATATTTTGGGGTCTGTGGTACCTCACTGGCCATTAACTAAAAATAGAAACAACCCAGCTAGGTGATAATGGTGCACACCTTTAATCCTAGCATTTAGGAGGCAGAGGTGGGCAAATCTCTGAGGCTAGCCTAGTTTACAAGAGCAAGTTCCAGAGTAACCAAGGTTACACAGAAAAACCCTGTATTGAAAAACCCAAACCCAAACCAAACACCAAAACCAAACCCAAATTCCCAAACCACCCAACCAACCACCACCACCACCACTACCACCACCACCACCACCACCATCACCACCACCAACAAGAAAATAGAAGCAAACCATTCCTGGAACTGGGCCTTTTATTTGTTAGCTTATGGTGTCTAATAGGAGCATTGCACTAGTAGTATTTCCTATGACTTTTTTTCGGAAGTGCTTTACACTTAGCTCTTCTTCCCCATCTGTCCACCTTTAGCCTTTCTGTTCCATTATTCTTCTGCCTCCTTTATATCACTGCGTTGTGTTTCCCTTCCTCTGAAAGACACCCCGCCTCAACCTGGAACCTTAGTAATTTCCTGACACCTGTGGGTATTGCAAACAAAATATCTAAAGATTCTAAGCTAACACCCTCCACATAGAAGATAAAACGTGTCATGACTATCATTTGGGGTCTGGATTACTTCACTAGGAATTACTGTTTCTAGCTCTATTTACTTGTAAACTTTAGCAGCTTATTTTTTTCTTGACACCTGAATAATATTCTGCTATGTTAATGTATCACATTTTTATTATTCATTCATTCATTGTTGAACATCTAGGCTGTATCCATTTCTTGGCTATTGTGAATAGAGCAGCAATGAATATGATGAAAAAAAAATATCCTTTGGGTGTATGCCCAAGAGCAATATAACTGGCTCATGTTGTAGATCTGCCTCTAGCTTTTTGAGGGAGCTCCACAGTGATTTTCACAAATGCCAACACTGGCTTGCACCAACTAGCAGTGAATATATGTTTCCCTTTCCCCACATCAATCCAGCATTTGTCATCTTACTTTTTTTTCTCAGTCCTTCTGACAGAAAAATCTCAAAGTCATTTTAATTTGCATTTCCCCAACGGCTAAAGATATTGAACACTTTAAAAATAATGCTTCTCAGCTGTCTCTGCTTCACCTTTTGAGCATTCTGTGTCTAGTTTCATGCCCTGTTTTTAATTGAGTTTTATTTCCTTCGTGTCTAATTTTTGAGTTTGTTTTACATTTTAGATATTAACTCTCTTTCAGGTGTGTAGATGGTAAAACAGATGTTTGCATACTGTAAGCTGCTTCTCCATTTGAAGGATGGTGTCCTTTGTTGTACAGAAGCTTTTTAATTTCACGAGATAACATGTGGAAGGCATAAATTGGAGGACAATGAAAAATAGATTTAGTTTGATTTCAAATAGCAAGAGGGCACTTGTATCTGTCTGAGAGCTTTGTGCCCCCAAACCCCATATATATGTATGTGTGTGTGTGTATGTGTCTGTATGTGTATACATATACATATGTGTATATGGGGGCATTATTTTCTGTCCAGTAATTTCCTGCTGGAAGAGGGGCTGTTGTTTGGAAATTTTGGGGTCTGGAGTGACTTCATTCTTTGTCTTGGACCAAGTCATGGTAAGAGATTTGACCCAGGAGGAATTTCCATAAAAAATTTGAAAGACAGAGTAAACCCTTAAGCATGAGGCTAAGAAGTAGGAAAGGTATGTATAAGGGGAGGAGCCAGGGTGGGAGGGAAACCAGAGTCTACTCTGAGAAGGAGGCTAGTTGCTGTATTTCCCTAAGTCTTGAGCCCTGTCTTTAATCAGTTTAGATTTTCTGGTGTAGAAGCAACATTTTCCTAGAAGTAGGCACAACACCTTCCATTGGCAAGAGCCAGGAGGTATAGTCTTCTTTGATTTTAGAGAACCACAGCAGTCAAAGAACTGAGTGGCTTCAAAGAATGTCAAGATGATCTGAAATTTCTTCAGGGTTTCAGAGAGTGGGCAAGACAGAGCCATTACTTGATGTAAAGAAATCACCAGTCCTGTTGTTTCTGCTCTGAGAGATGAAAGGTTTCCCAAAGCATCAAGAAGAAGAACGAGTTGGGTGGCTTGTTAGCTAGACAGAAGGTACTAGAGTCAAGGAACAGTGGTAAGGTGAGGAAAACTTTAGGAGCAGACAGAGCCAGCAGAGTTAGGCTTAAGTAAGAAAAGGTGGTTAAGTAATTTACCTAGAGCAGGCAAGTTCTGGTCCGAGGTGTACTGAGAAGCAGAAGAGGGTTCAGAGGTGATGATGATGAGGTTTTATTGGTAAGGATGGAGGAAATGGATGGAGACAGACACAGGGAAGTAGGGTCTACCAGCATAGAAGTGAGGTTTGTGAAGTAGGCCTTTTCTGGACTGGTATGATCTGCTGAGAAGACACTAGGCAGAATGTGTTTTATGAGATTTTGTTGAAAGCTGAGAGGCATAGCCCGTTTAGGAAAGTCCTTCCTACCCTTTGTCATGTCTCACAGTATCATTACTGGTGGAGTAAAAGCTGGTGTGTGTGTTGGGGGAAAGATCAGACTAGGAGCAGAGCAAGGGAATGTTTACTTCTCAACTTGATACAAGACAAGATGTAGTCATCAGGAAGATGGAGAACCAGACCCCACGATGCCTGTGTTTTGAGTTACTCAGCTCTATTGAAGAAAGAGGGTCACTCTAGAATGTAAACAGGCTCTTAGGCAGCAGGGAGATCCAGCAGCGATGAACTAAATAAACCTCAAACAGCTGCACAGAATCATATTTATTGATTGTTACACAAAAGTTGTTTTCTGGGTAAAACAAATTCCTCATATCAAAGCCTCTAATGTAATCTCTGTGTGTGTGGTTTTTTTTTTGTTTGTTTTGTTTTTGTTGAAGGAAAACGCCACACCCCTGCAGCTTTAGCCCTGACTGTGTACTGTTTGCAGTATTCAATAATGCATGAGATTCCAGGTGAGCCAAGACCAGCTTGTGACCAAACTCATGCAAAGACTGTAAAGCTCCTTCAGAAAAACAACTCTATAGATAACAGAAAACAATCAGTTTTCTACAATGCTTTCCTCAAGGTCAAAGACATTCTAGAAAACAACGATTCATTCTAATGTCTACACTAAATACAGTGAAAAAACAGCTATTTCATTCTAATGTTTACATGATCGATCTCTCTCTCTCTCTCTCTCTCTCTCTCTATATATATATATATACATATATATATGTGTGTGTGTGTGTGTGTGTGTGTGTGTGTGTGTGTGTATCTCTATATATCGCTATATAAATGATTTTATTATGATTCCACTACACCACATAAAGTAGAGAGGCTCTTGGAGACCTGAAAAATCCAATCTCTCCTGAAGGGCTGAATTCTTGTTGTTGTTGTCTTTGTTGTTTTGTTTGTTTGTTAGTTTAGAAGGGTCTTCTCCAAGTTCCATTTTAAGGTTGGTCAGTTTGAACAAGGACAGAGTGGCTGATTGGCCAACAGCCATTGCTTCCTGAGAAAACTGCCAGGCTCTTCTTTTAGACTGCTAGGCTTCTGCCTTAGATGAGGAAGGCAAAAGCTGTCTTGGAAGTTTGCCATCTTTCTTACCTAGTCATAACTCTACCCTGTGTCTGTCTTCCTGTCAGGGATCTGGGTAACTCTTAGTTCTTCCTTTCCCTTCTTAGAAGGAACCCTAACTGCTGTTGGGGTTTCCTTTCCCTTCTTAGAGGGATACAGACTAACCCCTTCTGAGGTGGCCAAAGAGGTGGAATAGAGGGGCAGCAGTTCAAGTGTCTGAGAGGAGGGTTCATCTGAGGGGCTACACTACTACTAGGCAGATGGCAAAGATCTAGCACACGGGACATCTGTAGAGGGAGAAAGTGCATCCTTAGAGAGTGCTGTGTGCCAGAGATAGCACCTGTAGGAAAAAAAAAAAGAGACTGTTAGTGCTACTGGAATTCCTCCTGAGACACAAGAAAATAGTTGGGGCAGTTTCACTCTTATTAGAGGAAGAGGACAGACAAGAAAATCAACTTGGCAGGCTTTGTCATTGTCACTAGCAAGATTGATTTTTTTTTTTTTTTTTTTGGTGACAGAGTCCCATAGAAGGATAAGGTAACTGAGGAATCAGATGATCACTGTTTGTTGCATGGGACTCCTCGAGAAGGGAATGAGTGCCTGGAAGATTTGGAAGGGAGGGCAGTTAAAGTGAACATCTATACACAGTTTAAAAGAGATGCAAAAAAAAAAAAAAAAAAAAAAAAAAAAAAAAAAAAAAAAGCAAAAAACCAAACAAACAAAAAACAACAACAACAAAAAAAGAGATGCAGGTCACATGGGGGGGGGTTCCTCCTTCCTTTCTTCTTTTTCTTTTAAATTTAACTTTTTGTTGGTTCTTAACGAATTTCACATCGCATACCCCACGTCCCACTCATCTCCTTGTCTGTTCATACCAGCCTTCCAACCTTGCAACCACCCACTCAAAAGAAAAAAAGAAAAGAAAAGAAAAAACTCATTGTGGAAGCTGTAGTATGTCACAGTGTTCCCTACTGTCCACAGTTCTTAACTTGCAAATGTTCATTGCAAAGAGTCACTGCTCCAGTCTGAGGCCTTTGGCTTCTGCTATACTATCAATACTGGATCCTTACCTGGACTTCTCTAGGATATCCTGTTGCCCTGTGTCATGGACATCCTGCAACTTTGGATCTGTAGGACTGGTTAGCTCACCCAATGCCAATTCTAGCAAGTGGCCAGCTCTCCCACTGTCCTGCCTTCTGGACCAGCTCACCTGCACCCATGCCAGCAGGGGTCAGCTCTAGTGTGCTGCCGCTTGCTCTCAAGAGTACTGTAGGTGGTGATGTCCCATCTCATGACCCCTGGGCCAGCTCTCCCACCTGCTGCGGGTGGCTGGGAGTGTGGGTGGTGGAAGGGCATCTCTCCCTCTCCTATGCCACCCCACATCAGACAAGTGGCAGTGCCAGATCTGTGCTCACGCTTTACAGGCTGGCTTACCCACAACCCATAAAACCAGGGCCAGCGCTCCGGTGCTTCCTGGGAAAGGTACGGGGCCCACTCTTCAATGCAGCTGGAAAGGGGTGAAGCCCGTTCTCTGCTCTCATGCCTTCAGGGCCAGCTCTCCCATGATGTCTGAGTGCGGGCTGGGGCCAGCTTTGCACATTACCCCCAGGTGGCAGTCCAGAACAGGGACATCTGCCTAGTCTTTGGTAGCAACATATGCGCTTTGCTTCAGGACCCCAGACGTCCTCAGCAATAGCATGGTCTTAGGTAACACTGCTGGCTAATCAATATCAAACTGTTCTTCACTGGAGTCTCCAGTTTCCCCTGTCTTCATTGTGCATACATCTTTCTGCTTCTCTTTCTCTTCCATCTCTCCATCACTCACTTGCCCATCTTTGTGGTACCTGGGGCCTCTGGGTATCTGGGTCATTTCAGGAGTGCTATCTATGCTTCACCCATGCTGTGTGGCACTGGGCAGGGGGCCTCTTTTTACTTTTTCCCTCTTTCTTTCTTTTCAATTCTTAAATAGTTTTGTCCAGCATCACCCCAAGTGCTGAGATTAAAGTTGTGACATACCACAGCTGGCCTATCTCCCGTTTCTGTGAAGGTGTATTAACACTGTGATATTTTAAAGGGCACAGCTAAGGTGTGAAGATGTCCGTGTCTTACTCAGAGGATAGGACAGAGGCCCTGCATCCTAAGAGATAATGCGAGTTTCCTTCTAACCTTATCTCTATGGAAAACAAAGATGATGGACGCCTGCTGCTGAGAGCACGAAGCACTTTATTTTCTTTTCTCAAACCTGCATAATGTTTCATGGTGATATAAACTAAAGTAACCTCTGTTTCAAGAAGAGGCGGTAGGACCCAAGCGCATTGTGCATCCTAAGTCATAGCTGGAACAACTGATAGCTAATGAGGAAGTAAGGCCCCTGGGCTGACAGAGCTCTGAAATCTAGAGGTAGAGAAGGGACATATTGCTCTAGGCAAAATAGAAAGGGAAGGCTTCTTTCTCAGAATCCATCTCATGCAAGTCCATATTACTTTTGTTAGGGTCCACGAACTGCTGAGGAATGATATCCCCAGACTCAAATAGTTTGCGAAAGCAGAGAACGTTTATTGAGCAGAATTTCCTGCCTGCAGGGGTCTCCCCGTTCAAGACTCCTAGTGGGCTTGCAGGCCCAGCTTTTATTGTCAGTTAGGGCAATCCCAGAGAGGGGTATGTGCTCCTTTATGCTGATTGGTTAGCTCTGTCTCTAGGGGTCTGAGTGATTCTACAATTGGTTAGGCTCTGGAGACTTCCCAGGGGGTTGCTTACTCATTCTAGCTACCTATTCTAACTTCAGGCTAGATGACAAGGTGTCCTCGGATTGGTTGCCCAAAGCTGTGGTTGGCTGACTATGGGTTCCTGGATCTGGGTTCTCATTTCTGGGAAATAGAAACTTAGGCCTAGTCTCCCATGGGCCTAGTCTCCCAAACTGCCAGTTTGCAGCCTGTCACGGAGTCAGCCTGCCTCTGACTAACTCAGTCCTCTCACTTTAAACAAATTATACAGGAAGAGAGTCTAAAAGCTTTCAATGTGACTTTTTAAAAGATGGCTGGATAGATTAAGAGAACCTCTTTGTAATTTACCACATGTATTTGGATTTAAGTTCCTGTAATATAGAAAATACTAAACACACACACACACACACACACACACACACAAAACAATAAAAACTGGGCATCTAAAAGAACCCAGGAAGTGATATAATCTTACTTTTTCTGTTTCTCTGTCACTGAGAGATAGAAGCTCAAGCAAGGTGACCCAGGTACTGTATGAGCAGAAACAAAGACACTCCAATGTGGAGTGAAGGAACGAGGGGTGGGACACTGGCACTGTATCTCAGTCAGAGGAAAATGAACCTGGAGGTTTTAGGCAGTAATAGCAGGCAGGCATTGAAAGCCAGCAGAGCCTGGCATAGCAGCTCCTCTCTGGCATCTGGTAGTTTGTCCCTTGAGTCCCCTGTTGGGCTTTCTGTTGTTCCCATAGATGGGTATCTTATTAGCTGATTATAATACAAACGTCTCAATCCCATTAGATATGGTAAGGGATGCTGGAAATAGCTTGCTCATTAGGTGTCCTTAATGGCACAATGTCATGGCTCTTGGAATGTTTTGTTGTTCTCTTTTTCTTTGTCACGATGTCAGGCCAATGTGACTAGGACAGGAATTTTGGAAGGCATTTTGAGAGACACACATACTTGAGTCTGCAGTGGGGGAGTCAAATCCCATCTCTAGAGCCAGGTCCTCAGTGAGCTTAAACAATAGAGGAAAATTTGTCAACATAACCTTTGCAGATCAGAATTGTCTTCTTGTTCTTGGCAGGATTTTGGGAGCTCCCAGGAGGGAAGCTGCCACAGATCTTTCCTGGATCTTCAGTGTAAAGGAGAAAGAGATCAACAGATCAGTAGTTTGGCCACTACTACTAGAGGCCAAGATAGAGAGGACAAGCTTCCAGATTGAGGAAGAGAAAGAGGCAGTTATGGGTAGATTGTGGAGTAGGAGTAAGGGGAAAAGGAAAGTGTGGAGAGGCAGAGTCTGAGGAAGTCTGAGGAAGTTTAATAGGAAGGGGGCTAATTTGCCAGAGGGAATTCTGAGAGAGTATAAAGAATTAGTTTTAGTTATGCTAGGCTCCTGTGTGCAAGCATAACATAGTATAATTAATAATGTCAGGGACGGCAATGTTTGCCCAGTGGATGGGTTTCAAGTTGGGTCAGTTGTTGGTTGGCCATTCCCTCAGTCTCTGCTTCATCTTTGTCTCTGCATTTCCTTTAGACAGGACAAATTTTGGATCAAAAGTTTTGTGGGTGGGTTATTGTCCTTATCCCACCACTATCTGGCTCTAGGAGGCTGCCTTTCCAGGTTCCATGTCCTCACTCTTAGGCATCTTGGCTAGGTTACCTGAACTGCCTCCTGAAAGTCTCCGCCATCCCAGCGACTTCCTAGAGATTTCCTCCTAACCCCCAGCAGCTGCAGATTTCCATTCATTCTCTTGGTCCTCTGGTCTCTCCCCACTCCTGATCCTGCTCCCCCATTTCCCTCCCCATCTCCTATCCCACCTAGTTCCCTCCTTCCTCCCATTTCCTATGAGTATTTTGCCTCCCCTTCTAAGTGTGATTCAAGCATCCTTGTTTGGGCCTTCCTTCTTGTTTAATTTCTTTGGAGCTGTGGGGTGTGTCATGGGTATTCTGTACTTTATGGCTAATAATTCCACTTACCAGAGAGTACATAGCAAGAGAGGCTCTACCCAGCAGCTGACTGAAACATATGTAGACACCCACAGCCAAACATTGGACGGAGGTCAGGGACTCTTATGGGAAGTGTTGTGGGAAGAATTGAAGGCCCTGGAGGGAATGGGAACCCCACAGGAAGACCAACAGAGTCGACTAACCTGGATTCCTGAAAGCTCTCAGAGATAGCCACCAAATAAACATACACAGGCTGGAACTAGGACTCCTTGAACATATCTAGCAGATGTGCAGCTTGACCTTCATGTAGGTCCCAAACAACTGGAAAGAAAGGGCTATCCCAAAATCTGCTGCCTGTATGTGGGATATGTTCTAGCTGGGCTGCCTGGTCTGGCCTCAGTAGGAGAGGAAGCACCTCATCTTGCAGACACTTGAAGTCCAGGGTGGGAAGATACCCAGGGGTCCCCCACCTATTCATAGGAGATGGGGAGGGGGGAAAGGGGGAAGAATTGTGAGAAGGGGTGATCAGGAGGAGGGAAGTGAACAGGATGTAAAGTGATGTAATTCTAATATATGCTTCTTGGTCTTTCCCTCTTGCAGCTTTTAATCTTTGTTCTGTACGTTTTGTCTATTTGGTGTTCTAAACGCTTCTTGAGTCTGGCGCCTTAGACCACTCGGCCATCCTGACACCCTCTAAACCCTTCTTGCACCTTGATAGACATCTCTTTTTTTAGGTTAGGAAAACTTTCATCTATGATTTTATTGAAAGTATTTTCTGTATCTTTAACCTGGGTTTCTTCTTCCTCCTTTATTTTTAGATTTGGTCTTTTCTTGGTATCCAAGATTTCCTGGATGTTTTGTGTCAGGATTTTTCTTTTTTCTTTTTTTTTTTTTTTGGTTTAGCATTTTCTTTGGCCAAGGTATTCATTTCTTCTATTATGTCTCAGAATATAAGATGCAGAATTTAAGAGGCAGAGGATGACGAGGAGAGCTTGGAAGTGTTGTCTTCAGGAAATGACATGGCTGATACATACACATATCACAACAGCAACAATTGCCTTCACAAGACCTGTAAAAGATCAAGCCAGCAACCAATAACCAGCCCAACTTGAGACCCATCCCCTGGGCAAGCACCAGTTCCTAACACTATTAAGATACTCTGTTATGCTTGCAGACAGGAACTTGTTGCCCTCTAAGAGGCTCCACTTAGCAGATCACCCAGACAGATACAGACTCTCACAGCTAAACAGTGAATGGAGCTTGGGGACCCTTTGTAATTTACCACATGTATTTGGATTTAAGTTCCTGTAATATAGAAAATACTAAACACAAACACACACACACACACATACACACACAACAATAAAAACTGGACACCTAAAAGAACTCAGGAAGTGACATATTCTTACTTTTTCTGTTTCTGTTTGGATTTAAGTTCCTCCTTAAGAATAGGAGGAAAGATTGTGGGGCCCCTAAGAGGATAGGAGCTCCACAGGAAGACCAATAGAGTCAAGTAACCTGGCTCCTTGAGAGCTCTCAGAGATGGAGCCACCAAAAGAGAACATACTTGGGCTAGAACGAGGCTCCTGATATATATGTAGCAGATGTGCAGCTTATTCTCCATGTGGGTCCCCCAACCACTGAGGCACAGACTCTCTTTAAAGCTGTAGCCTGACTGTTGTATCTGTTCCCCAATGAGGGGCTGCCTTGTCTGACCTCAGTGGGAGAGGATCTGCCTAATCGGACAGAGACTTAAAGTGCCAGGGTGAGAGGATTTGGGGGTGGGGGCATGACTCTGTGATGGGGAGACTGGGAGCATGTGGGATGTAAACAAACAAACAAACAAACAAATAATAAATCAAATGGAAAAAGTAGCCAAGAAGAAAATTAAAAGGAAAAGAAATAAAACTATGTTCACCTTGAAAAAAATTAGGTTCAGAAGTCTGAGGTAGACAAACTTGATGTGCAGCCCAAAGGGAAGGACATGAGTGGGGTAAAAGGTAACTTGAGGTGGGAAACATTTGACAGTTTGCAGTTTCACTGGAGATATTTTTTTCCCCAAAGATTGATAGGTTCAAACATGGCAAATTTAGGCAGCAGTTGTGGTTGAGGGCCAGATCAAATCCAACTTTAGCACCCCAGTCCACCCCAGCTTACCCCAAATAAGTCAAAGGCTGTCTTTAAGAATAGGTAAGCTACAGCCCACAATGTATGTCTAAACCAGCTGGGGCTAGTTTACGTCTTGAATTTCAGTTCAGTTTAGGAATGCAGCCAGAAGGCAGTTACCTTGAAGTTCTCAGGTGTTCCCCAGGAAACTATCAAGAAGAATGAAAGACCCCTGGGGTCTGAGGCAGATTGAAGTCCAGGTGACACCACATGCAGCACCTCCTTTCTGCTCAGGAAGGAGAGCGGCTGGTGTTGTGCATGGGCCCTGGAAATGGCAAAGGTGGCCTTCCTGAGTGTCAGGGGTTGGCTTCAAGAAGAGAAAGAGTTTAACCAAAGCTCACGATTCTCTCACAGGGCAGTAAGGCTGCCAGAAGCCATGGCCCCAGATGTGATGAGGTCTCTGGGTCACATACTGACCCCATAATGAATTTGGAGGGTTAAGTGTCTCTTAGGAGAGGAAGGAAATTTGAGAAATGGGGGATAGAAAAAGGTTCCTGGGGAAGGAAGGGGCCCAGTGGGGCTTGGCCTGCCAGGAAGCCCTTTCTGGGGTTTGGCACCAAACGTAAAAACTATGTGAGCTGAGGAAAATGAAAGAGTAGATTTAGTTTAACATCAAAATGGCAAGAACAGACTTACTTGTCTAAAAGATAGGCATTCCCAAACCCTGTGGCTGGGTATCTTGGGGTATAGGAGGAGGCAGAAGGGAGGGTCTGAGGATATGCTGGATAGTTGAGAGTGGGGTCAGGGGAGAGGGATGGCTTCACCAGGCACAGAAACTGCTTTTCAAAATCGCTGTAGGAAATTAGTCAAGGTTGTGTGTTTATTTTGCAACCCCTGATCTCCAGGGCTTGTACTGAGAGTTGGCTGCTTTCTATAGTCTCATGTGTAGTAGGTTTTCTAGCTCTGATTTGGGATGGGGGATTTTCTTTATCATTTGTAAATTGTTGGTCATACTGCTTGCTTTGCTCGGGTCCTGGTCAGAAAGTCCTTTCCTGTGCCAGTCAGTTCCAGGATAGCCAAAGAATTATACACTATAACACTATAACACAAACAGTATAACACAAAACAGTACAAAATAAAGCTTCAAAACCAATCAACTAACCAAACAACCAAAAACAAACAAACAAACAAACAAACAAAAAACAAAACAAAAAAAACCCAAACAAACAAACAAACAAAAAAAACCAAGCTGCTGGAGGTATCACCATCCCAGATTTCAAGTTTACTGCAGAACTTGATAAAAACTGTATGGTACTTGCATAAAAAAACCCGCACGTTGACTAGTGAAATAGAAGGTCCACATGTAGTCCCACTCCTACAGCCAAGAGTTCAACAATACACATTGGAGAAAAGACAGCACCTTCAAGAAACAGTGTTGGCTAAGCTGGATAGCTATGTGTAGAAGGATGAAAACTAGGTCCTTATCTCTTACCCCACAGAAAACCTCACTCCAACCAAACCAGGGTCCTCAACATGAGACCTGCTATCCTGAACCTGAAAGAGAAGAAAATGAGGGATTTGCTTCCCACAATTTATTAAGAAGCAGGTAACTGGAGTGCCTATGTAGCTCAGAAGTAGAGTGTTTGCATAGCATGCATGAGGCCCTGGGTCTGACTGTCTACCTGGTACCATAAAGAAAATGAAAGAAAGGAAGAATCAAAGAGGCAAAAGGGAAACTGTTATTAAAGGTACCTGGATGTTTGTGTATTTTTACATTTTCTGAAAATAAAGTAATCTGAAGGGGTTTATTTTTCCTCATGAAATACAGAAAAAAAGGTCAATTTTAGAGCATAAGAATTTGTGTGACGTTTGCAGGACTCTACAGTACTGGTGCTGCACCTTCTTTTATATGTCTGACACTCTCTATTTTAGTTTGCCAAGACCTGATGAGCATCAAGCAGCAGATGCAGTGCTGGAAGCAGCTAGGCAGCCTTCATGGGCCTTGCTATTGTCACTACATTAGTGTGCTTGGGAAATGTACATCTAGAGAATAAGGGAATCGGACCAGGCCATGTTCATTTCCTGAAGTGTTTCTCAGGATTACCTAGTGCAGTGGGTAAATTCTGGACTTTTTTTTTCTTTGAGTAGGTTTTCCTGCCCACCATTTTACTACCAGATCAAACACACAAGATTTTGAAGACTACTTTCAGAATAGCCAGAAGCAGAGAGGAAGCTTGTTACAAAAAGAGAAGAAGGATATCCTGGTTTTTGCCCACACAGCAGGATCTACCGCACCGGGTCCAGTGAGAACGGAATTTTCCAGTGAAAGAATTCTAAGACTGAAGTTGAAATTTTAACCCTTTCTCTAAACAAAGTTAGGGAAGAGTATGAAAACATACAGCTTAGGTAAGAAAGCAAGATACAGGTCGGTAGCTCTGAGGCTGGATGCTTGCTACCATGCCCTGCAAGGTCCAGGGCTTGATCACACACACACACACACACACACACACACACACACACACACACACACACACACACTTCTGCAAGTAACAAACATATGCAGTAAGCAATGAACAAAGCCAAAGCCATCCTAGAAATACTTACCTGGCCAAAAAGACACAATTTTGCTTTGAATGCTTTGGTTCTTCATACTCCTGAGCCACACAGAAAGAAAAGTTTAGCTGTTTCTAAAACATGGAGACTCAGTTTATGAAGTACACAAATGGCTTGATTTTGGGAAGTCTTCACATTTAGCCAGTGGGCACATTTTAAAAATAGTCCACAGGAAGCAGTTGGTGTCAATTCCAGTTCCTCCCAGTGTGGAGAGCAGACCCAGAGCTGTCAGGAGGCCAGGGAGTTGTGGACATTATACAAATGGCTGAAGGTTGCCCTTTGCAGACACCACCTGCCAGGCAAGAGATTTTGAAGACTGAAGAGACTCCTAACAGAGCACAGGGATTACCATCCCAGTGACAGACTCCACTTCCTACTGCTGAGATTGCAGTGCCTCTCACTTTATTGGCTGCCAGGGTGAGTTTGTCCACCCCTTCCCTTGGCCCAGTCTGTATGCTTCCTCCCACTGTTCTGTGCCACCTGCCTCATGGAGCTTTATTCAATAAAGAAAGAAAACCATTGTTCAATTAATATTTACACAAGCAATGGGCTCTGGAGCTAAAACTATAAACTGTATTATGTAAATATTTTTACTTCTTACTTTAAATTTACAAATGTAGGCATCTTTATTATTGCATTGTAGTAATTTGACTCTATGTTGACCGTGTATAATGAACAAATTTGGTAATAAAGATCCCTTTTCTTCAGCCATTAATCATTCTTCTGCATTGGAAATTCTATACTCTCTTAGTATTTAAAAAAACATATCGAGGGATGTTTCAATCAGTGGTTATTTTACCTTCCCGAAGAACCAGATGTAAATCCCCAACTCTATCTCTGGGGTCCTATTGAGATTTTTGAACTCTCTTTATGTTCATGAATGAGAAGAATCATTATTGTTAAAGTAATCATGATACTTAAAGAAATTGTAGTGTGTGTGTGTGTGTGTGTGTGTGTGTGTGTCAGTATATATGTGTAACAGTGAGTTAGTTGACCTGCTTTGGCTCTCGGTGGGTCAAATGTGCATACTACACCCACCCAAGAGCTCTCTAGATTCACGAATGAAACACACACACACACACACACACACACACACCAGCTAATTTTAATATGCCTTGACTAGCTCAGTGGTTGAGCACTTCTAAACCTCCCCATGGCTAGTTCACATTTCCCTCCAGTATTCCTGGTTTAACACCTCCTAAATCTATACTTTATCTTTGCTATCCTGTTACCTTCTGGGGAGACCCCACTCCCCATAGGACTACATTCCCTTTCTACCTATATTGTTGGATGGTTTCTCTCCTGCAGCTCTTAAATCTGATCCATCTGATCCCTCTGCCTCCAAGTCATGGCGATCCTACATTCTTTCCTCTCCATCCCCCTCTGCATCCCTTCCCCTTCTCTTCCCACCAGTCTCTTGTCCACTTAATGTAAAAGCCCACACTTAATCTAAAAGTTCCCACTTAATCTAAAAGTCCTACCTCTGTCTCCCTGCCTAGCCATTGGCTGTATGGCAATTCTTTATTACCAGTCAAAGACAGCTGGGGGCATGGATCCTCAGGTCTGGAAGCGGCTTTTGGGAGCTGAATTAAGACAAAGCATTAGAACCAATTCTCAACGTGTGTGTGTGTGTGTGTGTGTGTGTGTGTGTGTGCGCGCGCGCATAGTATGTGTATGGTGTGTGTATGTGTTGTATATGAATGAGGAGTGCGTGTGGTATATATATGATGAATGTGGGGTATGCATGTGGTATATGGGGTGTCTGTGTGTGAGTGTGTATGATGTGTATGGTATGTGTGATGAGATTTGCATGTGTGGTTTATGGTGTGTGTGAGGTGTCTGGTGTATGTATTCGATATATGTATATGTGGTGGATATATATGTGTATGTGGTATTTATACGTTTGTGTGTTTGTAGGTTTTTGATTCCCTTCTATAATCTGTTCAATATACTTCCAGTTCAATATGTAAGTTCTTGGCTCTTGTTGCTATGTCTGTCACCTGCTGCCTTTGCTCTGCATGACTCTACCTGACTCTCTCATGGCCTCTTCAGGTCCTTGCACAGGAATAGTAGAATTGGCTCTATTTTAGTTTTCTTAAGGAGCCTCCACACTTATCCCCAGTGGCTGCAGTTATCTGCATCACTGCCAACAGCCAATAGGTTCCTTGTCAACCCTGCATATACCTGCCTGCAGTTTTGGCTGTTTTCTTGATGATAGAATCTCAGCATAATTTTAACTTGCTCTTTTCTAGTGGGCAAAGATGCTGAACAATTGTGTACTGATTGACCATTTATACCTTTTCAGTTGTAAAGGATTCAACTCACTTGCTTTGTTCACTGATTATGTTTACTCTGTTGGTGTTTGTTTTTTGCATTCTTTATATATTTTGGATTTAACTTTCCATTGGACAAATATCTGGGAAAGATTTTTTCCCATCATGTGGAGTGTTCCTTCATTCTGTTTCTACCCCATGCCTCCCTCCCTCCCTCTTTCCCTCCCTCCTCCCTCATATGCATACACCTGAGAACCACAATGTGTTTGTTGCAATCAGAAGACAATGTTCAGCAGTCAGTTTATGGGTTATGGTGATCAGATTAGGCCATCAGGTATTGGGGCAGTTGCCTTTCTTTACTGGCTGAGTAATGTTGCTAGCTTTTATTTGTCAATTCTTGGTACTGTTTACTGAGCCTTGGGTTGCATTCAGAAAGACATTGTCTCTGCCTATATCTTGGAGTGTTTCTCTTGCTTCAAAAATTTAAGTCTTGGCACTCTAACATGCCCAAGATCAGAGGTGAGGAGTACACAACATCTGTCCCAATACCGGGAGTAACTGGGACCAGCAGGACCAGGCACACAGGAACTCCGCCAGCCCAGTGACTCAGGTTCCTGGTCTCTCTGGGCCAGCTGTGCCCTGAGCAGACCTTGGGTGCAAGCTCCACAGCCAGTCCCACAACACCCAGATGAAGCTCTACTCCCAGGTGCTCTAACACACCCAGGATCAGAGGTGAGGAGGACACAACATCTGTCCCAACGCTGGGAGTAACTGGGACCAGCAGGACCCAGGCACACAGGAACTCTGCCAGCCCAGTGGCTCAGGTTCCTTCCAGTCTCTCTGGGCCAGCTGTGCCCTGAGCAAACCTTGGGAGCAAGCTCCACAGCCAGTCCCAAAACACCCAGAAGAAGCTCCACTCCCAGGTGCTCTAACAAGCCCAGGATCACAGGATCCCAGAATCACAGGATCACAGAGACAGCTTGACTCTGAGGGGTTCTGACACAACCATGATCACAGGAAGGACAGACTACAGTCAGATTTAGCAAGGGCAGGTAGCACTGGAGATAACCAGATGATGCAGAGCAATCAGTCCTACCATGTGAACTCCTTGGTTGGTGGCTGAGTCCCTGGGAGCTCTGAGGGTACTAGTTAGTTCATATTGTTGTTCATCCTAAGGGGCTGAAAACCCTTCAGCTCCTTTGGTCCTTTCTCTAACTCCTTCATTGGGGACCATGTACTCAGTTCAATGGATAGTTGTGAGCCTCTACTTCTGTGTTAGTCAGGTACTGTCAGAGCCTCTCTGGAGGCAGTTATATCAGGCTGGCTTGTCCTTCCTTCAGTCTCTGCTCCACAGTCTCTACAACTCCTTCTGTGGGTATTTTGTTCCCCCTTTTAAGAAGGAATGAAATGCCCACCTTTTGGTCTTCCTTCCTTACGAGTTTCTTGTGGGTTGTGGGTTGTTCTTCCTGTATTCCGAACTTCTGGGTTAATAATCACTTATCAAAGAGTGCATACCATGTGTGTTCTTTTGTGATTGGGTTACCTCACTCAGGATGATATTCTCCAGATCCATCCATTTCCCTAAGAATTTCATAAATTCATTGTTTTTAATAGCTGAGTAGTACTCAATTGTGTGGATGTACCACAATTTCTGTATCTATTCCTCTGTTGAAGGACATCTGGGTTGTTTCCCGTTTCTGGCTATTATAAATAAGGCTGCTATGAACATGGTGGAGCATGTGTCCTTATTACATGTTGGAGCATCTTCTAGGGATATGCCCAGGAGTGGCATAGCTGGGTCCTCAGGTAGAACTATGTCCAATTTCAGGAGTTCTTTAGGAGGAGAAAAGAAAGGAAAGAAATGGAAGAATTGGATACTTGACCATTAGGAGGCCACTAGTCGAGATGGTTTATAAGGGCTACCACAACTCCTGGACAATGATAAAAGAAGCCAATTTCTGGGGTGCTAACTTTGTAATGAGCGGTTCAGGTTGTGGCCATATCTTCATCTGGGACCGGCACACTGCTGAACATTTGATGCTTCTGGAAGGTGATAATCATTTGGGCAAACTGCCTGCAACCCCATCCATTTGATCCAATTCTACCCTCATCTGGTATAGATTATGATGTAAAGATCTGGTTGCCACTAGAAGAGTTAAGAATTTTTAATCAAAAACTTGCTGATGAAGTTATAACTCGAAATGAACTCATGTTGGAAGAGGCTAGAAACACCATTACCATTCTAGCCTCTTTCATTGTTGAGGATGTTGGCATCACTGAATCATATCTGAGCTGACCATCTGGAGGGTAACAGATCAGAAGGTTCAGGTCAGGAGAATGAAACATCCTTTCATGAGGATGAAGAATAAACAACTCCTTGGCAAGTACTTAGATGTTCTGAAATTTGTATATGACATTTATTGTGTCTTCTTTCTTTACAGAACTTTATTGAAATTTAAGGCTATGTTTTTTTTTTTGTTTTCTTTTATGTTTTTTTTTTTTGTCTTTGTTTTGTGTTTTTTGTTTTGAGTTCTTCCCCATTTTGAGGATAACCAAACATTCATTTGCAATGAACTTGTGCATGAGTTGGGAGAGTGTGTAAAACAAAACAAGCAAAATGTTCTTGAAACTTTTTGCCGTGTATGGAGTCCTAAAAAACTGCAAAGTGCAGTATTTCCCTAACCCTCAGATGTGGGAGCTTGGATCAATGTTGAGAAGTCATTTTTATTGTAGTGAAAATATTGGTTTGAATAAATTTCTACACTTGCAAAAAGAAAAAAATAAAGATTGTTTTCTAGTTCTAGAAAGACTGTCATTAGAAGCCTGATAGGGATTGCATTGAGTATATAGGTTGGTTTTAGTAAAATTCACTTTAAAAAACATTACCTCTCTCTGTCTATGAGCAAAAGAACTTGTAGGTTTTCTTCAATTTCTTTCTTCTATGGTGTGCAGTTTTCATTGTAGCAACCTTTTATATTTGGGTGGGTTTGCTTGGAGGGTATTTTAAATGTGACCCCTCCCCCATTTCTTCTTCAGAGTGCTTGCTATTGGTATACAGGACTACTTCTGATTTTCTATGCTTTTATTTCAGTGAAGTCGTTCATCAAATCTTGCTGTGGTCTTCCAGTTCGTTTATTCATAGAAAATGGAGACAATTGGAATTTCCCCCATTTATTTCTCTTACCTAAATATTCTGGATAATATTTTAATTACTACATTGAATAAGAGTGGTGGATGTTCCACTAAAATCAGGGACTAGACAAGGCTGCCCACTCTCCCCCTGCCTATTCAATATTGTACTTGAAGTCCTAGCCATAGCAATTAGACAACAAAAGGAGATCAAAGG
>NW_022196903.1:59377107-59377536 GCF_008632895.1 Mastomys coucha
GGTACAGAGCTAAACAAAGAATTCTCAATTGATGAACACCGAATGGCTGAGAAGCACCTAAAGAAATACTCAACATTTGGCCATTTTCTCTTGGGTGAGTTTCTGAGACCTGAGTAGCCAGCCGGAAGCCACAGGCCCCACGACTCCCAGGGGAGCCGCAGGGCAGCAGGGACAAGATCCTCTCAGCTTCCGAGTGACAGAGGGGGTTCAGCGTCCTCCTCTGCCCCTTCCCTGCAAGTGGATCGCCTACCTCCAGAGAGCGCATTAAGCCAGAGACCCTGGCAGGATCCGCCTTTGTCTCTCCGGTGAGGTTCTGAGACTGGAGCAGCCAGCCCGGAGGCGACCTAGGCCAGAGACCCCAGCGGGATGCGCCATTCTCTCTTGGGTGAGTTTCTGAGATCAGAACAGCTACCTTGGAGGAACAGGCCC
>NW_022196903.1:59385042-59385227 GCF_008632895.1 Mastomys coucha
TTTGGAATACAGGAAGAACAACCCACAAACCACAAGGAACTCAAGAAGAAGGAAGACTAAATGGTGGAAGTGCACTCTTTTTTAAAAGGGGGAACCAAATACCCATGGAAGGAGTTCCAGAGATTAACTGTGGAGCACAGACTGAAGGAAGGGCAAGCCAGCCTAAATATAACTATCTCCTGAGA
>NW_022196903.1:59385332-59386281 GCF_008632895.1 Mastomys coucha
TTGATCTGAGTACAGGGTCACCAGTGAAGGAGTTAGAGAAAGGACCAATGGAGCTGAGGGGTTTGCAGTCCCTTAGTACGAACAATTATGAACTAACTAGTACCCTCAGAGCTCCTAGGCTCTCAACCATCAACCAAGGACTGCTCATGGAGGGTTCTGATTGTTCTGGCAGCATGTGTATAGTAGACGATTTCAATTTGATCATCAATAGGAGGAGAAGAGCTTGGCCCTGTGAAAGTTCTGTGCCCCAGTGTAGGGGAATGCCAGGGCCAATAAGTGGGAGAGGGTGGGGTAGCAGGCATGGGGAGAGGGGAGGCAACAGGGGTTTGTTTTTGTTGTTTTTGTTTGTTTCTTTGTTTTTTGGAGGGGAAACTAGGAATGGAGAATTTACATGTAAATAAAGAAAATATCTAATAATAAAAAAAAAAGAGTGGTGGATGTTGACACACATATTCTGTTCCTGATCAGAGGAACAGCTTTCAAATTTTCACCCTTCAGTGTAATGTTGGCTATGGGTGTGTTTCACATTGTCTTTTTATATTGTGGTGTGATTCTTATGTTCCCAATATGTTCAGGATTTTTTTTTTCATTAAAAAAAAATCCAAATTTTGTTATACATTTCTGTATTTACTGAAGTGATCATATGATTTAATTCTTTATTCTATTTTATATATTGTGTTATAATTATTGATTTATATATACTGACCAATTTTTGTATTCATGAGATAAAATAAAGTCAATTGTGGTTCATGATCTGTTCAGCATGTTGCTGGATTTTATTGCAAGCTGCATATCCACATGAACCATTCCATCAGAGTCAACTCAGAGCTCTCGATTTAATGCATGTAGTTTCAGGTCCAGGTGAGATAGAATATAAGGAAGCACAGAAGATCTGCAGGCTTTTTAACATTCCAACTGTACCTTAAATTTATAGAATTTATAGAGTTTT
>NW_022196903.1:59386291-59390601 GCF_008632895.1 Mastomys coucha
TTAACACAACTGTTTTCATAGCTCAGGCTGGCCTCAAAACCTACTACATATCTGAGGATGGGTCCTCCTGCCCCCACATCCTGAAATTACAGGTGTGCACTAAATGGTCAGTTCATTATTTTCAATAAAACACTTCACCAAAACCGTTTCTGGCAAAAGACTTACATATCCCTTATGATCAAAACTGTAATAGGAATTGTAATTATTTTCATAATGATAAAGGAGTCAGGAGGTATATTAAGGAAAAGATTATGATAACAATTGAATAATTTATTTAAGAATATTGCTGTGAACCCAGACATTTTCTACACTTACTTATTAGTACTGATAGAGCTGTTTAAGGCACATCACACATCCATACTGAAAGCATTAGAGATGAGCACCTTTAGAGATGAGCAAAGACTTTGAGTGATTAAGTAGTGTTCCAGGACCATAACCAGTGGCACTGTTAATCTCATCCAAGGCATGTTCAGTAAGCCTCTTTCATCACACATATGAAGATTGGTCAACAACTCTGTCCTAGAGAGATTCCAAGCTGAAACATTCCTGAGGTTAGAACTTGTAATTGCTTCATCTCTAAATTGGATAGTTGTCTTCAAATTGAAAGTCTGTGATACCTTCTAATAGTGCTTTTTATATTAAAATCATAAATCAAATTCTTCAGAAGAACAAATGAAAATGAACAATGGGAGTCATTCTTATGAAATATTTATCTTTCATAGTCAGGAACCCTTTTTTTCTGACACTAGCTTCCTCAGTTCCTAATGGATTTTGGATATGTTGGTTTTAGTTTTTAAATTTCATTTTATCATTTTATGTATACAGTGTTTGTCTGAATTTATGTCTGTGTACCATATGTATGTCTGGAACCCATGGAGTCCAGAAGAGGGTGTCCAAGTCCCTGCAATAGGAGTTAAAGGCAATTGTGAGCTACATGGTGCTGGGAATCACAGCCTCTTAACCTTTGAGCCATCTCCCCATTACCTATTGTTGTCTTGATAAAAGTTTTAACCTTTTACCTTTTATGTTATCTTTATCTACCGAATAGGCCAAAACAACTTAATAAAATTTCTAGTTCTTACATTTTAGTTGGGCATTTTCCTTATTCTTACCAAACGGCTTCTTCAGAGGAACAGAATCGACACATACAACTTACTAAATTAGCTAAGTTTTAAATAGTAACAACAGCTGAGTCACACTGAGAGGCCTACCTTCCAGTGAAGACTGGGTGTTCAGCAGGTAGAGTTGTCCCACAGTGGCTGTCTCACACCGGGGGAGCCGACAGTGCTAGAGTTGCTCAGTCCAAGAGGCTTGGGTGCCTCAGTAGTTCCAACCAATGCTGCATATTTATGACACAGTATGTAAGTTCCCATTTTCTCCACGTGGAACACAGGCCCCTTCATGATAGTGGTACTGAGATAGGGAGATGGAGTGGAAAGGTGGGGGGATAAATGTGTGCGGCATCGGGAGAGAAAAGCTTTACAGTAAGTGTTCTGGCTTACTGCCACGACCACATTCTCAATCCAGTTAACTATAATGAAAAGCACATAAAGAATGCATGAAGGAGTCTGGAATACGAGAGCGCTTGCTTGGCATGTGTACAGCTCTGTGTTCAATCTCCTGAACTGCATCTTAATTACCTTAAAAACAGCAACAGAATTGAACACTAATATGCTTTGTGAGATGTTAAGCAGGAGAGAGGCAAAGTTCTTGGCTATACAGGGTATAAAGTCTCTGTGCTCACAGATAGTCCAGGAAAACCAGAAATGTTAAACACTCAGATTTTTCTCTTCAACAGAAGGGGTTTGTATATCTTTCTACCTGGGAACCTGGGAACAGGTATATTTAATAACCTGGGTGATTTTTGCTGTCTGTAGGGCCAGGCTTCACCTAATGATTATCCCAGACCCTTCTTCCCTAGACAGTTGAACTCTGCCTGGTGTACAGGCAAAAGCAAGATGACAAAATTACCATCCATTTGCTTGGTCATTGTTCCTTGCAGAATGTACCACTGCATCTAAATCAGCACAACCGGTAGAGTCATTCATAGTGGGAGAATCGCCAGGTAACTGGTTCTGTGTATTTTAAATGACACTGTCCATTGGGAGCTTGATAGTTAACACCTTGTTATTCAGGCTTCTTCAGAGGAACAGAATCGACACATACAACTTACTAAATTAGCTATGTTTTAAATAGTAACAACAGCTGAGTCACACTGAGAGGCCTACCCTCCAGTGAAGACCGGGTGTTCAGCGGGTAGAGTTGTCCCACAGTGGCTGTCTCACACCGGGGGAGCCGACAGTGCTAGAGTTGCTCAGTCCAAGAGGCTTGGGTGCCTCAGTAGTTCCAACCAATGCTGAAAACTTGAAGGCTTTCTGGAGAGCAACTGGTTCTCAGTCCACGATCAAAGCTTGGAAATGTTAGTTCAAATTTAAGGGCTACAGTTAATGTGTAAGACCTACAAGGGCAGAATTCTGGGGACTGTGGTTCTTATCAGATAACAACCTACATGTTTTCATGCCTCTAGCAAGTTTGCTTGACCCAGCTGTACCAGATGTGTTAGATTGGTTGTAGGCAGGAGATATGCAGGCAGGAAGTATGTCAGGATATATGTTTGCCTGATTGGACTTGATAGAAAGTAGGAAGGTCTTGAGGTTTTGCCTTTTTAAGCCTCTGCAAAATGTGACTCATCAATTTCTGGGATCCCTGAAATGGTCCTGGCCAGAGTCCATGATCCTGGCCAATATTTAAATAAAGCTTGCTTTAAAATTGGCTCAAAAATTATGATACTGGTCTTTCTCTTGTGGTTCTCAGTTTTAACAATATACCAGTAAAGTAATTTATCAGTGGTTGTAATGACTGGATAAGTTAACTTGGCACCGAGAGGATGACCAAAGGAAATAGCAAGCTAAATAATCTTCCTCCTGCCATGGCTCATGTGCTAACTTATGTTTCTTCTTTTGAAAACTATCCATTCACTTTATTAGCCCATTTATTTGTATTTCTAAATTTTTATTTATTTTTGTATGTGTAAGTATTTTGCCTGCATGTTTATCTGTGCACTGTGTGTGTACCTGGTGCTTATAGAGGCCAGAAGCCCATTTTAGATCCTTTGGAACTGGAGTTATAGACAGTTTTGAAAAACCATGTAAGTGCTGGGAATTGAACCCAAGTCCTTTGCAAGAGCATCTTAAGAAATCTTAGCCACTGAGCCATCTCTCTAGACACTTAGTCAATTAATTGTTTGTCAAAGGTTTTATTTTGAGGGCTATCTTAAGGTTTTATTCCTGTGATGAATCACTATGAACAAAAAGCAAGTTGGGTAGGAAAAGGATTATTCAGCTTACACTTCCAGATCATAGTCCATCACTGGATGAAGTCAGGCCAAGAGCTCAAGCAGGGCTAGAACATGGAGGTGGAACCTGTAGTGGTGAGTTGATGCAGAGGCCATGGAGGAATGCTGCTGCTTACTGGCTTGCTCCAGTCTACTGCTGCTGCTGCTGCTGCTCTTGGTGGTCATCCCATGGTACTGGCATCTCTAAAACTCCTTGGGTCCCTTGCTGCAACTGGGCTTCACTTTTACCAATAACTTCTCATAGCCTCTTTTCCTGGTGCTAAGTCTTAACTTCTTTGAATGACCCCTTTAGTCCGAAGCCTTCAACTGCCACTGAGGCTACATCTTCAACAATGGCCTCTCTTGGTCTTTCTCAGTGCCAAACCTCAGCTGCTCTTTAGGATCCCTTCATGCCTTCAAAACCAGTACCACCTGTGTGACTCTTAAATATTACCAACCCTGGCTGCCAGCATGCAGTACACCTCGGCTGCCTCTGGAAATAGCTTCTCTGTGTTCTCAGAAATCATTTCCCAGAAGATTTCACCTCAGTGATGCTGATCTCACCTTAATCACCACTAATTTCTTAGCTCCAGATAACCAGCATCAATTGTCCCAGTAACATAAAGGTTTCACTTTAATAGTTCTGGAATCTTGTTAATCACAGCTGATTCTTCAGTCCTAGCTAACCAGAACCATGGAATCATAAATCAAAATAGTAGGAGATTTCCAAAGCCAGGCCTCCATCTTCTGCACTGCTCTCAATTTTTGTATCTTCCAAGCTCTTACAGAATATACCACCGAAGTCTCAACACTCAATGGTTCTTATAGCCCAAAGTTCCAAAGTCCTTCCACAATTATCCTCAAAACGTGCTCAGGTCTGTCACAGCAATATCCCACTACAATGGTGCTGTCTCCCGATTGGGTGCTCTAGGACTGGGACGAACAATTATCTGTGGGAGCAAACAGTTAGTAAGGA
>NW_022196903.1:59392785-59403769 GCF_008632895.1 Mastomys coucha
TAGAAACAAAAATCTTTTGACCCCAGAGCTGTAACCAGCTGGTTCAAGCAGGGCAGGTGTAAATGATCCCGTCCCTCTTGTGCGTTCCACAGCTCTTAGAGAGGCTGAGTTCCTGAGCCCCCACGCAGAACCAGGGACCAGACTTGTAAAAAATGGACTTGTAACCAGACTGTAAAACAATAATCAATGGAAAATCATCAAATCTAACTCTTTTAATAATAATTTCTAAGGAAAAAACGTCTAATCCAAGAATATAGAAGGTGCCTCTGAGTTAAGGCAACCTAAACTCTTTGGAATCAATTCTGTGCAGACGTCAGGGGCTGTACGCACGCCACACCGAACAGCTCAGCGGGTGTGCACCTCACTCTGTCAGGCGCGGGCCACCTCCCCGAACTCCACCTCACGCGGGCTGGCCCACTCCACCTCGCGCGGGCTGGCCCAGGACGGAGGACACAGAGGAGGACACAGAGGACTCAGGTGTGGAGCCAGCAGCCAGCCGCTCACGCAAACAGGCGCAGGCTCCTGGGCTCGGCCGGCCGCCGCAAAGCATTTTGGGAAATGTAGTCCAAAGGGACCTGTAAGCTGTAACCCCTGTCTGTCTGGTATTAATTTGTCTTAGTTAAAGTTTTGTTTCTAGGTCCTCTAGAAATTGGTCTATGTGCTTATTTTTATTTTTTTGCCCCAATACTGTACTTTCTTTGTTACTATGGCTCTGTATTATAATTAAAGGTCAGGCATTGTGAACCCCCAGTAGTGTTACTTTGGCTATCTGTGGTCTTTCATGTTGATATATGAATTGTAGCATTGTTGGTTCCAATTTTGTAAAGCATATCATTGGGATATTAGTGGACATTTCATTAAACTGATCATGTTATAAGCTGCAAATCAATCCTTAACAAATTGTCTTTGTTAAGGACAGGTTGTCTTTGTATCTTATCAGATTACAGTGTAATTAAGTGGAAAATAACAGCAAGGGGAACCACAGAAACTACATGAACACTTGAAGAAGGAATAATACTTTTTAAATGAACAGTGGACTATTGAATTAATCACAGAGGAATTAAAAATTAAAATTCCTATAATCCAATGAGGCCATGTGGTATAAAAACAGTGAATGCTTGAAGTCCTCACAATTATCAAAGTAATTAGTTTATTGAAAAGTACATTGTACAGTCACTGGTAGTAAGCAATAGTGATGCACAGTTACACAATACACAGAGACAAGATTTTTTGGAATAAAATTCAAGTAAATTCAAAGTAAAATTCAAATAAAAAATGATATAACATAAAGTGTATCGTCTTTCCATTTTAAGTGTGTAGTTCAGAGAAGGTAAAGCACTTTCACTTTTGTGTGTCTCCTCTTCACATTTCTATTATAAAACCAAAGCTATGGCCATTAAAAGACCCTTTCCACTTTCAGGCACCCCCTCAATGTCTTCCTGACTACCACTCTACTTTGTATTTATTTGACCAAGCTAGGTACATCTAACACGTGAAATAAAATATTATTTGTCATCTGTGACTGCTTTATTTCAGCAAAATGTTCATAAATTCATTCATATTCTAGGGTGTAATTAAATTTTATTCTTCTTAATGTTGATAAAAAAAGCAAAATGACTACACCTTGCATTTGACTAAATCATGTATTTGACTTGTTGTTAGAAAAAGCACCAGCCGCAGCTGCCTTACTATTCATGTTCCTATCAGGGGAATGTAGAAAAGCCAAATTACTCTTTGCAAGAAACTGTGCAGTTGGTCTGCCTGGCTTAGCTTCCTTGAGAGGCATGCATCAAAGGTTTTCCAGGTTAGAGTCCATGGCTCCTGGGGCACAATGTGTCTTCCAGTTCCTGAGAGACCGAGGCACTCCCTCAGGCAGTGAACAGTCCAGGTTGCTTTGTATTTCTCTGTATGTTCCCTTAGAAGTCAAGGAAGCATGGGAGCTTGACAGGACAGTTGGTCTTAGACACTAATATTGTGTATCCTGGATAGCTTGCAAACGTCATTGTATTCTGGCAACTACAACTGTATTGACCCTGGCAATTGCTATTATATTGTTTCATATAAAGGTTTTAAAAGAATAATTGCTCTCAATAAAATTGTCACAGCTTCAGTTGAGGCTTCTCGAATTTGAGCCTGGTTTCTTTCCTTTTGGCCATATCAGGTAACCTTGGCCTGGTAAATAAGCCTGCATGCTTACAACTCTACATTTTTAACAACACTGCCTTCTTTACTTATGTATTCACCTATGTATTATTTATTATAGTAGCTATACCCATAGGTTAGATTTGATATCTCATTGTGATTTGTATTTTCTTTTTAAAAGGGGGTAGATTATTGAATATACACTTTTTTCTTTTTTTTTAGATTTATTTATTTTTATTTTATGCATATGAGTATACACTGTAGCTGTACAGATAATTGTTAGCCTTCATCTGGTTGTTGGGAATTGATTCTTTTTTAGGATTTCTGCTTGCTCTGGTCGACTCTGCTCACTCTGGTCAACCCCACCCACTCTGGTCAATCCCACTAGCTCCTGTAGACTCCACTCGCTCAGTCCCTGCTCACTCTGGCCCAAAGATTTAGAGGCTCACAGCCATCCATTGGACTGAGCACAGGGTCCCCAGTGAAGAAGCTAGAGAAAGGACCCAAGGAACTGAAGGGTTTGCAGCCCCTTAGGACGAACAACAATATGAACTACCTAGTACCCTCAGAACTCCCAGGGACTAAACCACCAACCAAAGAGTACACATGGTGGGACTCATGACTCCAGCAGCTTATGTATAGCAGAGGATGGCCTAGCTAGTCATCAATGGGAGGAGAGGCCTTTGGCCCTGTGAAGGTTCTATGCCCCATTGTAGGGGAATGCCAGTAAGCAGGAGAGGAAGGGGTGGTGAGCAGGGGGAGGGGGAGGGAACAGGGGTTTGTTTTAGTTTTTGTTTATTTATTTATTTATCTTTATTTATTTATTTATTGGAGGGGAACCTGGGAAAGGAGATATTGTAAATAAAGAAAACATCTAATAATAATAATAATAATAATAATAATAATAATAATAATAAAAGAATAAAAAAAATAAGTAAATTGTAGCTGTTCTCAGACACACCAGAAGAGGGTGTCAGATCTCATTATGGATGGTTGTGAGCCACGTTATGGTTGCTGGACCTTTGGAAGAGCTGTTGGTACTTTTACCCACTGAGACATCCCACTAGCCCGTGATTTGTATTTATATTTACTTAACCATTATTTAAGTTTAGTATTTCTCTTGTACTTGTCATCCATTGTCAGGAAATCCCTGAAGAAAGTTATAGTTGGTAATTTTGTTCTTACCCTCTAGAACTACATGGAGCTTTCTTCATCACTGAGCTGTCACATATGGATGTCATGGACCAATCAGTGATACTGCCCGAGATGGTTCTGGGCCAGGTCATTTGCTTAAATTAGAGTCCCCATGTATTCAATAAGATCTACAGATTGCAAATCTTTCTGTTACATTATTTCTTTTATAGATATTTCCTGTTACTGAATGCATCATTTGGATATAATTAATTTGTTGATTGGAAGAATCATTTCATTATGCTTTTGACTTATGAGTGAAGACGTTATGATGGAAGGTGCCATGTTGATGCAATTATCACTTCATCTCCTGTTGAGATGGCATATCACATTCATATTTCTGTATGAGTGGCAGAGGCCATTGCCATGTTTCAAGACTTGAAAGAGGCCAGTCTGGTACCACTAGTCATAACCCTATTTCTCTCTTTCTCTCTCTCTCTCTCTTTCTCTCTCTCTCACACACACATACACACACACACACACTCACACACACACTTGGGCATGCACTCATACCTGCCCATGCATGCACATACACAGATACACAATATATGTAAACACAAAAAAAATCTAACATGAGCTCTTGAAAGAGGAACAAGCAGTTCTAGGAGCAGGTACAGTGAGTGCTGTCAAAGGTAACTTCTGCTATATTGACTTTCTCCTCCTTTTAAAATATTTGTTTATTTATTTATTTATTTTACACTCCATATTTTATTCTCCCCCGCCCCTGCCCACCCTCCTACTGCTCCACATCCTATACCTCCTCCCCACACCCCTGTCGGCACATGGATGTCCCCATTCCCCACCCCACTTGACCTTTAGATTCCCTGGGGCCTCCAGTCTCTTGAGGGTTAGATGCATCATCTCTGAAGGAACACTGACCTGGCAGCCCTCTGCTGTATGTGTGTTGGCGGCCTCATATTAGCTGGTGTATGCTGCCTGTTTAGTAGTCTAGTGTTTGAGAGATCTCGGGGGTCCAGATTAATTGAGACTGCTGGTCTTCCTACAGGGTCGCCCTCCTCTTCAGCTTCTTCCAGTCTTTCCCTAATTCAACTACTTTTGTCCATTGGTTGGGTGCAACTATCTGCCTCTGACTCTTCCAGCTGCTTGTTGAGTCTTCTGGAGTGAGGTTGTGCTAGGTCCATTATTGTGAGTGCTCCATAGCCTCAGTAATAGTGGTCCTAAGGCCTGACACTGTATTGTCCTTTTTTAAAGCCAATGCTTTCATGGAACATTCTTAATAAAAATATAACAAAATAAACATTGATGTGGCCTTCTTTAAAGATGGCTGTGTGATTTCCTGATACCAATGGAAGAGTGTATTTGTATTTAATTGGATGGTCTGAGAGTTGGAAAAAACAGAATGGATGATTAGTGATGTAGAGGCATGGGAATTAAGTTCATTTTAAAAATTCCAAGAATAGACAGAGCTAAAGAATTTGCACATTACACAAATTTTAGTTCAAGGTCATCACTGTGGAGGATGGTTTAAATAATTAAACAAAATGATCCCTCTATGCATATCTGTTAGGCTCAGCTACTTTGGGAGTTTCATAAATAATATGTCAAATCCTAGCTTCGGTTATGCAGCCATGTACCAGTCCAGTCTTGTGAGGGAGCTAGACCACAACATGTCCATGCTGTCCTCACACTTCCAAACCTAGCTCAGGACACTCAGTCTACACCAGCCCAGCCTGGTGAATGGCCCTGATCTCCACTGTCTGCACTAGCCCCATACTCCAAGCTTAGCTGGAGTCCCAAGGGTTGGATATCTTTCCAGTCAGATGAGGGCCCAAATCTCCCTTGACCTTCACTATCTTCACAATCCCAGGTCTATCTCACTAGTGCAGCTTGCACACCAGTGTAGGAAGATCCATCCTAAATAAATAGCCCTTTCTGCAGAGGATACAGGATCAATTCCTAGGATCCATGTAGTGCTTACAACTGTCTTTAATACCAGTTCTAGGAGACTCAGTACAGTGTTCTGGCCTCTGTTGCACCAGGAAAACATGCAGTGTGTTTACATACATTCAGGAAAAACACTCATATGCATAAAATAAAGATAACTATCTATGAATAGTCAGCACAGAGTATCTGAGGGATTGACATACCAACTCTTCATAACTGATCTGAAATTAAGCTTGGGTAACAGCAAAACCAGAGCCAAAGCTGCACTTACCAGAGGTAGGCTAGCATCTTATCTCAGACACATGACCAACAGTAGAAGACCACATGCTCAAGTCACATGGCAAAACCACAATCAAGATAAAATGCCAACACTTTGTGTCCCCTGCAAGACCCACTAGTTCAGTGTCCTCCAGGGAGAATTACCAAGATGAATCTCAGTACACAAAATGTAAAAGAACAATCAGTAACATGATTAAAAATTCAAGAACTTTAAAGAAGACATGAACAAACATTCCAATGAGCTTACGGAGGATAGGAATAAATGTCTAAGTAAAGGTCAAGAAAAGGAAATAATGAAGAAAATTCAGGATTTGAAAAGTAGGAGCCGGAGAAAGGACTCAAGGCACTGAAGTGTTTGAAGCCCCTTAGGACGAACAACAATATGAACTAACTAGTACCCTCAGAGTTCCCAGGGACTAAAACACCAACCAATCAAAAAGTACACACGGTGGGACTCATGGCTCCAGCAGCATATGTATATAGCAGAGGATGGCCTAGTTTGTCATCAATGTGAGGAGAGGCCCTTGGTCCTGAGAAGGTTGTATGCCCCAGTGTAGGGGAATGCCAGGGCCAGGATGTGGGAGAGAGTGAGTTGGTGAGCAGGGAGAGGGGGGAGGGAACAGGGTTTTTTTTTTTTTTTCAGAGGGGAAACCGGAAGAGGAGATATCATTTGAAATGTAAATAAAGAAAATAACTAATAAAAAAGAAAAGTAAACTCAATAAAGAAATAGCAATACTGCAGGAATCTTGAGTTGAAATGATGGTCGGACTGAGCTGCTCACTCAGCCAATTGAAAAGTCTTTCCAGTAGAATAGATCAGATAGAATATAGAATATCGAGATTTGAAGATAAAATAGAAGAAATAGACCATTCAATCAAGAAATGTACTTAAAAAATTAAGAGCACATGAAAAGAGTTTGCAAGAACTTTTGGACACCATGAAGACAGGGATTGGTGCTATTCAGGAAGTTAGTAACATGTGTTGCACCTACCTGAGGCTCCTGCTACTGTTGACTACCTGCTGTCTCAGTAGCTCTTACATAATACCATCCTTGAAGCTTCTCTGCTGGCACTTGGCATCTGTAAGAGATCAGATCAAACTGAAAGCATTTTAGTGTGTCCTGTAGGGTACAGTATTTTATTATGCATCCTTAGGACTCCCATATTTTTCTAAACATCAATGTCTCCACAAATAGGGTATGAACACCCCCACTCCTCATGCCCAACATATCAAATCCAACAGTGAGATAAAACTGGTCTCTGACTTAAGTTCCTCTTCTTTCCATCCCTGACTATGATCTGGAAACTTTAAAACACATCAGGGACTTTCCTTCATGCATTTGCTTATGTACTTCATGACCCTCAATAAAGGTAACTTAAGGCAAATTGTCAGGGTTTCTCTCCTCCTCCTTAATTCTTTCTCTTTCCAGGATCTTTACCTGCTTGGTTGAATACATTCCCATTTGACTTAGTCATGGTGTGCCCTGCTTCCTCTCTACAGACATGGACACATAGTGTTTAATTCCATGTGAAATTTCTGCAGTAATGTTGGGTTTTGTCCTACAAACTCCAAAAGGGAATACTTTCCTACTTATAATAAATATGTACCTTGAATCATCAGCCTCTCTTGTAGGCTGTATCCTATAGTCTAAGTACATGGAGCACTATACTAGACCAGCAATCAGATAGTATGAGATCAGCTCTCCCTATCCATTTATAGATTTCATTGTTTTAATTTTGAGATTCAACATTTTGGAGGTTTGGTTCTCTCTGGGTTCACAGCAGTGGATCTACTGAATTGAACCTTGGGGGGCAGTGTTCTCCTCAGGCAGTTTAAGCTCAGTAGAGTATTTGGCTTTGAGCCCTGGACCCCTGTGGGAAATTTCTGCTTGCAGGAGGTGGAAGAAGCCTGGCCATAACTCCTGAGTCTTTGGTTCCTGTTTCAATCACAACCCCTCACAGCTGCCCCTGCAGGAGATGTGTGCTCCATTAGGCAGACAATACCTCAAGCTCTCAGCATTCTAGCTTGACCCTGCACCCAGTCGTCTGACCACAAGCCAGACATGCCATGCCCCATACTATAAAAGGGGCAGTTTGCCCCCTCTTCTCTCTCTTGCTCTCTTACTCTTACTCTCTCTCACTCTCACTCTCTTATTCTTCCCCTCTCTTTCTCTTGCTCTCTCATTCTTTGTCTTCTCTCTGCTCTCCCTCTCTTATTCTTTCTCTCTCTTCTCTTGCTCTTTGTTCTTCTCTTGTTTTCTTCCTCTTCTCTCTCTCTCTCCTTCCCTTCCCTTTACTTAACCAACATATTTTCTCCTTCCTACAGTAAAATAACTCATTTATACATTATCTCCTCTTTAACTAACACACCGTACAGCAACAAGTCAACACCGGGGAGAGAGAGAGATCCCTGCCTCAGCAGCAGGTCCCTGCCTTTGGTACAACAGAACCTGAGCTTGCTGCTTGTTGCCTTTGAATATTCACATCATTTAACCAATGGGTCAATGAGAAGAGTCTACTACATGGACACACTGGCACTGACTTCCAATGGGAAGCTGAGTTCTTATTACAGACCAGGAACAATGAAGAACATGTTTGGAACCCATGACATTCTTTGGAATCTTAGAAAATTAATGTGATAGGATTTTGCTGGGAACCGAGTTACTGTTGCTCTTACAAACGGGGCAGAGAGAACTGCAGAGCTGGAAGAGAAAGGATAAAATCCTTCTTGTTTGCTGATATTTTGGGTGCTGTCAGAACCACACCTTTGCAGTTTCTGACCTTTGCAGAATCAGTCTTGTAGTATCCTTGAGACAGTAGAAGCACCTACCAGTTTCTCCTCTTAAGGTATGTGAATTCTGCACATGGAGTCTCACCTCCATGTTCAGGACCACAGTCCCTGGTTGAGGAGTGTGCTTTTTCAAAGCTCTGAACATCACCCTGTAGGGCAGCTTTCCTAAAGTCTCTTTTCAGCTCTAATCCCATTCTATTTTTTAGCCCTGAGGTAGGAGTTGTTTCCTGAACTTGGTAATTTTGTGACATTTTATTTTTATCATTTTAAAAAGTTTTAGTCACTGATTTTAAGAATTAAATATTAGGACTCATGAAACATAATTAAGAAATCTTTATTATTCAGAAATAATTTGCTATTCTTTCTTTTATGTTGTAATATATACATATATATTGCTTTATTCCCAGTCATCCCACACCGAAAAAATATATATGGTCATCCATTCCTGTCATTGGACATTCAATTAATTTAAACAAAGACATGCCATCATGCATTCATTATTAGAGAATCAAGCAGAATATGTTCACTGTCCCTCTGAATCTTATCTCGAGCTTCAACAGATATAACTTATTAACTTTATAATTGTTTCATAATGTCATGTCACTGAAATACTAACATTTGTAGTCTTTTCAAATTGAATTCATTTGATTCATAATCTTAATTTAAACTTTCTCTGTGCCTTTTCATGACCTAGTCTTTAATTTCCTTCTAGAGATGAACTATATGTCCTTGCCTGAATTTACCACATATCACCTTTCTTACATTAAATTTATATACTTATAATTACATAATATATATAACTATATGTATATATATATATAGTTATATATTTATACATATGTATTTGAAATGTTGTAATCTGCACTGTAAATTTTATAGGATTTATAATATCCTAAGAGACACACTTCTGGCTTTATATGTGTGTGTATGTGTGGGAGAGTATTTTCTGAGATGGTTAACTTAGAATGAAATGAACACATGAATATGACTGGTTCTACCCCATGAGCTAGGTCAACTAATGAATAAAAGGGAAGGAAGTAGAAATATAAATGGCACCATACATCTCTTTGTGTTTCCTGAGTGCCCATGAATAATTTGCTATTCTTTAAACACACACCTACCCATTGCTGGCCTTCCCATAGGAGATGCCTTTGACTGACTTCTCAAGTGAAAAGAATTTTGTTGGAGATAATGGGTTTGAGCTCTTTTTATTCAACCATTCAATTTTTAATAAGGGACATCATAAAAAATGACCTATGACTTGTGTTAGATCAGGGCTTATGATGACTTAGCTCAGGCACGAGGCATTAGATCTTATGTATGTAAGACTGATTTCATTTTTTTCTAATTTTAAATCTAGTAGCATAAAATTCAATTGCTTCTGAAAATTCACTCTGGCTGAATGATGTTTTTGAAACTCAGAAATAAATAGAGTTTATGATACCTGACCAGCTAATTTTCAGAAAATAAGAAGACCAGAGAGAGCATATTTGGTAAATATACATGAGGACCCACATGGCAGAGGGCAGAAAATCTATGATTAGGCTTATTCTCGTTCATCCTATGCTATTAATTATGGCAGTGAGACTATTCCAGTCTGAAAACCCCTGAAGTATTACCAATATATAGATATTGTTGTAATTTGTTTTGTTTTTGACGTAGGTTCTCCTTATATTGCCCAGGATGATCTTACTGGAACCATCACCTCCATGAGAGGGTTGATCAGTTTTTGACTTTTTCTAAAAGTTTTGGCTCTTTCTAAAAGTTTCCTCTGAAAGCCCTGGAAATAAAAGACTCTTCATTAAGGAGTGAGGGCAATGGGCTTTCTTGTGCTTGAGGTAGGCCTGGGCTACTCCTAGAGCTCTTGAATAGACAAGTCTGTGATAAGCTGGCTTAATGCCGCTGGCCAATGACTGGTATCTTAGGGTTTCTATTGCTGTGATGAAACACCTTTACCTCAAAACAAGTTGGGGAGGAAAGGCTTTATTTGGGTTATACTTCCATATTACTGTCCCTTATCAAAGGAAGTCAGGACAGGAACTCAGACAGGGCAGGGACCTGGAGGCAGGCGCTGATGCAGAGGCCATGAAAGAGTCCTACTTATTGACTTGCTCTTCTTGGCTTGCTCTGTTTTCTTATAGAACCCAGGACCACCAGTCTAGGGAAGGCACAATCCACAATGGGTTAGATTCTTCCACAATTAAGAAAATGACTACAAGCTTGCCTATCACCTAATCATATGGAGGCCTTTTCTTAATTGAGGTTCCTTCCTCTCAGATGACCTTAGTTTGTGTCAAGTTAACAAAAAACTACCCTGTACATTGAGGAAGCAGCACCCTGCCCAGCACTCACAATAGTAGACCATCTCTTTCTGCCCTGCTAGTTGTCTGAACAGCTACAAATGGAGTTCTCTGCATACTTTTATTAAGAGTTACCTTTCATCTCCACGATGAAGGGATACTGTTTCCCCTAAAAAACAAAGTTTACAGACCCTCTTCACATGTCCAAATTCCTCCTTATCTGCTACTGGTATTTCTGCTACTTGAACTATGGGCTGAGATCTCTTGTTGTATTTAAACTTTGAAAAATATTTGGTTTTATTTTTAATTCTCTCTCTCTCTCTCTCTCTGTGTGTGTGTGTGTGTGTGTGAGAGAGAGAGAGAGAGAGAGAGAGAG
>NW_022196903.1:59403790-59405620 GCF_008632895.1 Mastomys coucha
GAGAGAGAGAGAGAGAGAGAGAGAGAGAGAGAGAGAGAGAGAGAGAGAGAGATCAGGTGACAGTGGAGGCCAAAGGCATAGGGTTTTCCCAGAGGTGAAGTTACAGGTGGCTGTGAGTCACTCAATGTGGTGAAGTTATAGGTGGTTGTGAGTCACTCAATGTGGTGATGTTACAGGTAGTTGTGAGTCACTCAATGTGAGTACTGAGACTAAAAATTCTATCTGCAAGAACAGTGTATGCTCTTTACTGCTCACAAGATTTTTGTTATTTTAAATTCAGATGTTCAAACACTCAACAAAGTAATGAAACAACCTGCAAAATTGAGAACTATCTGTACAAGCCTAGAAAAGAAATATGTATTATTGACACAGTATGTGCTCATTATTATATTAATATTATATATTGATTATGTAATATGCTATCAATATATAACTTGATTGGAAACTTGATTAAACTTCTATTATTACATGCATATCAACATTTCTTCACTCTGATGTTAAACATATAAACAAGAGTCCTTAAACTCATTTCAATGACAACTTAAAGCACTCTCAGTTTTTTAAAAGTGTCAGTGTTCACACATACAAACATCAGACAAGGAAAGGTTTCTGATCAGGCACTAACGACGGTTAACAACAGTTGGTACAATGATACCATGGATGGGTGAGTATTGACAAACTGTCAGGTCTTCATTTAAAGAAAAACATAATTTCTTTCTATAAAGATCATTTTGTGGCACTTACTAAATGCTGTGAAGATTGACAAGGCCCCAGAGATGTAGCTAAGGGTTCTTTCCAATCCAGGAGTTCCCATAGCGATTAATTTTGTGTGTCAAGCTACCAAGGCCATGACACTAGTTGCTTAATCAGATGCAGCTCCAAATGTTGCTGTGTAGCATTTTTAAAAGCTTTGAGAAAATTTGCTTGTTTTATCCTCATATTTTTTACCACAAGGCTGGGCCTGAACAGAACAAAGAGGTTTTGTGTAGTAAATTTTCAGAAGTTCACAGAGAAACTCTTCCTGAGCACCCCTGCTGTCCTGTGGTTCAAGGGCCCCAAATTAGTCTGACTCAAATCTCCAGCTTGCTGGTCTGCCCTATGGAAAACCTAATGCCTTACAAGACATCAACTTTTCCATGGGTTGGTGTCTGTGTCTCTATCTGTATATCTATTTGTTGGTAATTTTCCTGGGAAAACCCTATTATAGTTTGGGAAAAAAACCCTCACTTTGTAATAAATAAAAGACACAGTTGTTGATATACTATTCTGCAACAGTAATGGATACTAGCATAGCAATACACACACACACACACATACACACACACACAGATAGATTATCTGGCATGCTGATTTATCACAAGATAGTGGTTTTTAAAATCCACTTTTATTGTTTTACATCTTTCAAGATGCATAACTCCCCATGCGGTTTTCATATGAAAATTAAGCTTTGCGGCTTTGTTCCTATAGTCTATTGGAGATACAATACTATTAAATTTATTTATTCTTTAGTCTCTGCTCTTAATTAGCCTAAGCATCTCAGAAGCTGAGAAAAAGTGCTTGCAGATAATAAATATTTTATTAAAAATTTAAGTGAATGATTATCATCAAAGTATGTATGAAGGCAAAAATATCAACACTAAGGCAATCTCTTCAACTCTATATGTATGAGTATGTGACTGCCTTCTGGAAGCAATGTTTGGTCAGTTAAATTAGAAATGCTCACCAGGGAGAAGACACCCTTGGCCCTGTGAAGGTTCTGTGCCCCAGTCCAGTGTAGGGGAATGCCAGGGCCAATAAGTGGGAGAGGGTGGAGTGGCAAGCAGGGGGAGT
>NW_022196903.1:59405738-59414415 GCF_008632895.1 Mastomys coucha
AAAAAAAAAAAAAAAAGAAAGAAAAAAAAAGAAATGCTCACCAGGAGAGCCAACAGCCAATACAGCCATTTAGGGTCCCTGGTAGTCACTTCCAGCAGCTAATCAGAAGCCATTCCTGAGCTTGGTGGATGCTGCTTGGAGGTAAGGGCTACAGGATAGTTGCACTAGTGTGATCCTGGAGACAATATGTGGCAATGTGACTTTTCACAACAAGGGGAATACATTTTTTTTTTTTTTTTTTTTTTTTTTTAGTATAGATTACAGAATCTTAAATCCTTGCTAATAAGGCTGTTAGACAAGTACATCCTTTCCGTAGTTGGAGAGATAATTCAGGGGAAAATTAACCTTGGGAAAAGAATACAGATGCAGGAGAGGTTTGGGAAAGATTCCGGGTGCAGCCTGAGCCTGGGAAATTCGTGGAGGCCCAGAAGCAACAGCACATAAGCAACTCATACCACCCTGTCTCCTGCCCTACTAGTGTTTTCTGGTAATGAAGCTTTGAATATAATTTCAGTGAAGTAACACTCTTCTGGTATTTCAGATTCCCTAGGCAATGCTGGAACAATGAGGGGAAGAAGTGTTTGCGGAGTAGATATTCATTCATAACCTGTCATGGCAGGCTGAGTTGGAGAACTGAGTTGGATAGCTATGTGCTAGAAAGCTTGCTTTTGTATATTTGAGTTAACTTGTGGGAGTGTGAGCCAGTGGATTTGTACTTGGTTTATGTGTGTGTGTGTATGTGTGTAAAATCTACTCTTATCTCTTTCAAAAGTTTACTATTGTCCTGAAGTCTTTTGTTGATAGATAAACCTCTTCCAATAATCTACCAATCTACTTTCTGTGGCTGGAGGTTAAATGCATGTGTGGGTCTGAGTTTAAATGTTTTGTTCCAGCTGGTTGCTTTATTCTAATAATTTAACTGCATATTTAAAACTCTGTTCTCTGAGTTAGTCACACACCTTTCTAGCTACTATTCTTTACTCTTTGGATTCTGATGTCTTGTTTCACTTTCCGTCTACTGACAAGTGTTAGGAGTGTGCACAGATTTTTCTGGATAGACAACATCTGTTTTTGATGCTTAGTTTATTCTTTTTCAATTCTTATGACACTATTTCTCTCTTATTTAAAATGATTTTTGCTGGCTAGCACTATCATAGGGGAACCAATTAGGAAGGATGGTGGAGTTTCCCTTGGTTGGATCCTACAGCTGATATTTAATCAGCAGGCACATGGCTTTGTCACAGTACTTTCTTACATAAGCATGTGAAGTTGGACCTTTATCAGGGATAGGCTGGTGAGTTTCACTCAATGCTACCAAGCTATGACATATCTTTGCTAATGTGGTAAGTAACAGGAGTCAATTTTCTGCTGTTATATTTTCACTGTAATTCTGGGTTATTTAGACTTGGTCATTCTGAGTGAATCATTTTTTGCTTAGTTTTTTTATACTTGTATTTTACTTTGCATTCTATATATTCTATTACTCTTACCTTGGAATGAATTTTATGCAAACCTGATGTAAATTAACTTTGTATCAGGTTAGAGGATCTGGTGTTGTTTGTTTTACTTGTGTGAATACTTTACCATCTTAGGGTTTCTACTGCTGTGATAAAGAGCACATAGGGGAGGAAAAGGTTTCTTTTAGCTTACAGCTCTTGGCTCACATTCTATCACTGAGGGAGGTTAGGGCAGGAACCTGAAGGGCAGAACTGAGTCAGAAGCCATGTGGGAACACTGCTTACTGGCTTGCTCACTGATGCTTGCTCAGCTTTCTTTCTTACACAACCAGGACTTCTGGCCAGGGATGGCACCACCCACAGTGAGCTGGCCTTCCCATATCAATTACTAATTAAGAAATCCCTACAGACAATCTGATGAAGGCATTTTCTCAGTTGAGGTTCCCTTTCTAGATAACTTTAGCTCATGGGAAATGGAGAAAAGAAAAACAAACAAACAAAAAACCAATCAAACAAAACCAAAGATATTGACATCCTTAATCCTCAGTGTACTCTTGTGTTATAATGTTCTATTGTATTTTTTTTTAAGATTTACTTTCTTATTATATGTGAGTACACTGTAGCTGTCTGCAGACACTCCAGGAGAGGGCGTCAGACCTCATTATGGATGGTTATGAACCACCTTGTAGTTGCTGGGATTTGAACTCAGGACCTTCAGAAGAGCAGTCAGTGCTCTTAACTGCTGAGCCATCTCTCCAGCCCCAACTATTGTGGTTTTGGTAAAATTTATTTTTCTAAACATTCTAAATCTTATCTAATGTTTTAGATTTATTGATGACATTTCACAAGGGGTTTTATTAAAAAGCAAAATATTATATACTATATATAATTAAAATGCTTTTATTTAGTTGCCTTCTAAAATTATTTTTAAGTAAGATCATTAATAAATCTAAAACATTAGATACATCTATTCATATAATGTATTTTGATTATATCTATCCACCACTACCTCTCTCCAACTTCTTCCTATGCTCTGACCCCAAATTCCTCCCAACTTGATGTTTTGTTAATAATCCCTGAGTCCAATTAGTGCTTCCCATATAAGCATGGGTGTTGGGTCATGGAAAACGTACCAACAAGCCATGCCCCTAGAGAAGAATAACTCTTTCTCATTAACTATCAACTGCCAACAGTCTTTCTCCAGGGACACTACCCTGAACCATGATGGAATTTTGACAGGCTTGATCTTATGTAAATCTTGTGCAGGTAACCATAGCTGCTGTGAATGGATGTGTGCAACAGCCATGTCAAAGCTTTCTCCCTCTGCCAGGTTTTACATTCTTTCACCCTCTTTTCCATGATGTTCCCTCAGCCCTGAATGGAAAAGTTCATTTAGAAGGTTCATCTATAAATAAACACTCAAGGTTACTTATACTTAGCAATTTGATCATGGGCCTCTTCTTACTATTACAAAAAAAAAAAAAAAGGCTTCTCTGACAAAGGTTGACAACACAAATCTATAGGTATAAACATAAATGGTTAGAATACAGTGTGATCAAATGAGAATTTAGCAGAACAACAACTGTAGGTTACCCCAAGGTCTTACAACAATGGGCTTTTTTTTTTTTTTTAAAAAAAATGGGTATTTTATTTATTTGCATTTTAAATGTTATCCCTTTTCCAGGTTTCCCCTCCACAAACCCCACTATCTCAATCTTCCTCCCCCTGCTTCTATGAGGGTGCTCAGCCACTTTGACCAGGTGATAGTATGCAGTATGAAATCCTTCCTAAGGTTCAGACCTTGTAGCCACTTAGAGAGGCACTGGTTACTCCCATAAGAGTTATGCCACTATTGCATCTGTGGGCATCTCCTGCCATGCAGGCTGGTATTGTAGTATGCAGGTCTCTGTTGGGCAAGACCAGTGATGTCTTTTCTCTCTCAGGAGCCTGCACAGGACCTTCTAGCATTAAGCAATCTAGCCAGAAGGAAGAGAGTTTCCTGGAGATTCAAGGCTGATTTCTTTATGTTGTAAACATATTTCTTGAAGGAAAGAAGATTGACAGATAGCCTTTATTAAAATTGAAAGCCTTTCTTGTTTCCTTTATGTCACAGTGCACACAGCCTAATAAAATGATATATTACTAAACTGTAATTCAATTCTTTTAAAATCACATTTACCAAAAGTCATATTCAATCCTGATAAAATTTTGTGTTTCCTTCCTCCTGTATTATTTCATCTTATCCATTCACATTTTTATTTTGTTTTTATAAATTGAATAACAAGTCATTTTGAAGAAGACTATGGAAAATCCACTGTGAATAGTCTGAGCTGGGTGTATGAGTTCATATTAAATTAAACTAAATCCCTGGAAATAAAGTGACCTTTAATCCTTTATTTTATTTTTGTCTTTCATGCTTTTTTTTATGAAGCCTTATTATGCTGGTGTCTCAATAGGCTATGCCATGCAAATAAGAAGGCAATAATAAAGTGCTGGTATTATCTATTTGGATTTTATCCATATGATGTTGAGAAAATAACATGTGTGTGCCTTGATTTCCTCTGTGAAACAAAGAGATGAAACAGTATTACAAATTTTTGATAAGATTTCTTAATGCCATTCAGCAAGTTTAATGTTCAGCATTTAAATTTATCCATTTATTCTATAAATGTTTAACATCTAAAAAATCAAAATCGTTTTAAGGTTTCTTCCATGGAGTTTGGTGAAACCACTGTGATATGACTCTATTCCCAGACAAGTACTTGGAAGCTCTCTTTATCACAGTATTCAATTATATGCCACTTAATCTTCTCCATTTAAATTTTAATAGAACTAAGTGTTTAGAATAATTTTAGATGCTTGGCAAAATGAAGAAGAAAATGTCATTCACGATACTCTACTTGCCTGACTAATCTTGTTGTAAACCACTGAACTGTAGTTAGTTTCTTGTGAAAGCATTCTTAGAGTACTTTAGGCTCAGCTGCTTCTATCCGTTGGTTGAGAGCAAATATCTGCACCTGACTCTTTCAGCTGCTTCTTGGGTCTTCCAGAGTGTGGTCGTGATAGGTCCCTCTTTGTGAGCGCTGCATAGCCTCAGTAGTACTGTCAGGCTTTGGGTCCTCCCTTTCAGCTGGCTCCCACTTTGGGCCTGTCGCTGGACCTCCTTTTCCTCAGGCTTTACTCCATTTCCATTCCTAAGACACTCCAATTTACAGTTAGGATGACTCGGAGCTTCATGTAACTGTTTGGCACCAGTGTCTTGTATGTTATTGTTGCCCAATTTCAGGGTTTTTAGATTTTTATTGCAAGTATAAGTAGAGATCTCCTTACAGCATTCTGAAGTTATAAAGCAACCTGACAACCATAACTCCTTTGAGTCTTTCAAAGTTTCACACAGAAGGTTCACTCCAGTATCTTCCAGGAAATTTGACCCCAGATCAAGCAGGGAGAGATGTTTGCTGCTCAAAAGGGCTTCATAGAGATGGCCACAGGCAATGGATGTGAGAGAGCAGTAAGACAACATCAGTTTCTCCAGGACACAGCTTGGATCCTTCAGTGTTTCACACAGTGACATCACTCCTTTGTTCTTCATTGGATTTTCAACCAATGAGAGATGTTTTACTTCAGAGTTGATAAGGGAAGTAGCAATTAAGCCATGTGTCTCACTTGAGATGTCACATTTACCCAACCTATAAACTCACTAGAGCCTCCAGTCTCTTGAGGGTTAGGTGCATTATCTCTGAATGAACCCAGACCCGGAAGTCCTCTACTGTATATGTGTTGGAGGCTTCACATCAGCTGGTGTATGCTGTCTGTTTGGTGGTCCAGTGTTTGAGAGATCTTCGGAGTCCAGATTAATTGAGACTGCTGGTCCTCCTACGGGATTGCCCTTCTCCTCAGCTTCTTTCAGCCTTCCTCAATTCAACCACAGAGGTCAGCTGCTTTTGTCCATTGGTTGGGTGCAGATATCTGCATCTGACTCTTTCAGCTGCTTGTTGGGTCTTCTGGAGTGAGGTTGTGCTAGGTCCGTTATTGTAAGTTGATGTGCATTTTCACAAATGTTAGTCTCCATGCTCCTCGCTTTTCTTTTTCTTCCCCAATTTAATTTACTTAAAAATATTATTATTTGTTAGGCATTCGGGAAAGTTCTGGGTTATTGAGCTAGATTCTAATAAGTTATAGTCTAATGTGGAAGATTGAAAAATAAGTCTGGAAAACAGTGGTTGCTTTAAATGAGTTCTGTGAATTAAAATGCGTAATATTATAGGAAGTTAGGTCCCACGACTGGCAGCCCGTCTGGTTACAGAAGATGGGTGGTTCAGGCTTAAGATCATCTATTATTAGGAATCCTCAATAGGGTCACTGCACTAGGTTTCCACAAAGCTCCCTAAATGTTCCCCTAGTCCAGTAATCTCTCCCCGTACTCTCTCCCTCTGTCCCTTTCTCCCCAAGCTGATTTCTCTTGTTACCATCCCCACCTTCCCTCAGACCACCAGCAAAATCTATTCTATTTTTCTCTTTCCAGGGAGATTCACTCATTATCCCATAGAACCCTCCTTGTTACTTAGCCTCTCTGGGTTTGTAGATTACAGTGTGATTATCTTTTACTTAATGGCTAACATCCACTTATGAATACAAATCATGTTTGTCTTTCTAGGTCTAGGTGGCCTCTCTCAGGATAATCTTTCTAGTTCCATCCATTTGACTGAAAATTTCATGATGTTGTTTTGTTCTAACAGCTAAGTAATACTCCACTGTGTAAATGTACCACATTTTCTTTATCATTTCTTCAGTTGAGAGACATCTAGATCGTTTTCAGTTTCTGGCTATTATAAATAAGGCCTCTGTTCAACATAGTTGAGCAAGTATCCTTGTGGTAGGATGGATTGTCTTTTGGGTAAATGGCCAAGAGTTGTAAAGTTGGGTCTTAAGATAGATTAACTCCAAATTTTCTGAGAAACTACCATATTGATTTCCCATAGTGTATGTTTAAGTTTGCACTCCAAACAGCTAATGGAGGAGTGATCTTCTTACTCCACATCCTCAACAGCATGAGCTGTCACTTGTGTTTTTTGTCTTAAACATTCTGACAGGTGTAAGATGGAATCTCAAAGTAGTTTTGATTTGCATTTCCCTGATGGCTAAGGATGTTGAACATTTCTCTCAGTGTTTCTCAGTCATTTGAGATTCTTCTATTGAGAATTCTGTTTAGATATGTACCTTGGTTTTAAAACTGGATTATTTGGTTTGTTGATACCTACTTCCTTGAATTCTTTATGAATAATAATAATTACAATTATTATTAATTCAAATCTTGTATTGTACCAAATGAATTCTCAAATTGTACTGACAATGCAGGATTTTGTTTCTGGAGCTGAGAAATATAGGGCTCACTAATCAGCCTGCTGAACTTTCAGGCACATAGGTGCCATTCAAAACTGTTCAGACAGCTTTGTTTTTGAGTGGTGTACCTTGCTGAATCACAGGCACCGGATTTTAAACACGTTCAGTATCATTTCCTTCAAGGATGAATTCATCCTTCTAGGCTTGAGAAACAAGTAATGCCTGTCTTCATCTGAACTTTGTCCATCTACTTGTCAGGCAGGAAACTTCAGATTCCAGCCAGAGACCTATTCTGCTGAGTAATGATGGTGAAGAGGGAGGGAAGTGAATGTGCCTAGCCCTTATTATAAGCTAGGGCACAATGAAACCACTGCACTGGATGATTTCGTGGGTAGAAAGAAAGGTGTATACTTGAAGCAGGGAGGTTAAAGCTGCCATGGCTATCTCTCAGGAAGCAGAGAAAATAGCAAACTACAGCTGGGTTGAAGGTTGGGAGTTGGGGATAGGGAGGTGAGGATGATGTCAGGTTTTTTTTTATTTTTGTTTTAAAGACAGGTGCAGAGGTTGTGGAATGAAGCATATAAGCCTGGAAGCATGGAAGTTTAGAGTATGGAAGAAGGGATTACAGGCCAGAGGAGCATGAGACTTTTTTTTTTTTTAACTTTTATTGCATTATGATGAGGAAAGTTACATGATTTCAATTTATCTGAATTTGTTAACATTTAAAAACATTTTAAGTAAATAGAATTACATCACATTCTTGTTTCCCTTTTGTACCCCACCTCCCCCCAGAGACCTCCTTCAATACCTACAATATCATTTTTGTCATATTCTTTAAAATTTATAAAATATTGTAACAATAAAAATGAGATTATAATAGTTGTTTGATATAAAACAACAATCAATTTAACAGTCTTATGTAGATGCTTGTCTATAGCAATACTGAAAATACATGTTTTTAATATAAATTTTAAATAACTCCAAACATATTAACTGTATATTTCAAAATAATACATCACTACTAGTAATTTCTTAAATGAACATAAATATATAAAGTCTTTTTGTTTGTTTGTTTGCTTTGTATTTAGTAGAGCTTAAAATCCTGGCTCTTACTGTGGTACAAACCCAAAATAAGAACAATTTTTAGACATTGGATTTCATTGTAATAAGGCTGTACTTCAATAACCCTCACATCACCAAAGGATTTTACTTCCATCATAGCTAAGCTGAGAGTTGACAATTCTGTTGCACCAAGGAATGAATTGTAGGGATGATTTTTGGATACAGACTTCCTGCTATGGTCAAAGTTATTTGACTTGAGTGAGTGAATTTATTCTTAGCCCACAGAGAACAGGTTACATTCATTTAAGAAATGCTGTGTGTATTAAGATGGTCTATCCATAAAGTAATTCACCAACTGTTTCAATGAACAATGGTTCTGCTTTGAGGGTGGCACAGACATTAGGTGAGGGTAAGAATCTGGTTCATTGGCTGTGATGATTTGGAAAAGCATTCATCTCAGAGAAAGAGTAACTTATATAGTCCTCTTCTTCAAACTTGATAAAAGAGTTACAAACATTAAGCAAAGCATTCAGTCTCACTCTTTGTTCTCTTACAAGCCACTTCCCAATTTAATTGTCTACATTTCTTTTGGGTATATAAATACTTTTGAAATATGTAAGCTGTTCTGAAAACCACAGTATAGTGTGAAAACATGAAATAATACTACTTAATAGAGAGGCTGAGATAGGAGAAGCAAGATTTCAAGACCCTTATGTTGTACATAGCAAGACACTGTTATGAACAAGCTAAAAGTGTATATGGATTGTACAATATTGGACCTATTTCTTCCAATTATCAAATTAGAGAGACCATTA
>NW_022196903.1:59414425-59434556 GCF_008632895.1 Mastomys coucha
TGATTGTTACTTCCTGTTGTTTTTGTTGTAGGAGCTGGAATTACATTTGTGTGGGTTTGTTGAAAGATTACCTTCTTGCTTCTTCTAGGGTGTAGTTTCGTTCTTTATGTTGATGTTTTCCATCTATTACCTTTTGTAGGGCTGGATTTGTGGAAAGATAGTGTGTAAATTTTGTTTTGTCATGGAATATCTTGTTTTCCCCATCTATGGTGATTGAGAGTTTTGCTGGGTATAGTAGCCTGAGCTGGCATTTGTGTTCTCTTAGGGTCTGTATGACATCTGCCCAGGATCTTCTAGCTTTCATAGTCTCTAGTGAGAAGTCTGGTGTAATTCTGATAGCCCTGCCTTTATATATTACTTGCCTTTGTTCTCTTACTGCTTTTAAAATTCTTTCTTTGTTTAGTGCATTTGGTGTTTTGATTATTTTGTGATGGGAGGAATTTCTTTTCTGGTCCAGTCTATTTGGAGTTCTGTAGGCTTCTTGTATGTTCATGGACATCTCTTTCTTTAGGTTAGGGAAGTTTTCTTCTATAATTTTGTTGAAGATATTTACTGGCCCATTACCTTGGGAGTCTTCACTTGCTTCTGTACCTATTATCCTTAGGTTTGGTGTTCTCATTGCATCCTGGACTTTCTGGATGTTTTGGGTTAGTAGCTTTTTTCTTTTTGCATTTTCTTTGACTGTTGTGTCAATGTTTTCTATGGTGTCTTCTGCCCCTGAGATTCTCTCTTCTATCTCTTGTATTCTGTTGGTGATGCTTGCATTTATGACTCCTGACTTCTTTTCTAGGATTTGTATCTTCAGGGTTGTCTCTTTTTCTGATTTCTTTATTGTTTCTATTTCCATTTTTAGATTCTGGATGGTTTTGCTCATTTCCTTCACCTGTTTGATTGTGTTTTCTTGTAGTTCTTTAAGGGATTTTTGTGTTTCCTCTTTAAGAGCTTCTAGCTCTTTACCTGTGTTCTCCTGTATTTCTTTGAGGGTGATATTTATGTCTTTCTTAAGGTCCTGTATCATCATCATGAGAAGTGATTTTATATCTGAATCTTGCTTTTCTGGTGTGATGGTGTGTCCAGGACTTGCTAAGGTGGGAGAATTGGGTTCTGATAATGCCAAGGAACCTTGGTTTGTGTTGTTTATTTTCTTATCCTCCCACCCCCATCAGGTAATCTCTAGTGCTACCTGCCCTTGCTAAATCTGACTGTAATCTGTCTTTCCTGTGATCCTGGTTGTGTCAGAACTCCTCAGAGTCAAGCTGTCTCTGTGATCCTGTGATTCTGGGATACTGTGACCCTGGGTTTGTTAGAGCATCTGGGAGAGCAGCAGGTTCCTCTGGGTGTTGTGAGACTGGCTGAGGGAGCCTGGGCCCAATGTCTGCTCAGGACACCATCCCAGAGAGACTGGAAGGAACCCGAGCCACTCTGCTGGAAGAGTTCCTGTGTGCCTGGCCCCGCTGGTCCCAGTTACTCCTGGTGTTGGGACAGATGTTGGTTCCTCCTCACCTCGGATCCTGAGTGTCAGAGTGCCTGGGAGTGGAGCTTCCTTTGGGTGTTGTGGGACTCAGCTGCAGAGTGTGCGCCCAAGTCTGCTTAGGACACCAGCCCAGGGAGCATGAGACCTTTTTGAAAATTTAATTTTAATTTTTGTTCTGGTGTTTTAGAAACAGGTATTTCTATATGACCTGCTGTCCTAATCCTCCCTGTATAGACCAGACTAGCCTCACAATCACTCTTCCCTGTGCATCCTGAATGCTGGGATTAAACACTTGAGCCACTGTAGTCAGATACATGGGGATTTGGATATGCATAGTAAGTATCTGTTAACAGGGAGCTAGATAAGGGCAGATAAGGGGTAGCAGGTCTTCCTGATAAATGGAAACCTGCTTCATAAGTTTCTGAGGGATGCTGATTTTAGGCTTCTGTTTACCTGGTTAGAGTCCAGCCTAAGTTGAGCTTGTAATTGAGAGATTGTCAGTGGCACTGCCATTTTGAGGACCCAGTTTGGTTCTAAAACTCATCTTGTAGTGGAAGCCCAGGGTAGCATCCCAGGTCATGGTTTTAACATGCCTGTAGGTAAGATAATCTAGACAATAACCAGTTCCTTTCTGTTTCTCTACATGTGCCAATCTGGAGCCTTCTCTTTTCTTTCCAATGAGATTCAGCTTTACATTGATGTGATTGAAGTCCCTCTATAGCAGTGGTTCTTAATGTGTGGCAATCCCTTTAGGGGTCACCTAAGACCATTGGAAAACACAGATACTTACATTACAATTTATAACAGTAACAAACTTACAGTTATGAAATAGCAACAAAAATAATCTTATGGTTGAAGGTCACCATAGCATTAGGACCTGTATTAAAGGGTCACAGCATTCTGGAGGTTGAGAACCACTGATGTAGAGTGTTCCTTTGGACCCTTTACTATAACAGCACACTCCTTCAGGGTGAATGACATTGGAAGCCACAGTCAATTAACTGAGAATGACTTTTGTTCTTGCAGTAATAGAGCAAAGAGGGAATGTCTTTCATTGTCATGTTCTTGTAATCCCTAATAATGAATTATTATTATTATCATCATCATCATTATTATTATTATTACTATTACTATTATTTTGTGGATCAGAGTTTTCTTCAGATTCTGTTCCTTCTAAATGAAATGATGCGTTTCTAATATCACAAAAACTATTTAAATATTTCAGAGCTCATAAAAGCCTACCAACTCAAATGAAAAAGAACAAATTGCCATTTGCCTTTTTATTGTATACAAAATGACTCCCAGTGACAATTAACAGTACACTGGCTTTAGTCCTCTGTACTGTACACAAATAAGTAAAAAATTCAATTCTGTCTGGAAAGAAATTATCCCAAGACTACAGTGGTCCCAAAGTCATTGCATAACATTTGTCATTTTATCATTTGCTGTCACACAGAACACATATTGTGCACATGATTCAGTTTAGATTAGACAATGGAGCCCAAGATAGGGATACACCCCTATCTTGAAGATGAATGTGAAGTGCATTCAATGAGGTTTAGTTTCTTAAAATCTCTTTGCTGTCCTAGAGTTGGTGATTTATCACAGCAAGGAAGGATACTTATTCATTTTTATTTTGAAGATAATTTTTTTTTATGAGGAACTACTTATGGATATGCTTTATGCACTAGGTGTTTATTTCTTATCACAGCAGGTTTCTTTGTTTTACAGGAAGAAAATAAAAGCAATTAACGGTTTAAGTGACTTTCCCATTGTGTCTTATTCCAGATTCTTAGTGGTGAAAAAGGGGTCTGCTTTACTTGTTTAGAGAACATACATTTATAAGTGTGAGTCATGTGACTTACAGGCATTGCTGGCCCATTGGGATACAGGAATACCACGTCATCTTTCTTTTGGATGAATGGATGTTACACAGACACTCCCTCTTTCTGTTAGTCTGACTTGAGTACCTACACCTGGCTCCCTGAGACCTGGCAAAGGTGTCTGTTGCCTTTTTCTTAAGGAGGGTGGGCTTCTCAGGCTGCAAGTTCCCATTCATGGTGAGGATGTGATGACTGGATATGCAGCAATAAGGTGGGACAGAAACTTGCTCTTCTATATTTTCTGATGAATGAAGCAACTAGATGAACTAAAGGGGAAACAATTCCTTCTGAAATTACAGTCTGTTTGACAACTCTTAACTGACTCATTTTTTTTAAAAACAAAACTATTTTATTTATTTACATCCCAGTTATTGTTCTCCTCCCTGTCCCCGTTCCCATAGTTCCTTATCCCATTCCTCCTCCCCCTTGACTCCAAGAGGGTGCTCCCCCTTCCAGGCATCCCCTTTCCTTGGGACCTCAAGTCTCTTGAGGATTAGGCACATCTTCTCCCACTGAGACCAGACCAGGCCGTCCTCTGCTATATATGTGCCAAGGTTTTGGACCAGTCCATATATGCTCCTGGTTGGTGACTCAGTCTCTGGGACCTCCTAGGGACCTTGTTAGTTGAGACTGTTGGTCTTCCTATGGGGTTGCACTCCCCATCAGCTTCTTCAATCATTCCCCTAATTCAACCATAGGGGTCCCCTACTTCAGTCTAATGGTTGGATGTAAGTATCTGCATCTGTTTCAATCAGCTGTTGGTTGGGCCTCTCAGAGGATAGCTATGCTAGGGTCCTGTCTGTAAACACATCATAGTATCAATAATAGTGTCAGGCCTTGGTGCCCCTCACCCCCATAAGATGGATCCCAAGTTGGACTGGTGACTGGACAGCCTTTCATTTATTCTCTTTTTCATTATTGTCTCTGCAGTTCTTTTAGACAGGAACAATTCTGGGTCAGAAATTTTGCCTGTAGATTGGTAACTCCATTCCTCCACTTGAGACCCTGTCTATCTACTGTCTATCTACTCTTTGAGTTCCCTCTCACCACTGATGGGCATTTTGGCTAAGCTAACCCTCTATTGAGTCCTGAGAGTCTATCACCTCCCATGTTTCTGCTACTTTCTAGAGGGTCCCCGTACCTCCCATGACTGTATATTTTCATACATTCTCCTGGTCCTCTGGGCTTCTCTCCTGTCCTACCCCATACCTGATCCTGTTCCACTTTTCTTGTCTGCCTCCCCTGTCCCACCCTCAAACCTCCCTCCCTCTGCCTCCTGTGATTATTTTGTTCCCCCTTCTAAGTGGAATTGAAACATCCCCATTTGGGCATTCCTGCTTGTTAAAATTCTTAAGGTCTCTGGGTTGTACCCTAGGTATTCTGTACCTTTTGTCTAATATCCACTTATCAGTGAATATGTACTATTTATGTCCTTTTGGGTCTGGGTTACCTCACTCAGGTTGATATTTTCTAGTTCCATCCATCTCTTTGCTTGCACAATTCATGATGTCCTTGTTCTTAATAGTTGAGTAGTACTCCATTGTGTAAATGTACCACAATTTCTGTATCCATTCTTCTGTTGAGGGACATCTGGGTTGTTTCAGCTTCTGTCTATTACAAATAAGGTTGCTATGAACATAGTGGAATATGTAACCTTGTGGGATAGTGGGGCATCTTTTGGGTATACACCCAGGAGTAGTATAGCTGGGTCTTCAGGTAGAACTATTTCCAATTTTCTGAGGAACCACCAGATTGATTTCCAGAGTGGTTATATCAGTTTGCAATCCTACCACCAATGGAGGAATATTTCTCTTTTTCCACATCCTCACCAGTATCTGCTGTCACCTGAGTTTTTGATTTTAGCCATTCTGATTGTTGTAAAGGGGAATCTCAGGGTTGTTTTGATTTGCATTTCCCTGATGACTAAGAACAGTGAACATTTCTTTAAGTGCTTCTCGGCTATTTGAGATTCTTCTGTTGTGAATTCTATGTTTAGCTCTGTACCTCATTTCTTTTTTTTTCTTTTTTCTTTTTTTCTTTTTTTCTCTTTTTCTTTTTTTATGGAGACAGGGTTCCTCTGTGTAGCCTTGGTTGTCCTGGGACTCAACTCTGTAGACCAGGCTGGCTTCAAACTCAGAATCCACCTGCCTCTGCCTCCCAAGTGCTAGGATTAAAGGCACGTGCCACCAACACCTGTGTACCTCATTTCATAATTGAGTTATTTGGTTTTTTGGAGTTTAAGTTCTTGAGTTCTTTATATATCTTGGGTATTACCCCTCTATGGGATGTAGGGTTAGTAAGGATTTTTTTCCCAGTACATAGGTTGGCGATTTGTCCTAATGATGGTGACTTTTGCCTTACAGAAGCTTTTCAGTTGCAGTTATCAATTGTTGATCTTAGAGCCCGAGCCATTGGTGCTCTGTTCAGGAAATTTCCCTCTGTGCCAATGAGTTCAAGGCTCTTTTTCACTTTTTCTTCTATTAGAATCAGCGTATCTGGTTTTATGTTGAGGCCCTTGATCCACTTGGACTTGAGCTTTGTGCAAGGTAATAAATATGGATTTATTTTCATTCTTTTACATACAGACAGCCATTTAGACCCGCTCAATTTATTGAAGATGCTTTCTTTTGTTCACTGTATGGTTTTGTCATCTTTGTCAAAGATCAAATGTCCATAGTTATGTAGGTTTATTTCTGGGTCTTCAATTCTATTCCATTGATTGACCTGTCTGTCTCTATACTAATACTATGAGGTCTTTATCGTTACTGATTTGTAGTACAGCTCTAGGTCAGGAATGATGATTCCCCCCTGAAAATCTTTTATTGTTGAGAATTGTTTTGGCTAGCCTGAATTTTTCATTTTTCAATACAAAGTTGAGAATTGCTCTTTCTTTGTCTGTAAAGGAGAATTGTGGACCCAGGATTAGAGGTGAGGAGGGCCCAACATCTGTCCCAACACCAGGAGTAACTGGTAGTAGTGGAACCAGGCACACAGGAACTCTGCCAGCCCAGTCTCTTGAGGGTTTGGTGCATCTTCTCTGACTAAAACCAGACCCATCAGTCCTCTGCTGTATGTTTGTTGGGGCCCTCATATTAGCTGGTATATGCTGCCTGTTTAGTGGTCCAGTGTTTGAGAGATCTTGGGGGTCCAGATTAATTGAGACTGTTGGTTCTCCTACAGGGTTGCCTTCCTCCTCAGCTTCTTCCAGCTTTCCCCTATTTCAACTGCAGGAGACAGCAGCTTCTGTCCATTGGTTGGGTGCAATTATCTGCATCTGACTTTTTCAGCTGCTTGTTGGATCTTTCGGAGTGCAGTCATGAAAGGTCCCTTTTTGTTGAGCGCTCCATAGCCTCAGTAGTAGTGTCAGGCCTTGGTGCCTCTCCTTGAGCTGGATCCCACTTTGGGCCTGTCGCTGGACCTTCTTTTCCTCAGGCTCCTTTCCATTTCCATTCCTGAAGTTCTTTCAGTCAGGAACAATTATGGGTCACAGTTTCAATTGTACTTTTTTCTGTATTTCTTTAAGGGATTTCTTTGTTTTCTATTTAAGGGCTTCTCCCTGTTTACCTGTATTTTCCTGTATTTCTTTAGGGGAGTTGTTTATATCCTCCTTAAAGGCCTCTAACATCTTTGTGAGATCGGATTTAGGTAAGAATCTTATGTTTCAGGTGTGTTAGGGTATCCAGGACTTGCTGTAGTGAGAGAACTAGGTTCTGATGGTGCTGAATTGCATTGGCTTTTGTTTCTCATCCTTTTATGTTCGCCTTTCTTCATCTGGTTATCCCTGGTGTTAACTGGCTTCTGTGTCTCTGGTTGGAATAGGCCTCCTTGGAGGTAGGTAGAGCTCTGTGACCTGGGTTAGATCAGACCTCCTGGGAGGCAGGCAGTGCTTTCTCTGGTTATGGGGTGGGGGGTGAGGCTCCTGTGTCTCTGGTTAGAGCAGGCCTCCTGTGCCCCTGGTTAGGGCAGACCTCCTGTGTTCCTGTTAAGATGTACCTCCTGGGAGACAGGCAGGGTTTTCATTCCAGGGACAGGATCTGTACCAGTTGTAGATGGAGGTGCAAACTGGAATGATCATGCTGCTGGTTAAGGCAGACCTGCAGTGTCCTTGGTTACTGCAGACTTTCTGGGAGACAGGCAGACAGTAGGGTGTGAAAATGTTGGGCTGGTGAGATGGCTCAGTGGGTAAGAGCATTGACTGCTCTTCTGAAGGTCTGGAGTTCAAATTCCAGCAACCACATGGTGGTTCACAACCACCTGTAATGGGATCTGACGCCCTCTTCTGGTGTGTCAGAAGGGAAGCGAGCAGTCCTGACTGGAGCGAGCAGAGTTCCTAAAAGTCAATTCCCAACAACCAGGCGAAGGCTCACAACTATCTGTACAGCTACAGTGTATACACATATACATAAAAAATAAATCATTTTTTTTATACAGCACAATTGGTATTTTAAAGAAACAAAGATTCTCATTACTTCTCTTATTGAATAAAACACACAAAACATGGAGAAGGTAACAGGATACTGACATGGAAATTTCATCTCTAATGGCCAGATATTGCTGAAAGTTTTGTTTAAAAAAAATCTTTAAAAAAAAAAAAAGACATCACACAACAAATTAGACAGCACAAACCCTTAAAAAACAAAACAAAAACAAACAAACAAAAAAAGAAAATGTATCGGGCCCACTGATCTGAAACAGACCAGAAGGAAGATGGAGCTCAGCAGGGACAGTGGGTCCCATGTCAGCTGGGCTCTGTGGGTGTCCAAGCTAGTGTGGGTATTTGGGCGGAAGTGTCAGCTATGCCCCTGCATATCTCTTGGTAGACAGGCAGGCTGTGCCTCTGGTTACTGCAGGCCTCCTGAGAGATAGGTAGGCTGTAGGGTGTCCATCTGACTCATTTTAAAGCAGGTTGGGAGTGAAAAACTAAGGCAAGGATGACAGAGGCCCCTGGACATTTTCATCTTGATTTCACCACCATGATTATTAATTTGCCCATCATGTACAGGTGTGCCTACTATGAGGCAGAGAAGGTACCCAATACTGGATAAAACAATGTGAAAGAAGATCTTCAATATTCCTCCCCAGGCAGTTTCACAAAGCAGTCTAGAAAATATTGGTGGTCTTTATTCTTTTTGGCTTAATTTAACCTCTACAAAACTTTTATGAGCAACTAGATTTATCTGCACCTTACATCTCCTGCTCCGGAGCTTCTGCAATCGGCTCTGAAGCCACATGCTCCACCAAAAGCTGTGAAGGATCTTCTTGGATTTCATCATGGCTAGTGAGAACAAGTTTTCTTCCAAGATCTACTAGGTGACCCCTTCCCTATATAGGAAGAATGATTGGATACCATGTTGGTAAGAGCTGTAATATCAGCCTTGACAAATCTCACATACTGTTTCAAATGTAATCTTCAAAGAACCTTATAAGTAATTTCATAGTTAACTCTTCTACATTCAGTTTAGGAAATAGACTAGTAAGTTTATAAGATGTATCCAAGGTGCTAAAGTACCTAAGATCTTGTCTCAAATATTTGCCGTGTTCTCAACTATCAAAAGCAAAAATTTTTATCAAGGTACATTCTACAAAATAAAACACAACCTGGACTGTACAGATATTTGTGTGTCTTGACTGACTAGATCAGGCCTAGGGGCCTACTTTAATCTTCTTATAGGGACTTCAGAGAGAGCTTAGAGATTTGTTTGTTTTGTTTTGTTGTTGTTTTTGAGGAATGAAAATATAATCCAAGAAATAGTTATCAAAGCTCATGGATTACAAAATTTCATGAAGCTAAGTGTGCTTCAGGCTGTGGTTTGGGATTGCTTTTGGTATTTTGTGTATTATATTTTGTGTATATAACTGTCAAAGCAAGAAATAAGATGGAACTCATTACTAGGGTAGAATGTGGTCCTGGAAAATGTTGTAATAACCACCCCCCTCTTTTTGGATTTCCTATCTCCTTCAAAACATAGCTGATGTTCACTTTACATTATTGGGGTTTTACATATGTGTATAAGAGATATTTATTAAAACTCATTAGGAAATGAAAAATTTAAAGCACAAAAATGTTACACATGGTGTTGCAGGCCTTAAATATCAAAACTCGGGAGGGAGGCAGAGGTAGTCAGATCTCCATGACCTGTAAGGTTAACCTGATCTCCACAGAGTGTTCTAGGGCAGCCAAGACTATATAGATAAAACCTCTCTCAAAATCAAAACAAACAACAAACAAATAAACAGCCAACAACAAGACAAAAAACATCCCACAAAACAGACTGTCTTAGTCAGGGTTTCTATTCCTGCACAAACATCATGATCAAGAAGCAAGTTGGGGAAGCAAGGGTTTATTTAGCTTACTTCCACATTGCTGTTTATCACAAAGGAAGTCAGGACTGGAACTCAAGCAGGTCAGGAAGCAGGAGCTGACTCAGAGGCCATGGAGGGATGTTCTTTACTGGCTTGCTTCCCCTGGCTTGCTCAGCCTGTTGTCTTATAGAACCCAAGACTTCCAGACCAGGGATGGCACCACCCACAAGGGGACCTACCCCCTTGATCACTAATTGAGAAAATGCCCCACAGCTGGATCTCATGGAGGCACTTCTCCAACTGAAGCTCCCTTCTCTGTGATAACTCCAGCCTGTGTCAAGTTGGCACTCAAAACCAGCCAGTACACAGACAAAAACAAAGAAACAAAAAGTAAAAACACAGGAACATAAAACACCAAATTTGGAAAGGACAAGCTTCCAAACTGTGATAGAGAATGGACATGTGCATCATATACACGGCAGGTGGAGTAGGCCCCAGAAGGCCCCAGACGAACTGAACACAGGAGACAGCTTTGAACAGCTAACATTTGTGAAAAGAACGTAATCCCATTCTGCAGGTCCAGGCATTACCCTGGCCATTGTGCATGTGAAATTTGATATAGGCCCACCCTGAAAGTGTATGAGTGTAGAAAACTAAGGTGTGATGTGGTTGTTGATAGTGTTTGTTGCTTTTATTGGTATGTATGGGTATGTGAGTCACTGCATTTGCAAAATTATCTCTGCAGGGCACTGGATTTCATTCAGGAAGTTACTCAGTTGTCTGGCTCAGAGCACTAACAGAGAAAGACAGGACTGAGTAGTTCAGGCATCAGGATTCTGCAGGTACCTGTACAGTTGTGTCTCCTTTCATTGACAAGGTAGACGAAGTTGTTCACAGTGTGTGACCAGTGATGAGATGAGGCTACTCAGAGATTGGCTTAAAAGGGAGATAGTGACATTCCCAGACTTACTAATTGTTACTAACTGAAGTTAATTATATCTTCAAGGTTAGATAATATCATTACTGAAACTTCCAATGATAATTTTAAAATACAATATTCCCAGCGAAAATGCTTAGTTGCTGCATAAAATTGCAGAGCAAACTGGAGCTTTATGTGATAAGTAATTTTGTTTTGGATGAAATATCTAGGATGGCGTTCTGTGGGTCCATGTCCCACCCTGCTGCTGAGCATGGCTGCTTGGGGAGGCAAAACATAGGGAGTTTGATGGCACTTATCCCATGCTGCTGCAGGGTGGGTGCGGGGCTTCAGGGAAGCGCCTAGGCACAGCTCTGGGGTTGGAAGGTGAAGTCTGCAGTCTGAGATGTGAGAAAGCTGATGCTGCTACTCCCTAACTTCTAGATAACCCTACAGAGAAGTAGAGAATGAAGTGTCAGGTGTCTACAGGTCATTCAGGTACCACTGAGTTACAAGGAGTTGAGAGCAGAGTCGGAGGCCTTCCTAGGGGAGCTCCAGCTTAGCTCAGTAGTGATTGTCCATAGCTGGGCTGCGGCTGTGACTGGAAGCACAGAGAGGCCTACTGTTGGAGGCTCAGGCTGTGGTTTGATAGTCGAAAACCCCCTTCATGCTCCCTATGGTGATTCTTGATGAAAGAGACAGTCCATGGTTCTAAACTACTTATTGATTGTTCATCAAGGAAAATGAATGCATGCGGTACCTCTCAAGGTGGACCCGAGATTAAATACCTTTTGCAGGGAGGAATGTCTGGGAAGGGTAGTATATTGGCTAAACTCTCACTGCCTCTAGGTACCTCATTAGCATGGAGAACTCTGTTCTGGGCCTATGTGATCAAAGGTCACATTTCCTTACGTGGGAAGTGTGGCATGTGTTCCAGGCCAGAAATTTGGTAGCCAGCAGGAAGGCGCCTACTGTCTCAGGTATGAGTTTCCAGGATCTTAACCCATGCTACCCACCAAGTTTTCTGGCATGGTTTAGTGTCCTACAGAGTTCTAGAGGACACAAAGCAAATGCAGAACCTCAAGTAAAGGCAAATAGAGACAGCATGCTCTTGAAACTCTTATTACCTAAGAGGTCAAAATATCTCAATAAAGGGAGATCACCTTCCGTATGGCTTTATCTGCATGGCTATATTGGCTTCCCTCAACCTGTTTGTGTTTTCAGAGCTCAGTCAGGGATGAACATTCTACTTGTGGCAAGATTAGAATTGTCATCCCACATGCAGACAGAAAAGGAATTACACAGATTTTGAAGTTTAAAAATTCAATTGACCAGAATATGATCCTATTTATAATTGCCTTGTGTGGATAGTTGCAAATGACATAAGTGGTCAATACACAGGATACCCCTCTGGTCAATATATCCCACTGAGTCTCATTGGTCCCATTTCCTTTCCTGGAGAAAAAGTATGAGGGATTCTGAAAGCAAGAAGTTGTCAGTAATCACACAGTTTCAGACCTGCAACTGAAACACTTGAGTGTTCGGCTGAAGGAGGGAAACACTAGGTGGGATCTGAAGAGCTGGATGATGATGTGGCTCCCACTGATCATCAGTAAGGTCTGGGAGAAGCCACTTCACCATTCTGCACCTTACTGTCTTTCTTTTCAAAAGGAAACAAAGAACAGTAAACTCGTCATTTCTAAAACCACTTCAGCTCTGACTATGATATATGATTGACAGTGCGACTAAACACACAAAGCCCAGATTCATCACCCTGTTTTGTTCCTAATAAGTATGGCTGCGGAGAAGTCATTGGTCTGTCTTCCTGTTTTCAGGTAAGACCCCAGCTGTTCCACAGCTGCACAGCTGAGCTTCCTCCATCACTCCTGTGGCTGATTCTGTACTGATATTCAGTTTGCCTTTTGCATTAGCTCCAGCCACTTGAATTATTTCACATATAGAAAAGAAATGAATTTATTTTTTTAAAAAAATATATAAACATTTTTTAATACCATTGGGATAGGTACATTTAGATGCATACTTGATACATTTAAAAAAAAACCTACTCAATTCCATACTTTATTTTTCATTTCCCTCAAAACTTGGCCTTTCTTTATTGCCATAGCAACCTGCAGTCCATGACAAATATGAAGAAAGATAAGAACAAGCACACAGTTTGTACTTATATTTTATAATTTTGAATGAAGCATGTCTTGGGTACCAAGATTGTCCTGAGAATTAAATGTTAATTCTCCCTTACAGGACAACACACCAGGCATGATAGGTTTGATGTCTAACTATTGCCAAATAAGCAGAAGTCCTTTTTATCTGATATAGTCTTTCAAAGAGACAAGCACAGAAGCACTGAGTCCAAATGCTTAAGACAGGGTTCTCTCAGGGTTGGTGAGATTGCTCAGTAGGTAAGAACACTGACTGCTCTTCCTAAGGTCCTGAGTTCAAATCTCAACAACCACATGGTGGCTCACAACCACCCGTAATGAGATCTGACGCCCTTTTCTGGTGTGTCTGAAGACAGACAGCTACAATGCACTTATTTATAATAATAAATAAATGTTTGGACCGGAGCGAGCAAGTGAGGCTGACTGGAGTGAGCAGAGGTCCTAAATTCAATTCCCAACAGCCACATGAAAGCTCACAACCATCTGTACAGGTGTACTCATATACATGAAATAAATAAATCTTTATTAAAAGGGAGATAGTGACATTCCCAAATTTACTAATTGTTACTAACTGAAGTTAATTATAACTTCAAGGTTAGATAATATCATCACTGAAACTTAAGACAGGGTTCTCTGAAAGAAAAGTTTATTGAGTCACTGAAGCTGAACTAGCAGGAAGAGGAGGGTCTTAGAACACAATCTTCAGCAAAAAAGACCCAGCTCTTACTTCAAAACGAGGAAGAGAGAGTTTTCGTGACTATGGACGAGGAAACAAGAAACTATGTTATCCCTCAGGCAAGCAGTTTCATGGAGTTGTACAGCATCAGAATAAAGAAAGTCACAAATTAGGCATTTTAAAAAATACATCCATGGAAAAAACCAGAGAGGAGGATTATAGTGTGATAGGCCTCAGATACTCTTAGCTTTTGATGATAATCTTAGCTTTTGGATTGGTAGAAGCTAGTAGTCTGGTAAACTGAAGCTTCCTGAATAGCTGACGGTTATTATCTATTAGTGGTAGGATACTAGTGCTGGCACAGAGGTAAGGAATGGCTATTTGGACCTGCAACTTTCCAGTCTTTCCACATCATGGCTGTTCTAAGCAGTCTTTTCAGATACTAGCTTCTTTCCATGAGTTCTCAGTCATAAATGACTATTAGATCAAGCATGAAGATCATCTTTATAACAGAAACTTCGGGAACAATGGCACAGATTGTTTATGTCAAGCCTATAGTGTTTTATAGATGGGAGGCATGGTGAAGGTATGGGGATAAGGGAGTCTATAAGGAGTAGCTGTTGCTCTGTGTTGTTTGGGGACAATGATGCCAGATTTAGAGATACCGCAGTCATCTGTCAGGGGCTGTGACTTCATATTTCAACAAACACTCAGCAAAGTTGAATTGCTTTTTTAGTCTAGCCCAGAAAATGAATTGTTTTTTAGTTTAGCCCACCATTGTTACTAACCAACTCCCTTTCCATCTTGTGACTCTTGAGATAAAATTGAAGGCAATATAGAATTTTTATTTTATCAATCAAAATCAGGAAATCTCTATAATAATAATAATAATAATAATAATAATAATAATAATAATAATAATGGAAATCATGTAAAAAGAATGAGAAGAACCAGAATGAGGAAAAAACAAAGACAGCTGATATCATAGAAATTGAACAAGCATTGTTAAAGTTTTTTTTTTTTTCTGCTGTGGTAAAACATCATGACCTAGGCAATCTGTAGAAGGAAGGATTCATTTGGAGCTTATGCTTCCAGAAGGACACGAATCCTTGACCATCCTGGTGGTGAGAGGATGGCAGCAGTCAGGCGTGGTGCTGGAACAGTAGCTGAAGGCTGAGATATTGATCCAAAAACAGGAAGCAGAGTTAACTTGATGTGGCAGACTTCTGAAACAGAGCTCTCTCCCAGTGGCATATTTTTTTCCAGAAAAGGCCAAACAACCTAATCCTCCCCAAATAGCAACCAACTGGGGACTGAGTGTTTAAATGCCAGAAAGTATGGGGAGATATCTCATTCAAACAACCACAAGCAATATAACCAGGGCAGTGAGCAGCTGTTTCATGGTTATCAACAGAAAAAAATATTAGCATTAAGATAGTTAGATATTTACAAAGTCTTGGGACAAAGTGGTCACAAGGTCTTTTTGCTGGTCTTTTTGCTATAGAATGTATCTGAAATATATTTCAAACACTCATTTTGCCAACCTGTAGTACTACTGAGAAATAATAGCATTTTATGGAGTTGTGGATGGTTGCAAAGACATTTCATCATGGGTGGTGTGCTTTTGAAAGGGATTTGAAGACTCCTAGGCCCTTCCTTTCTCTCTTCACTTCATGAACACATGAGATATTTAGCTTTCCTTTACTGCATGTTCATTGTCTCTATACTCTGCCTTATCATGAGGCCCAAAGAAATGGAGTGGTGAGCAGGGCCTTAAAAAATGCCTCTGAACTCATGGGTCCAAACAAGACTTTTCTCTTTACAAGCTGTTGACTCTAGCTATGTTCCACAGTAACAGAAAGTGCACTGGCATGATCTGTCTCATTAGAAGTTAAATAGAATGAAGAGTGGGATCCAGGGTAGGATTAGGATAGAACGTGATGGAGGTCAAGGTCAAAGAAGCACTGTTATGTTAAGCAGTCTGGCAGTGATAGGAAAGAGAAACAATCATTGCTTAAAGAAAAACTACTTATGTAAGGAAAGAGTTCATTCTCTTTGTACCCCTTCCTCAGAAGGAAGAGATTTGAACACACAGGGCATAGAGAAATAGAAAGAGAACAGGGAGAAAGGCCAGGGGAGGTAGTGAATGAAGAGGAAAGATCAGGAACATGGACCGCTGTTATCATTGAACAGAGGGCTCCCCTGAGCCAGAAAGGTGTGAATACTCTGAGAATGGCAGTTCCGAGACAGAGGAAAGGAAAATTCAAAGTGTCCACATGGGAGGGAGTGTGACATTTAGCTACAGAGAAATGGAAAGCTGACTGAGAGGTCCAGGTATGCTGAAAAGGAAACAATGGGCTTCAAGATCAGAGTGCTGATTGGAACAGCCTAGTCACCAAAGAGCACTAAAATGGGCGGAGCTGGATCTGAAGTAAAACATATAGGTATTGATGGTCACATATATAATAGTTCGTGGTTTTTGTTTATTGTCTTTAAAGAATAGGTTAGAAAGCAGAGGTATACATAAAGAATACATTTCATACATGTACTTGAAATAGTTTTAACCTAGACATGCAGACCTGAAGCTGACATTGAAGTGTGGAAGCCATTCTGCAGCTAATGAATAACATCAAAACAAGGTGAGACAGCAAAATGAGGCTCTAGGCAGTGACCACAGAGATCTGGCTCCAGGGAGCAGAGTCCATCTTTTAAAGGCTAGGAGTGATGAAGAGGAGTGGTCCTCTGGCTCTAGGATGAGCAGGCCTCTTGTGTCTGAAGACTTCATAGAAAAGCTCCTTAAATATCAGGAGCTCCCAACTCTCTCTAAGCTAATCTGTTTATTTTATATATTTAAGTTTTTTGTTATATTTATTTGTAATTGTGGGGAGGTAGTATTTAGGGAAGGGTTAGTAATGTTGAATGATTAAAGGAGAGATTCATATAGGAATCAACAGTTTGATGGTAATGAATTAGTTCAGAGTGATAACAAGAAAGGGAATTTGGGGGCAGTGGTGAGGGGAGGTCGGGGATGGGGATTGAGGGGTGGAGGCAGATAGCACTGAAACTGGCAACCCATTAGTCTTATTCCTTTGAGATTCCAAAGAGTGTAGTGAGAGCTTTGGTGAAAGCTTTGGCTGAGTCATACCATGGCAGATGGCATCATGTTGGAGTGAGAAAAGCATGAGTGTGTCACAGGGGTGGGCTGAGAGGAGGGGCAGGGAAGGGTCAGTCTTGAATCAATGGCAGTCCCATGACTTCTGTACTGATTGTACAGAATTCAGAGCATAGATGCTCTGAGTAACCTCATGACTCATTTTTTTTTTTTTTTTAAAGACAGGGTTTCAGGTAGTCCTAGCAAGCCTGGAGTTTATTATGTAGTTGAAGATGTTCTTTTAATACTGAATCTTCTGCCTCTACCTCCCAAGTTCTGGGATTATAAGTTCTCCATTGTACCTGACTTGGTCCCATTTCTTAAAATTCTTAACACCTTTAATACCACTGTTGAGGACCAGGCCGCTAGCACATGAGCTCTTGGAGTGAAAAGCATAGTCTGACTAAGGGGAGTAGCCTTAAGGTGTTTCCATCCCCCAAACTAGAACATGTGATGTCTTAAGATGAAAAGCATTTGGGTAAATGTTCAGATGTATCTTACAAAAATTTGAGAAATAAAAGAATATTATCCACTTTACCATGTTTTGAAAAATAATATTTGTAACAAACATTTCATTATTATTACTTTAATTTTACCGTGGAATTAAATTCTATCTGTAGTGTATGTTCCTTTTGTGATTTATAATACTTTTTTAATGTATGTATTTATTTATGCACACACATATATGACAAATATAGGATATATTTACATACATAAATAAAAACATATACACCATATATATACACATATAACACACACATGCAACATATGTGGACACTACATATATACACACAACACATATACACATTATATATATACATATACATATATACACACAACCTATATACATAACACATAAAAACACATACAACATGTATACACACATACACAAATTAAAATATATACTTGAAATGTAGGTATATGAGTAGATTCAGGTGATTCCAGGTCTGTGAGTCCAATAGAGCTTTCTGAAGACAGTGAAAATAACTCAAGAGGAAGGAGAGAAAGAGAGAGAGAGAGGGGGAGAGAGGGAGAGAGAGAACAAACATGCCAGAAGTCACAGGCTTTTGTGGCTTTATGCTGGGAGTGATGTCCAATCTCTATTGCTTTATTCATTTTGATAGAAGAAAACCACTATGTCCCACCCCCTCAAATGCATGGCATCACTTACAACAGGACACACAAAAATATATGAAATTTCACACAATAGTTTTATGAAAAATTTTGCTAAATTAAAATAATTTAAATATAAATCATATATCATTCATTTTTTTTGTTTAGTGAAACTATGATGAAAAGCACAAAATAAACATCACTCATTTCTTCTGAGGAGAAAAAAAGGGTAATACCACTGAAAGGGTAAAAGGCATCATACCTCAATGTAGACCCATAGCAATTGAACTTCTCAGACTTCCTCTCTACCACATAGAAGATACAAGTACTATCTTTCATTACCCTCGTGCTCCTATGCCTCTGCTAGGTAGTTCACAATGACTGGCTATTTATTTTATTGTTTTTTAGTTTGTGTATATGTGTGTGTGAGACATATGTGGTATATTGTGTGTAGGTATATGTGTCTAGTGTACATGTGGGGAGTGTGTGATAGGTATGTATAGTATATGTATATAACATGTGTATTGTACATATATGTATGATACATATATGTGTGTTGTTTTTATGAAGTATATGTCTGTGGTCTATGTACATGTTATAAGTGTATGTGGTATACATGTGTGGCATATATGTAATATATGTAAAATATAGGTGGTATGTGGTATATGTATATGGTATATGTTACATGTGGTGTTAGTGTGTATGATTTCTGTGTGTTTTATGTGTATGTGGTATATATGTGTGGTATATTTGTATATGGTATATTTGTGTGGCGTGCATGTGCATATGCATGTGGTGAATGTATATATAGACTATGCACATGTGTGGCTTGAGGAATCTCTTAAAGTCTGGGACATGAGTTCTGGCCTGGTATTTATTCACTCAGGCTTCTAATGATGCTAAGATAGTGGGTGCCAATATGGATCACAGGACCAGTCAGGCAGCAAGTAGTTAGGAGTGAACATGGAGCCTTAGGTTCTAGTATAACATCAAGTATGGGCATATAGTGCACAATAAACTCAAATGCTCCTTTTCTGCTCTTTCTGCCATATTAGATGCCACTTCTATAACTGACTGCCTACAACTGGGAGATGCCAGGCATGAACATGTAGAATTGCCCCCTCTACCATCTTCAATGTGTCTTTTGTATAGGTTGTTATCTTATCATCTGGATGCCTTAGCCCTTATGAAGTAAATCTGTTTACAAATTGTTCATAATTGATGTTTTGTGAGATTTTGAACATGAAGATTCCATTCTTGACATATATTGTTTGTTTACATTTTATGCTTCACCCTATTGCAAGATTTAAGAAAGCTTATAAGGATATAGAATGATATAAGGGGAAAAAATAAAAAAAAAAAGGGGGGGTCTTAAGAAAAACCAAATGATGCTGTAGGTAAGCGGAATTGTAAGGTTCACTGTAAGTTATTGACAGACAGAGCTGCTCAGTAGGTGGGACACATGTGGGGACTTGGTGGGCTTTGTTCTGGAAAGTCAATATAAGGACAGCTATGCAAGCCATGCCACTCATGATCTATAAAGTAACAATAATAATCACCATTATTGTGCAGAAGTATAGTTCTTAAGTGCAGAGGCAATGGCTTGGTTCCTCAATAGGCAATGAGACTGTCTCTGTATTGATCCATCCACTAAGTTAAATGCTAATGTCAGTTCCTTGAAAGAGTTACATTATCTTTTTGAACTTTAATGCCACATTTTGTTGATTTTAGTACATACTGACAAACATTTAAGCATGTATGGAGTGATGAAAATGATACAATCACATCACATAAGGATTTCTATGTTACAGACTCAAATCTTTATCCTAAAGGAAGCTTGGATACCTAGTCAACCTTCTTATCACACATATGAAGAAACTGATATAGACAGAAACACGTACAGTATCATACAATGAATTGTCACTACACTGTCAATGTCACCAAACAATTATAAAGTTGAAATATTTTCAATGAAGGTAGTGAATGGATGAGGTCAACACTTATAATCTCAAAGGAAAACCAAAGATGAATATCCCACTTTTCTTTCTGTTGCTGTGATAAGCACTGTGATCCAAAGCAGGTTGGTGAAGAAAAATCCTATTTGGATTATAAGTTAGCTTAAAGCTAAGAGTGGGTTAATATGGGTCCAAGAGTCTATAATAAAGGGAGGCCAGGGCAGGAACTCGAGATAGGAACCTGGAGACAGGATATGAAGCAGACACCATGGAGGAAAGTTGTGTACTAGCTTGTTCTTCATGGTTTGTTAAGCTTACATTTTTACACAAACCAAGACCACTTGCCCAAAAGTAGTACTGCCCACAGTACAGTGGTCTCCCCCACATCAATCATTAATCAAGAAAATGCCTACCTCTGACAGTATCTTACTGACACAGATGTAGAGGCTCACAGCCATCCATCGAACTGAGTGCAGGGTC
>NW_022196903.1:59434781-59452017 GCF_008632895.1 Mastomys coucha
AAAATAAAAAAAAAAAAAAAGAAAATGCCTACAAACTTGCCCATAGACCAATCTGATGGAAGCATTTTCTTAAATGAGATTCCCTTTTCCTACATGATTCTAGCCTGTGTCACATTGGCAAAATCTAATTAGCACAAAGATTTTATTACTTTGTACCTGAGGGAGAGGTGGTTAGATAAAGTTTTATTAAACAGATTGATATTGTATATAGGATTTGAGGGAGGGTTTGTTTAGGGACACAAGGTTCTGGCTAGGAGTGGATTAACATCAGTCCAAGGGGCACAGTTGAAATAATTATACAAAGAAGTGAGCTGACAGTATACTGACACTATCCTTGGAGACACGTTCCATGGAATGAGATGGTTGCAGAGTGGTAGTCTTTTAGAGGGTGAGGTATCACTGATTTGGCTTTCAAAAGCCAGTTACCTGAGGCAAGTTGTCACCAACTGATTATGAAGTTTAAACCAGCTCTCACGGTCCTTCATTATTATGGCTACAAAATCATTGCTTCACAGAAGTATGGGATTTTGTTTTTAAAATAAACTTCCAGAAAAAAGTTGTTTAGGATGGAGAATAAATAATTATGTAGAGATTTTATTTATATCACATGGGGAAAAATATAGAGAAACAAAAGGAGGCCCAAGAAGAAAGAAGGCATGATATTTCCATATAAGAGAGAGATCATTTCCCCTTTACATAAGCAAGGAGCTACAAATGGAACATCTTTTCTTTTCAGTTGTAGATGGAGATTCACAATTTCTCCATAAATGACACTTTTGGCTCTTGGCATTGGAGTCACATTTTTCCCTTGAACTCTTACTGTTTCCTTAAGAGGAATACTTGAATTTTCCTTGTCATTTTACAGAAACTTGCTAGGTCACAACAGTGCCTGATGAATCAAACCACAGTTCTTGGAAGAACATGCACAAATCTCTCTCTCTGTTCTGTATGTTTCTTCTTTCCTAAACCAATTAATGTATTTTGTAGCACATACTAAATGCATCATTGCTGAAGTTAATCATAGAGAAAGGACTGTCATTCTTCCATCTACCTTAGGAGTATGGTTAATCAAAGAGTGACTCCCTGTGTGTAGTGTCTTAGCCTGGTTCTTTGGTGAAAGCATCTATGCTTTTATCAAGCCTTCTGTGATAGTGTCTTCACTGGGCTCCCTTTCATATCAAGAACCCTTGCCTTCATTTGAATGTATGCCATCTCCTACTTAAAGAGATGCCATGCCCCTTGTATTTATTGCCTGCCTCATCTAAGATTCTACAGAGAAAGATAGTTTTGGTGTTGGAGTAGGATTTGGTCAGATTCTACACAGTAGTTTATTTCAGAAGCTTTGAGTTTTGTCTCACAGACTTTACCCAGGTATTGTAAGTTTCTAGAAGCAAAGAGGTCAACACATTAGTGATGGCAGGCATGTGGTAGGGTGTTCATCACCTTAGAACACCAGTGTTAAACAAAAACGAGATGACTGCTTTGGACTGAAGTTTTTGAACTAGACACCATCAAACTAGACTAAAAGAGAATAATTCATACTAAATGCCATGAGAACAAAAAGAAACTTTAAGGGCAATTTACAATCCACAAAAGAGTCATTTTTCCTCTGAACATAGGAGTTCCAGTCTATTTATCCAGCATAACAAGAGCCTTCTTTGTTAACACACACACACACACACACACACACACACACACACACACACACACACACACACACCCCTAAAGTAACCACTACAGACTATAAAGTAGGATACAGAAGGAGCCAAAGCCAGAAGATACCCAATTAAATAAATCACAAAGGAGTCCCTTTCTCTCCAAATGACTATGGACATAGATTACTAAAATGGAAGTAGTGAAGAGATGACTCAGTAGTCAAGAGTGCTTGCTGGTCTTGCAGAGGACCTGATAATTTCAGTTCCCATCACTCATATGGTGGCTCACAACCGTCTAACTCCAGTTGCAGGGGTTCTGACACCATTTTTTAGCCTCTGTAGACCCAAGGCACACATTTGTACACAGACATGCATGCAGGTAAACACTGATATACGAATTAAAAATAAAAAATATTTAAAATAATTAAAATAATTGGAGAGTATGGAGGTTTTGTACCAAATATAACCTCAATGTGATCCCTAGAACCCAAATAGTGGAAGGGAAGAAACAGCTTCTTCACATTGTCTTCTAATCTATACTGTACACACACACACACACACACACACACACACACACACACTTTAAAACATCAGTGAAAACATCTCTCTCTCTCTCTCTCTCTCTCTCTCTCTCTCTCTCTCTCTCTCTCTCTCTTTATCCCTTTCTAATAGGTGGCCATTGTCACAATGATGATCTTTGCCTTCTATGAAGATGTATTTGACAGGTCCTTTGATTCTAATATCAAGTAGAGCTGGTGTGGGTCTCATTTCACTTTGATTGTGATGAATGTCCTTCTGTATCTCTGAATTGTCTCCACAGAAGACATCATTAATTAACCACCATGTGATTGGAGTTCATTGACCCTTGGTGCTAGGATGGACTTGTTCTGTTGGTCTGATACAATCTCACATTGTACAGAAGTGACAGAGAACTGGAAGTCAGTATCAAACCTCCTTAAGCCAATGCAGGCAACATAGAGGTTTAGTCAATGAGACTCTTCAGAGAGCTGATCTGGAGCTCATTAATTAAGCTTAATCCTCTCTATTTTACAGATGATGATGAGTGCCTTCCTAGATGGAAATATTTGTGTGGCCTTGCTTTCCATGTTGCTTTGGGAAGATTACACATGTTCCATACCTTAACTTCTTCACTAATGTTTTTAAAAATTAATTGAGGGATTAAACAAAGTACTTAGTTTTCAATTAAGAATGACAAATGAAAGCACATGCATACATAATCTTGGATCACTTAGACTGTCAAGATTCTGCCATGAGACAGAGTAGTTTGGTAACTAATTTATCAAGCAGCTAAATGTAAATTATATGCACCACAATACGACAAAGGGCCAACTGTTTAAATCACCTGCTTAACCTCAAGGTTCATATTTGCAAGTCTTATATAAACCTTGAATCAATGTTCATTTTTTATGTGAAGCAGTATATATAGCTGCTTATTTTGTTTAGCCTTGTATTTTTTCTTCTAAGTGAGAAATGAGTGGAGTAGATAACTTAGATGTTTAGATTCTAGCTAACAACAGCTAAAACAATAAATTTGAGCAACCACATATAGCAAAACCATCTTTATAGAAGTAGAAAATCAGCAGAGGTGATAAATGAATAGATAGGCAAAAGCTATTTCATGTTAACTGTTATTACTGTCAAGACCCCATTATCATGCCTCTGGTTATGTTCCTTCTGTGTCCCTTACACACCAGATGTATTTGTTTCATCTGTGAAATGCTGCTTAGTAACTGTAATAAACAGGATGGGTTAAAAAGTGATTTATTAGTTGTTTATTTCTTCTGGGGGGTTAGCCAAGGATTCCTCATGCCCTTACCTTGGCTGAAATGCTGTCTGGGAGGACCTACGAGGCCCATATCTATGCCAGTGCTTAATGCCAGCTGGCAGTCCGTATGCTTTGGCTCTTCTCTGCAGTAAGCAGAACAAGCTTCCTGATGTGGTAATCTCATGGCAGGATTCTAAGAGAAGAAAACAGATAATTCAGTATCTGAACCAAAGGAAGACCAAAGGAAGATATAGGAATGAAGAATGGGCCAGCAAACCCCAACAATCCTTTTTTCCACTCCCTACATTGTTGGGGTTGTGGGCACACACAACCATGGCCGACTTCTTACCTAGATACTAGGGATTTGAACTCAGGTCTTCATTCTTGTGTAGCAAGTCATCTATCTTATCTAGCAAGCCATCTTTTCCCTTTCAAACTTTTACTTCCCAAATATGTCTTGTTTATACTTCTTTCTACCTCTTTTGTTCTCTGTGTCCAAGGAGGTGTTATCTAGCCTGTTGAAGTAGCTCTAAGTAGTGTTTGCCACTCTCAGTTTTTCTACTTTTATCTCTCCATGTAAATAAACACATAGAAACCAACACACAGACACACATATTTATGCATTCACACACACGCACATTAACTCACACATATGCATACACACACACACACATACACGGCCACTAACACACACACACAATGCACTAATGCATCTGCACACACACCAGCATGTGAACACACATATGTACTCATGCAGACAGGCATGCATGTACACACACACACACACACACACACACACACACACACACAAATAAGTGATTCTTCATGAAGTTCTCTTGTGCAAAGCCTTCTAGTGGGGTTTTTGTCTTATTAGAACAAAACGTGAAGTCTGTGTTAAAGGCGTCTGTGCAGTTCTGTTCCTCCATATCTCTGGCTTTATCTAGATGATTCTGTGTGATAACCCTGCTCCAGGAAATTCAGGTGAAGCTCAGTGAAAAAGACTCTCTGGCCTATTCTTTTTCTTGGAGCTTTGAACATGTCACAGTCTGTTTAACTTTGGGCCTTCTTTTGAACTTTCTGCACTCAGCATCCCATTGGCCCATTCTGGTCTTCATTTACATCTCAAGCAGGTCAACCATGAGCTGGCAAAGAGCTTTTGACTCTTTGAAAATATTTTTCTTATGATACCATGTTTTATTTTCTCAGATCTCTTTTTATCACCTTACCTGAGCATGCACTAATACACACTAGTGTACTCCCTCTCCCTCCCTTTTTTACTAAAACATTTTTTTGTTCTATAAGAACAGAGAAGGAAAAAAAATTAAAACATCTTTTGGGCCCTTTACATCCTAAACATCTTGAACTGTGCCTGACGCATAGTAAAATTTTAGTGAATGAATGAATGGATGAATGAATGAATGAATGAATGAATCAATGAACCTCTTAGGTAAACCTCTCTTAGGTAATACTCTGCATTAGAATCCAAATCACCACTCTCTCTGCTATCAGTGACAAGCCAGTATAGTGCACTGGGGTCAAACCTTGTCCATTACTTTTGAGGCAAGCCGGGAACCAGGCAGCTTCTTCGCACCTTTTGATTTTTCTTATGCTAGATTATGTTTGAAGTCCTCCCTTTTCTACTTCAAACAATTAATGTAAGAGAAAATAGAGGAACTTACAAACCTTAGATGAAATTCAGTGTAAACCAGACACTACGTAAGAACTCTCTGTCTGCTTTAGCCATGAGGAGTTGAAAGCATGCGTCAGTGCCTGACAGATTGTCTGGAAGATCCTGGGTTATGATGACTATGGCACTTGTGAATAAAATAGAGGCACAAGTAGGATGTTATGTCAGCACCCTAACATCTCCCTGGGATTTGTCAAAGTCACTGACAAATATTTTAAGCAAGATACTCTCTTTTTCCATAACTAGAGAGATGACTAATAAAAACAAAACCTCTATTTAGACATTATTTGCAATTTATCTGATTAAACATTTTTTTAAACATGTATAAATATTTTGTATGCATATATGTCTGTGCCTGGTGCCCACAGAGGCCAGAAGATGACATCAGATCCCCCAGAACTGGAGTTACACGTGAGTTGATCTGCCATTTGGGTGCTAGGAATCAAAACCAGTGTTCTTTGGAAGAGCAGCCAGTGCTTTGACTCCAAATCTGTTTCTCCAGACCCATACATTTGTTTGATTCTTGCCAAATTTTTTTTTACTGACTCTTTGTGAATTTCACATAATGCACCCCAGTCCTACTCAACTCCTTGCCCTTTCATATTCACCCTCTGCTCTTGTAACTACCTCTGCAAATATAAAATAAAATAAACACACACATACACACATACACCATCTTGTCATGGAAGCTGTAATATGTTGTATGTCATACAGTATATCCTTTTGTCTGCACATCTTTACTTGTAAATATTCATTGTAATGAGTCATTGGTCTGGTTTGAGGCCTCTGGGTCCTGTCACGCTACCAATATTGGATACTCATGGGGACTCCTCTTAGATATCCTGTTATTGACCTGTGTCATAGAGGTCCTGCAGCTTTGGATCTTCAAGACAATCCCTTTCTCAAGCCCCAGCAGACCCTAGATGGAGTAGATGTTAGGGTGGGGCCAACTCAAAGCCCTGGATGGGGATCTGGAAGATAGTTGGGTGGTCAGCCTGCTAGGTCTCCTGTGCCTGTACCACCAGGGTGAGCTCTCCAGTCAGCCTACAGAATACCACAGCCAGCAAGGAGCAGGGTCAGAATGCCTGCTCTCATGACCTTGGGACCTCTCTCAAAGGCTTTTTTTTTTAAAAAATAGACTTAATTGATTTATTTTTCTTGTATAAAAACCCATATGTGGTAGCCACAGCTGGAGCTTGGGTCCTTTGAACAGAGACTCTAGTGTGGGTTTTCACATGATGGTCAGTGAATTCCTGATAAGGAGACTTGGTGAACATGGTTTCTTTCCAGAGGTCAGGGGTCAGGTAGCTGTAGGTCTTGGAGATGGCATCAAAGGTGACCTTGGCAAAGTTGCCCAGGGTGGCAGTGCAGCCTTTGGCAGAAGTGTAGCAGTCGTCTATAATGGCTATCATCAGTAGCTTCTTGGGCACTGGAGCAGAGACCATGCCAGTGTCTCTGGGGGCAGAGATGAGATGCACCAGCTCAGAGCCACAACAGCCTGTCACCTTGCATGAAATAGTGTGGGGCTTGCCAATCTTGTTCCCCCGGTAGCCTCTCCACACAGGGATGATGGAAAGCTTGGCCAAGATGATAGCCCCTTGGGTGACAGTGGCAACCTCCTTGGAGCACTTACCACCAAGACTAATGTGACCATTGTAGTCCTCAATAGCGACAAATGCCTTGAACCATGTTCCCCTGGCCAGCCCGAGTCTGCTTCTGCACCGGCATGATTTTTCAGAACCTCATCCTTTAGGGATGCACCGAGGAAAAAGTCAATGATCTCAGACTCCTTAGTGGGCAGGGAGAGCAGGTAGATTTCCTCCAAGGACTTCATCTCCATGTTCAAAGGCATCTCTCCCTTGCCCAATGATGCCATCCCATGGCAGTCTAGGGGTGAGGTGGGGTCAGCTCTCTGGAACTCACGCCTTCTGGACAATTCACCTGCTTACCTGCCATTAGAGATAGCTCTGCTGTGCAAAGGCTGGGGCCAGCTGAGCACAGTGCCTCAGGCACGAGTCCAGACCAGGGACATCTGTGTGGTATTTAGTGGTAACATGGGCCTGGGACAACAATAAAGATGGCAGCTATCATAGGACCATGGACCCAGACATGATCTTTAGCAGGAGCCTGGGCCTGTATGTCACCATGGCTTTAGGTGGCAGTGCAGGCCACTCAGATCAGCCAGACCACAGACATCTACTTGGCCTTTGGGGGTAGCTTGAGTCAGAGACATTGACACAGGCCCCAGCTGCAGCAGGACCCCAAACCCAGACATGATCTTTGGCAGCAGCCTGGGCTAGGATCTTGCCATGGTCTCCTTATAATCACCTGGTCCTCATTGTCAAAGAGTCCAACTTTCTTCACAATTTAGAAACCCCTCATTTCACTTTTTCTTCCATATTCCCACTGTGTACTCCACACAGTTGCCCATTTTAGTGGTGCTTGGATGTCTTTCTCCTGGCCTCCCAGGCTCGAGTGGCAGGGACAATTGCTTGGGTCTGTTTGATTCTTTATTATTATTGTTATTAATTATTTTATTAATTTACATTTCAAATGTTGTCTTCCTTCCTGATCCCTCCTTCAAGAGCCTCCCATACCCTCCCCTTTGCCTCTTAAAATGCTCAGTTTTCCTTAAAAGGGGGAGGGGAGATACTGCTTCTGCTTCTTATTGAGAAAAGAATCTACCAGCTGCCTCCATAGCACTACGGAGCTATGCACCAGCATTGTGCAAAATGAGGTATGTATTACTTTGATGCCAATTAACCCTTTAGGTGTTATTTTTACTCTTGTTTTGGCAGATGACTAAGTTTTAACTGTCAAATGAACTTGCTTAGGCTTCCTAGTGTGGTTAGTGTTAAAATCTAAACAAGTTTGATTCACTACAGCATAGGGCACAAAATTTCATACCTATTTATTGTAATTTCTTTTCTGAATGCTGAGATAAAGCAACTTAAGGGATAAGGAATAATTTCTGACTTACAGTTTAAGGTATAACCCATTATGACAAGGACATCAAGGTGTCAGCAGCTTGAAGCAGCTAGTCACATCACATCCACAATTAGGAAGCAGAGAGAGATTAATTGCTCAGCCCTCCTTCTTGATTATACAGTCACAAATCCCAGTACAGGAATGGTAAGAACCATTGTGAGAGGATCTTCCATTTTAATTAAGGTAATTGAGATCCCGCCAGCATGCCTAGAGGCCCATGTCCTGGGTGATTATAGATTCTGTCAAATTGACCATTAATGTGCATTATTGCATATATTTTTAGCTCAAGAGCACAAATGATGTAATGAAAGCATCAGGTGGTATGACCAAACTGTAGAGCATGTGGCATATTTAGAGGCATCCCTGTATGTGTTGTAGCTCTGAAGGGCAAGGCTTCCTCTACAGAAGTTCTGTTCTAGCTGATGGGAACATGCAAGTGTAACAACTCTGCTCTGTCTGGGGATGGCTTCCCCACTGAAAGTGTTACAGCTCTGTTCCAAAAGGTATCCTGACAATCAGGAGCCAAGGCATACAACAAAGTCACACTACACAACAAATCTCATAAAAGAGAGTTATTGGGAGGGGAAAATCCAGGAGGGCGGCTCCCTCTGCTTGGGAGAGAAGCAGCAGAGAATTGCTCAGAACACAAAATGTATATAGGAATTCTAGGGACAGGCGGTGCTTTTCAGGGTGGCCTAGAATTGGAGAGATGATATGGCTTGATTTGGGGGGCAAGCTCAGGGATTGGTGGTTTTTTTTTTTCTCTTGTAGGTTAGAGCCTGGCCAGTCCTTGGGGCTGGAAAGGGCCAGTACAGTCATTAGAAAAAGTCCACTATGATCTTTAGGGAAGTCTGAAGGTGGGGTCTGGCCACTGGAGCTCCTCAGGCAGGGGTGGGGCAGAAGGGGAGTTGAGGGAGGAGCTGAGCATTTGGGTGCCTTGAGAATTTACAAAGCTTAGAAAGCAGACAACCTTTACAAAAACTCCCTGCCTCTTGAGTTAGCTGAACAGCCAACAATTCTGCTGTGGGAATCTTTTTGGAACAAGTGTCAATGAGAGCGGAAGAGAGGAGATGTCACAGGTAAACTAAAGCCAGATTAGATCTCATTTTCATTCTCATTTTATACACTAAAACCACAAGATGAGGTGGGCAAGCAAGGGAGATTTTACTGAAGTAACATGGTGGACAGCAAGTTGTTATGGGCAACAGCCCATTGTTTCTGCTATCTCTCCAGGTCATTCTGTTCCAATAGCAAGTGCGATTAGGCAGTAAAGCAGTGCTTTAAGTAAATCATTAAATAAATCATTATGGCAGTATATAATAATTAGTCTCTTTTTGTTGTTTTGTTTTATTCTACTTCGGTCCCAACTGAAATCAATCAGCTATAACAAAACCTCTATAATAGAACATGGACCACTATTTGGAAAACTTGTGGACTAAAAACTGAAGGAGTTCAATACTTAGCTTTCTTTGTTCAGCATTTTATCCTCATAGGTGGCTAATCTGCAAGCAGGCACATAGCAGTGCTAAACAATTATTTCTCTTTTTCTGTTTTTGTCAAGCTAAATCACTATAATTGTAGTCAGTGAATCTCAATGACATGCTCTACCCCTCACCATGTGCAGAAAATAGAATGGTCCAGGGCCTTCTTTTAGCACATCACAGTTTTCAACATAAATTGGCCTGTGTGTGAAATCCAAGAGACAGAATAAACAGAAATCACACAGTTCTCTTGACAAAAGTAAAGGCAGGAAGTTGATGATGAGAGAATCCCTTTCTTACGCAGTATACCACAGCCCCATATCCAAGCTCAGTGCATGATGTCAGCTGCTACTTTTAATTCCATGGTAGTTCAGTATTTAACTAAGTAAAGTCACCGATGCTTTAAAATAAGGAAATCAGTCTTAGCATCTTGTCCAAGCCCAAGAGTGCTTACTTTTAACTTTTTACAATGGAATGGAATTCAGGCTTTTGCATATGTTAGCATATGTTAGACAAACAACCATCACTGAGCTGCACTCCCAGGTCAGCACAGGATTTTTTATGATTTTTAAGAGCAGTCAGTGTGCATGGGTCCAGCCTCTTCTTCCCCAGTGCATTCTGCATTAGCTTCCCAGCCATGTGGTACAAAACCAGAGAAATCAATTTTAAAAAGAAACAGCTTATTTAGGCTTTGTTTTCTACAGGTTTTACTCCAAGAACATTTGACTTGATTCCTTTTAGGATTGTGCTGAGACAGTGCATCATGGTAGAAGTGTGTGTTGGTGGGAAGCTGCTAACCCCAGAAGAGAGAGGCGTGGGGCGGGGGGTGCAAGGAAAAACATGCAACTTACTTCTTCCAACTACAGTGTGCTTTCTACAGTTTCCACCATCTCCCACTAGTCTGTAAACCCCTAACCTCATTCACCCATTGATGACCAGAGTTCTTGTGATAGTCATCTCTCATATCCTCCAATTTTGAATAATATTTCACTGTGTGTGGCCCAAACCTTTAGCCTGTGAGCTTCAGAGGTAGATTTAAGATCTAATCTACAGCACAGCTCTTTTGTGAATGCACTCTTGGTGGGGAAATCCAAGCGTTCTGGTAGTTATAGGGTGTTAAAAAAAAAAGAGGGATTAGCAAGGTGGCTCCAGGGTTAAAATTGTTTGCTGTGTAAGCTATGACCTGAGTTTCATATTAGAACCTATGTAAAAAAGCTGGATGAAGTATCTTGAACCTGTAATCTCAGCACTCTTACAGTGATACGGGAAGAAGAGAGAAGAGAATTGCCTAGAATTTCCCAGGTAAAATTTCTCTTACCAAAAATAAGAGAGACCTTGCTTCAAAGCAGTGGAAAAAGAATCCATTATTTAAAGTGTTACTAACTACCATACACACACTATGGCATGCACATGACCTCTACTGCCATTGCATAAAACACCACACACACACACACACACACACACACACACACACACACACACACACACACACACACGAATAAAATAAAAAGCAATCAAACCTTGTAAAACATCATTGAGAACAGGACAAAGAGCCAAAGTAGTGATTTAGTAATCTTCCTTTGGGCCTTCAGAAGCAAGTGAATGGGTGGGAATGGATATGGAAGGAATAGAGAGGAGGGGGCCAAGTGGTCAACTCACACTAGAAACTTCTTTGAAGCTTTCTTTCTTTCTTTTTGTTTTCTGTGAATGGAGAGTATAATTGAAGTTCTTCCACCCCCACCTCCCCTTCCCCCCATGTATGAAAAACAGGTTTCTGTGTTGGAATTCATGTTAGTAGTGTGAATTAAAGGTTAATATTATAAAAGTGCCATCCAAAGGCTAAATCAAGGTATATAATTACATTTAGTTCATTACATGTAGCACTGTCTACTGAACTGCAGTTTCTGAAATACGTTGTTTCTTCTAAAATGAAACTGTGCAATATCTTGTTAGCAGGGACCCATCACTTCTTGGCCTTTTGGCTAAGATCAAGTGTAGCAGTGACCATCTTGCAGCTATGCAACTTTGAAAAGTCCAGATTTGAAGTTCCCCACTCTAGGACCACAGTGACTCTGTCCTGCAGATGTCTCTTGTTCCTCTCCTGTAATTACTTCATTGTGCTATGCATTTCCAGGCAGTGTCCTTATGTTTGGGTAAAGTGTTTAGCAAGATATAAACATAATACTTTATGGTTTTTTTATTGATTTAAGTTTTATTGCATTATGATGAGAAAAGACACATAATTTCAATTTATCTGAATTTGTTAACATTTAAAAATGTATTTTAAGTAAACAGAATTACATCACATTCTTCTTTCCCTTTTGTACCCAACTCCTCCCAGAGGCTACCCCTTCAATACCTGCCATACCTTTCGGGTTTTTGTTTTTATAATGTTCTTTAAAATTTATAAAATATTGTAACAATAAAAATGAATGTTATAAAAGTTGTTTGATATAAAACAACAATCAATTGAACAGTTCTTTGAAACTTTCTATACAGGGCTTTTTTAGAAGTTCCCTTAGCACTTAAAGTGGCTACTGAAAATAGATTCAACCCACTATTAGTTTTCTAATAGTGGTGAATTTGTACATCGGAGAGCAAATTCAGTAAGTAGGTCTGGAGCACATGAGTTTAGAGCCTTATAAGTCTGGGTTCCCTAAAGGAACAGAACTGATAGAATGAACTATGATTATCTATCTATCTATCTATCTATCTATCTATCTATCTATCTATCTAAGTTTATATATCACTGACTTCAATTACTTACACAAATTCTCTAAGAGTACTTTAAAACTTACTCAATGTATTAGTCTATCACTAATAATTCAGCATCAACCCTGAAATACATTCTAAATAATGCTATAGTAGGGTGGCAAAATTAAGGCCAACTACTTCTTTAGCCCAATGAACTTACTTACTGTTAAGAATATCAATTAGAAATGAATAATCCACAAACATTAGCTACCATAGTTATATTTCTGTTGCTGTGAATAAAAATACCCTGAAAAAAACACCTTGTGGGAGGAAGAATTTATTTTGGCTCACAGTTCTGATCCTGGGTGGGGAAATTTTATCTATCATGCCATTGAAGGGATAGTAGCAAGAGCATGAGGTGGTTACGATTCACATTCAAAGCACAAGAGCAGATCATATACGTCCAAAGATTATGATCCAAGTATCCAAAATGTTGTGTACATATATATTTCAATGTGTCTTATACCAGACTTTTAGAACTAATTTTTTGTAAACAATGCTTAAATTTTATTATCATGTATTACTTATACTAAGCAACAGGCCTTCTTATTAATTTTTTATGTGTCTGTTAGAGTTCCCTAGTGGAACAGAACTGATAGAATAATTATATGTTAAAAAGGTGATTTATTAGGGTGGTTACATGATATGAACTGGGTAGTCCAACTGAAGCTATCTGCATGCTATCAAGAGATGGAGAACTAGCAGCTTCCCAGCCCTGAGGCTGGATGTCTCAGCAGTTCTAATCTATGCTGAAGACTGGAGGATTTCCAGAGAGAAGCTAGTCTTCAGTTTACATTGGAATGTCAAGTCTGGTTCTGATGGTAGCAAAAGCCATCAGTGGCAGCAACAGTATGGATGTACTATGGACTCAGTGTGGATGTGGTATGGATGGGGTGTGGACATGGTGTGGATGCAATGTGAATGCAGTGTGAACTCAGTGTGGACGCAGTGTGGATGCAGTGTGGACACAGTGTAGATACAGTGTGGACGCAGTGTGGATGTAGTGTGTACTTAGTGTGGATACAGTGTGTACTTAGTGTGGATGTAGTGTGGACTCAGTGTGGATGCAGTATGGACTCCTCAATGTGGATGCAGTGTGAATGTGGTGTGGACTCAGTGTGGATACAGTGTGGACTCAGTGTGGGTACAGTGAGGACTCAGTGTGGATGCAGTGTGACTGCAGTGTGGACTCAGTGTGGATGCAGTGTGGACTCAGTGTGGATGCAGTGTGAATGTGGTGTGGACTCTGTGGATGCAGTATGAATGTGGTGTGGACTCAGTGTGAATATGGTGTGGACTCAGTGTGGATACAGTGATGACTCAGGGTGGATGCAGTGTGAATGTGGTGTGTATTAGCATCAGGGCATCCAAAGACTGTGGCATTGCATGGGCGGGTCTCACAGACCTGTTGCCAGGGCAACAGCCACCATATTCCCAGAATCATTGGGCTCACCTTTACCTGCAGCCACTACATCAGAACCCATATATATACATGGGGAACATCCCTTCATCTCTCTCTCCCTCCTCTTTTTCCACTACTGCCCCCTCTCACCCTCTCAATTAAATCTCTTACACGTGAAACTGTTTGGGCCTAGTGTGTGGTATGTTCTGATGAGACCTGCTGTTCTAACACATCATTTGGTGCTGAGACTCGGATTTAGTGGTTCCGTCAGCAGCTGCTGCACTGCTCTGCAGTGGGGACGGGTAGAGGTCATGGCCACATGGACTGGTCACATCATGGCTGCCGTGAGTATGCGAGTTCGCAGCCCCCTCAGTTGGTGGCTACAACAATCACAGACTTTCACCACAGAAGCTGCTGCTGCTGAAGACACCATCACCAAGTTGCAGCCGAGCCGGAGCTGCCCCACGCACCTCGGGACATACTAACTTCTACCACCCACATGAGCCGTGCCCCGCCTGGTCTATCATGTGGGGCTAGCCTCTGCACAGGCCCACACCTACCCATTAAGTTTCACATTTTTCCCTTTACCAGTCTGCTATAATTCTCATAAGACACTGGCATATTAATTGGTAGGATCAGTCAAGGGGAGGACCTCCAGCTTTCCAGATACGGCCTGGCCAGCCTTCTCTGGGAACCCTCATGTTATGTAGAACAGGGGGACATCACTCCCAGATAACCCTCCAACTGATTTCCTAGGCTTGGCTATGGCCGACTCAGGAGGCCCAAGCTCCCCTCACCCGACCACTGCCATCACTAGCAGGGAGCCCCAGGTAGATATCGTGGTATGTGGGCAGCCCATCTCCTTCCTCTTGGGCCCTGGAGCCACTTACTCAGTCCTGACATAGTTTTGGGGACTCACTTCTTCTTGTTTTCCTATTGTTGGGGTAGGAGGACAACCTTACTTCCCTCTCCAGACCCCACCACTTAGTTACATTTTTAGGGGTGTACCTCTCACCCATTCCTTTTTGGTAGTGCCAACATGTCCTGTCCCCTTATTGGGAAGGGATCCTCTAGCTAGGCTGGGAGCCTCTATTTCCTTTGTTCCCCACATTCGCCTAAACCCAGGCTCACCAGCAGTTCCTCTGCTCCTTCTCCTAGCCAGGCAACCTATTAGCACTACCATGTTATTTCCTTTACCAGCTTCTCAGGTAGATTCCTGAGTCTGGGACGTCCAGAACCCCTCTGTTGCTTAACACCATTCTCCTGTTGTCATCCAATTACTGGACTCCACCAGGTACATAACCCAAGCTCAATACACACACACACACTCTCTCTCCAGAGCCTCAGGGGACTTAAGCCTATTATTTCCGACCTCTTGAGGAAAAAACTCTTTCGCCCTACCTCTTCTCCCTTTAACATTCCTATACTATCAGTTAAGAAGCCTAATGATAACTATCGTCTGGTTCAAGGCCTCAGGTGCATTAATTCTGCAGTAGTTTCTCTCCATCCTGTTGTGGCTAATCCTTACACACTTCTTTCCACTATCCCCTCAGGGACTTCTCATTTATCAGTCTTAGATCTCAAGGATGAATTCTTCTCTATCCCTCTAGATGCCCAGTCACAAAATATATTTGCCTTTACCTGGACAGATCCTGATACCCACTTTTCTACCCAACTTACCTGGACTGTTCTACTTCAGGGATTCCGGGATAGCCCACATCTATTTGGTCAAGCCCTGGCTTCTGACTTACTCTCATTGTCTCTCCCTAAATCTAAGATTATACTTTATGTAGATGATGTACTTCTCTGTAGCCCTTCTCTAGAAATTAGCCAAGCTGACACCTTTCCTCTTCTGAATTTCCTCTCCAGTCAAGGCTAAAGGGTCTCACCTTCTAAAGTCCAACTGTCCACTCCTCAGGTCACCTATTTGGGACTAACAATTACCCCAACCCACAAGGCTATTACCTTAGATAGAAAGAATCTTATTCAGTCTTTAACTGTTCCTTCTACAAAGGAAGAGATTTTATCATTCTTAGGAAAAGCTAGCTTTTTATGTTCGTGGGTTCCTTCCTTTTCCCTCATTTCTTGTCCCCTATATGAAGCAGCATTAGGACCCACCCATGAGCCTCTTCTCAAACCTATTACCAAGCCCTTTCAGAGGCTTCAACAGGCTCTCCTTAAGGCCCCAGCTTTACATCTCCCTGACCTGACTCATCCTTTTTCCCTCTACGTAACTGAAAAAAAAAGAGATTTGCCCTTGGAATCTTAAGTCATCAACTGGGACCCTCTTTTGCACCTGTAGCTTACTTATAAAAAAACTAGATCTAACCATCCAGGGATGGGCACCTTGTATCTGTACCTTAGCAGCTGCTGAGCTCCTTATTAGAGAGTCAAAAAAACCCCTAACCTTTGGGTTGCCTAAAACTGTCTTCTCTTCTTATAACTTGTCACAGCTCCTAACTTAAAAAGGCTTACAGACTCTACCTCTCTCTAGGGTTCTTTTCCTTCAGGTAGCTCTAGTAGAGGATTCTATACTCATCTTCCAATCATGCCCGCCTCTTAATGTTTCCAACCTTCTTCCTTGACCTAATACTGACCACTCCCTATCTCACTCCTGCACTGAAACTTTAGAGGAACTATTACCTCATCCTTTACACATACAGGAAGGGCACATTGCCTCAGGCCATGTATATCTGGTATACAGATGGCAGCTCTTTTTTACATAAAGGGGCTAGAAAAGCTGGTTATGCCATAGTGTCAGACACTGAGGTGGTAGAGGCACAGGCCCTTCCTACTCACACCACCAATCAACAGGCTGAACTAATAGCCCTTACCCGTACCTTTCAACTGGCACAGGGAAAATCCTTCAACATCTACACAGATTCTAAATATGCTTTTCATATCCTTCTGTCTCATGCTGCTATTTGGAAGGAGCATGGGTTACTTACCACGAAAGGAGGATCAGTAACTAATGCAAACCAAATTATGGCCATGCTAAAGGCCTCCTATCTTCCCACAGCCATTGGGATTGTCCACTGTAGATCACACCAGACAGAAGACTCTTTTGTCTCCAGGGGAAACAACTGAGCTGATGAGGCAGCTAGAGCTGTGGCCCTTAGAGGCCTAGACTTGTCTCATCCTTCCCAGGACATTCTTACACTGCAACCTACATTTCCACCTTCTTCACCCCCTGACAACTGCCAAACTCTGTCCTATCTTCACCAACTCTTCCATTCTAACAGCCAAGCATTGCCTTCTTTTGTTAAGACCCACCTACAGCCTACTCCTGAGGACTTAAGCTTCTTAAAATCTATCACTGCTTCTCACAAAATCTGTCAGAAGTCTGATCCCAACTCAAGGTATCATAGCAACCCTTTTCCTACCAATCAGGCAGGAGGTTCCCTTCCTGGAACTTACTGGCAACTTGACTTTACCCACATGCCCACTGTCAGGCATGCCAAGTACCTCCTGGTCTTGGTGGAC
>NW_022196903.1:59453371-59454959 GCF_008632895.1 Mastomys coucha
AATGTGGGTTGTTCTTCCTGTATTCCAAACTTCTGGGCTAATAACCACTTATCGGAGAGTGCATACCGCATACATATCAGTCTTAACAGGACCATGCTCTGTTAAGCTCCAGAGGACAATGAGACCGCCCACCTTGTCCCGAATCCCAGTAAATGAGACTCCACTTTGGCAGCCGAGCTCAACCTCACTGGGTTAGACATGGGTTTCTCATCCTCCCCCTGCTGTTCATTTCTATCCAGGGTAGCCCTTATATCTGGAGATTTGAGGTTTAAGAAACCCCCACAAATAACAAACAGTCTTTCCAAATAGGGTCAGAAAACTGCTCCATAGCTGGATGCCAGGAACCAATCCAAATTGCTATCATCCCGGTATCTGTAATCCCATCTAAATATTATGATCTCTATACTTGCTTTCTCTTTGACCAGACAAAAGATTATTGTAGAAAATGGCCAGGCGAATATGGGGGCTGCCCATATTGGTCTTGTCAAATACATATGCTAGGATCACGGATCAATCATTTCTTCTATCAACATCACAAGACACTCTTTTTCTATATACAAGACCCCTGGGATTCCAAGTGGGAGACAGGAGTTGTTGGTAAGCTCTATCGTAAAAATCAGCCTGGGGCCCCAGTAAGTACCATCCATATCCAGAGAAAATATGTTTCAATTGCCCAACCCCTAGATATTGGAAAAGCAGGGGAGATAATCAAACACTCCTCTGAGGTCCTTACCTCTTTGACATCATCCCTCATAAATGGCACTAAGTTGTCATTTCACCTTTTACTTTAGATCTTGACCTTGGAATACCAACTCCTTAATGTCACCAGACCTGGACGCTTTAAGGATTGCTGGTTATGTGTACCCTCTGGAACTAACTCACAATTGTCACTTACAGCATTTCTAGTGATACTGCCAAGTAACGTTATCTTACCTTTGTCAGCTGCCCCGGCTCCAGTGCCACCATGACTCCATACCTTACCTCTGTCCCTTTCTTTGGCACAGCAACCTGTTTTAAGGCTTCTGGGACTCATTCAGTGGGAATGCTGAGCTCCCTAGACTGCAATAGAACCATAACCCTTAATATATCATCTCTGCCACAATGTCCTACAATCCAAAACACTTCAATTCTTTGTGGCACTCAAGCATATCATTGCCTACCTGCTAGCTGGTCAGGAGTTTGCACATTAGTACTTCTTTTCCCTGAACTGGGAGTGATCCAGGGAAACGAACCCCTGCCAATCCCAGTTGTAGATATGATAGCTGCCCAACATAAGAGGGCAGTCCAAGTTGTGCCACTCTTGGTTGCTTCAGGAATAGCCATAGGTGTTGGTACTGGAGTTGCAGGGATAACAACTTCCATGACCCAATATAACACATTCACTTCCCAGTTTCAAAGCGATTTTCAAAAAATGTCTGAAACTGTGCTTACTATCCCAAAACAAATCGATTCTTTGGCAGCCATGCTGCTTCAAAACAAATGGGGACTAGATCTCCTGACAGATAAAGAAGGTGGTCTTTCAGTATCTGACTGACACAGATGTAGAGGCTCACAGCCATCCATCGAACTGAGTGCAAGGTCCCCAGTG
>NW_022196903.1:59455420-59458564 GCF_008632895.1 Mastomys coucha
CTACATCAACCAATCCAGGATAGTAAGAAATAAAATCCAGGAGCTACAGTCAGACATAAAAAATTTCAAGGACCCTGAGACCTCCAGTTCTGGGATTTTTGAAAACCTCATATGGAAGTGGATACTCCCATTTGTAACTCCTTTCCTAGTCATCATCCTGGTGTTATTATTTGCTCCCTGTCTCATTAATCTTGTTTCTATATATTTTCAACAACAAATAAAAAAATTTTCTAACCAAACTATTAATCAGCTCCTGTTACAGGATTACCAGCCGCTGCCCACAGATGAGCCACTGTCCACAGAGGAACCTGATGTGAATGTTTACCAAGTAGATCCCGATGGTGAAAGCCAGCTACTCCCCATTGACGATACCCCTAGACAGCAGGAAGTAGCTTAAGAGACAGGATACCCTCGTTCCCTTTTTATCATCGGCTTCCCCTTCCCCTTTTCTTTCCTCCTCTTTATAATATCAAAAAGGGAGGTATGTTAGCATCAGGACATCCATTAGCATCAGGACATCCAAAGCCTGTGACATTGCATGGGCGGGTCTCACAGACCTGTTGCCAGGGCAACAACCACCATATTCCCAGAATCCATTGGACTCACCTCCCACCTTTACCTGCAGCCACTATGTCAGAACCCATATATATACACGGGGAACATTCCTCCATCTCTCTCTCTCCTCTCTTTCTGAGCTACTGCCCCCTCTCACCCTCTCATTTAAACCTCTTACACATGGAACTGTTTGAGCCTCATGTGTGGTATGTTCTGATGCGACCCGCCATTCTAACACATCAGTATGGACTCCTCAATGTGGATGCAGTGTGGACGTAGTAAGGACTCTATGGGTGCAGCGTGGACGTAATGAGGACTCAGTGTGGATGCAGTGTGGACTCAGTGTGGATGCAATGTGAATCTGGTGTGGACTCACTGTGAATATTGTGTGGACTCAGTGTGGATACAGTGAGGACTCAGTGTGGATGCAGTATGGTCTCAGTATGGATGCAATGTGAATGTAGAAGACTCTAACAAGAATGAGGTGTATATGTGTAAGGATTGAGCTAACAAGGATACCTCATAAAAATACCAGAAAGCCAGGAATGTCCATTAAGCTTAAAGTCAGGGAGCTTTAAAAAGAGTTTACTGATCAAACATTCATCCCCAGGAGATGCCCTAATTGCAGGAAGTAATGCTCGGTTCCAGGAAATGTTCCTACCTGCAGTGAGGGGTGGATTTCTCATCTACCTACCCCTCTACCTGCCTAAGGTATCTTCTCATCTGGGGCACAGAGGTCAATGGACTCAAAAGACAATGGGCTCCACCAATGAGAGATAACCAACTCATGCTATAAACCTGTGTGCTGGAAGGGTATAAAAAGTGTGTGCTTTTGTTCCTCAGGGTTGCCTTTGCCTGAATGCAGGGTGATCCCAGTATACTGGATTATTAAAAACCTCTTGCTGATTGCATCAATCTCTGTCTCTGTGTCATTGTGAGTGGGACAACATCCTGGGCATAAGACTCAGCTCTCCGAATCTTACATATGCAAGAGTCCCTGCTATCTCCTCAACATTCTGTCTGGAGGATGATCTCTCCTTTAACCCCCAGTTATTCATTTCTAGAAATTTCACAGACCTGTCTCAAAGGCACGTAGTTGAATTGATCTCAGATCCAATCAACTGGACAATCAAGATTAATCCTCACAATATATGTTATTTTGATTATATTTACTACTTTTTACTCTGTTTCCCTCTTCCCACTATTGTTTTTTATCTTTCTTAATAGTTACCCTTGTACCATCATGTCTGTTTAGTTGTTTTGAGGTTAGCCATGTATGTGCTATGTGTATACATACATATTCCATGACAGTGTTCATGGAAGCTCAGATGTCTCTTTGCTACAGTGATTTCAATTACTCTGGGAAAACACCCAGAGATAGGATTTCTGTCCTATACTGCATGTGGTAGCTCTGCTTTAAGTTTTATGAGGAAATTTCATGTTATTTTCCATAATACTATAATAACCTATATTAGTGCCAACAGCATATGAGTTCACCATTTCTACATCCTCACCAAAGCACACAGAAAAATTCTAAAGATACTATCCACAGCAGCAGAAACCTAGTGAGAACTGATAAATATAAAATAAACTAAAAAAATAGCAGATGAGACTATTGCTTGGTGGCAGAGTGTTGAGCCCTGGGCCCAATTTTAACAACAAATATGCACATGCACATATATATGTACACATTTCAATATACAACAAATTAAGAAATTAAGATGACAATCTCACCTATAATAGCCTAAGAATAAAGTGCTCCAACATGTAATAAGGACACATGCTCCACTATGTTCATAACAGCCTTATTTATAATAGCCAGAAACTGAAAATAACCCAGATGTCCCTCAACAGAGGAATGGATACAGAAAATGTGGTACATCTACACAATGGAGTACTACTCAGCTATTAAAAACAATGAATTTATGAAATTCTTGGGGAAATGGATGGATCTGGAAAATATCTTCCTGAGTGAGGTAACCCAATCACGAAAGAACACACATGGTATGCATTCTCTGATAAATAGATTAGCCCAGAAGATCAGAATACACAAAATACAATCCACAAACCACAAGAAATTCAAGAAAAAGGAAGACCAAAGTGTGGATACTTGTTCCTTCTTAAAAGGGAGAACAAAATACTCATGGAAGGAGTTGTAGAGACTAACTATGGAGCAGAGACTGAAGAAAGGACAATCCAGAGACTGCTCTACCTGGGAATCCTTCTCATATTCAATCATCAAATCCAGACACTATTGTGGATGCTAGCAAGTGCTGGATGACAGGAGCCTGATATAGCTGTGTCCTGAGAGGCTCTGACAGTACCCGACTAATACAGAAGTAGAGGCTCACAGCCATACATTGGACTGAGTACAGGGTCCCCAATAAAGGAGTTAGAGAAAGGACCCAAGGAGCTGAAGGGTTTGCAGCCCCTTAGGACGAACAACAATGTGAACTATCTAGTGCCCTCAGAGCTCCCAGGGACTAAACCCCCAACCAAAGAGTACACATGATGGGACTAATGGCTCCAACAGCCTATGTATAGTAGAGGATGGCCAAGTCGGTCATCAATGGGAGGAGAGGCCCTTGG
>NW_022196903.1:59458574-59513028 GCF_008632895.1 Mastomys coucha
GGAACCTGAGAAAGGAGATATTGTATGACATTTAAATAAAGAAAACATCTAGTAAAAAATTAAAAAGAAAAAAATAGAGTAAGTACCTGTTTAACAAATCATTTATTTCTGTGGGATCTATCTACTAAAAGCAACGAAGCATAATAAATTTAATTAAAGATTATATAGTTTAACAGAAAGATCTCTGCTGTCTGGAAACTTCCTCTAAATTGAAATATTCCGTTTAGTTAGAGGCTCATTAACTCAAGACAGTAAAACAAACTTACAAGGTTTAAGAAGTAAACAAAAATGTTAAGTCTTTGGAAGATTCCAAAGCTTACAAGAGTCACAAGACTCCTCCACCAGGGTAACAACTGCTGGAGAGGGCAGTCACAGCTGAGCTACCTGTAACTTGTACAGGGAACTCTCTGGATCCAGCTTTCATGCGTTGGCATGTGTGGTGACCTGGCTTTTCAGTGATACATTTATCCTTGAGTCAGTGTTTACTAGATTCTTCACTTATACAGTTCAGGGTCCAATTTAGGGTGTAGTGCCACCCACAGTGGGCTAGGTCAATTAACAATCAAGAGAGTCCCTCCCATTGAAATGCACATAAGCCAAACTGATCTATACAATTTCTCAGTTGAGATTTTCTTCCTAGGCGATTCTAGGTTGTGTAGAGTTGATAGTTAAAGAGTTTGAATTATAGGCCTGGTTAACCCCAGTTCCACAGGCATTCCTTAATCCAGTGAAGTTGACAATCAACAATAACAATCTCAGTACAGAAGAAAGGATATAGACATATATATACATATATGTCTAGGATATATATATATACAGATCAACTAAAAATGGATTAAACATTAGACCTAAAACTAGCCAGGTATAGTGGCACACACACACTTAATCTCAGGGTTTGAGAGTTAAGAGGAAGGTGAGTCTATGAGGGTCAGGCCAGCCAGGACTTCATAGTGAGACCCTGTCTCAAAACAAAAACTCAAATTAAAATAAACGTCTATAAATGGAAAAATGCAAATCAAAACCACAAAGAGATCACCTTACACCTACTAGAGTGGATATTATAAAAATACATAACAATCTACTGTGGATTTTAAAACCATAAATACATTTTGTCTCAATTTTTGTATCAGTCCTTTTTCTTTCTTTCTTTCTTTTTTTGTAAAGCTCTTAAAATGACTTTTCACTCGAGCACACCACAGGAACTTAAATAAAATTGTTCATTATTGTGGGTCTTCCGGGGGTTCTGCTTGGGATTTAAGAATAAGGACTTGGAGAAATCTGTATAGTATAAGGCTGTTGGCCTGTTTGCTGGGGCAGTTCCTCAGCTAGCCCACCAAACTCAACCCAACTTTCTTGCCACAATACCTCTCAATGTGGCTCCATTGCTTTACCTCCTGGCCACGCTTCGGTCTCCTGCTTCTGTCCTTTAGTCCCTTGGTTCTGCTGCAGCTCTAGGCACCAGGTCTTTATTCTGAAAAAATAAAAAATTCACACCCCTTTTTTATCCAGTCTAAACCAGCAGGACAATGCCCTGGTCTGTCTGTCTGTGTTGCTGTTTGGCACAGAGGGCTATGTGACCTTCAACAAGGCAGCTTGCTTTTAACATGATAATCTCAGAGAATCAACTTTTGGGCAGGTGAGGAAGGACAAGCATTTACATGTAGAAAGCAGGTAAAGGAGCATGGAAAAGACAATACCAACTATCCTGCCAGGACTTGCCTCTGCCAGCACAGCTATTAACATTTGAAAGAACAGGGGCATACCCACACAGCCATTTGATAGAATAAGTGCCAGTGCAGGCCACCCTAACAGTTCATTAGAAAATTTACATCTTAGTGCAGTCTATTTAACAAAAAGAACAACTAGTTCATTGACTGGGGTGTTCTTCAGTGTGTTTCTTCCTCAGAATCTCTTGGTGACTGGCTATAGGATGTCCTTGGATACACAATTCATAGATGCTAAGTCTATCATAAACAGCAAGATATCTGTACGTAACCTAGAAGTATCCATCCCAAACATCTTTACATTCCTTTAACACCAATATAATGTAAACACTATCTAAACTGGTTTCACATGTTTAGGACAGACAGTTTTCCCTAATGTTTTTGATTCATGAGTGTGGAACCTGTCAACAGAGAGGACAGCTGTTTGCTTTAGAAAAATCCTAAAGCTTGGGGTTTTGTGGTGCTAGAAAGGCAAAAATGGGATAGTTTAGTTAGAAACTGAGGCAGCTTCAATCATATGCATATGGCATATGCATAGCAGTTGTATCCCAGTGTTTTAAACTGAGATATTCCTCATCATTGGGTGAAAGTGACTCTCTGGAGAACAGCCCCTGCTCATCCCCTGTAAGACCGGAAGAGCCTTATGTCCCGGATGTACCTCTCACAGAAACACAGAGATGGTGGAGATTGATGCAACAAGCATGAGGTTTATTGATCCAGTGTGCTGGGGCCGTCCTGAAATTGGGGCAGAGGCGACCCCCAACATTCCAAGCACACAGTTTTTATGCAGTTATTGAGGGTAGACTTTGGTAACAGAATGAATTGTTTAACACACATTTGAGGCCCCTGCTTCCCTTTCTCAGCATATGTGGCCCCAGGCAAGGTGTGGTCTTAATCACAAGAGGGAACTGAAACATTTTTTGGTCGTTATCTGCACCTGCCCTGCCCTGTGTTCAGGGTGTAAAGTTTGTATTGCTGGGACATTCCAGTAAGGGAGTGCACATCCCTGGCAAGGTCTTTCAGCAACCATCTATGTTCTTCTCTAAGGTAACCCCCTTCCCCCAAACTGATGGTCAGCTGTCTCTGGGTTTTGATGATGTTCCCATTCTTGGCACATTTTCCTAAAGCTTTGGCCATCTTCTGGTAAGTCATGATTTTTTGGTTGCTTTTTCTTTCCTCCTAAAATTTAGCAACATTTCTTTCTTTCTCTTTCCTTCCTTCCCTTTCCATCCATCCATCTATCTATCTATCTATCTATCTATCTATCTATCCATCCATCTATCTATCTGAAAGGCTGGAGAATCTTAGAATTTAAAATGAGGACATTTAATAGAAATGTATGTATAATGTGTAACCTTTACTTAAAAGGGGGCATGGAAAACCTCTGCCACAAGCCAAAAAAAGGTGGAATAGCTAGTTCCAGGAATTTGGCTAACTCAGAGCCTCAGGGCTCTGGTTCCCAAAACCTGCCCCTCCTGAATGATCCACAATGAGGGCGGAACTAGGAATGAAGGTCTACTGGTTTATGAGACTCTCCACCCTGTTGACCAGTAGATGAAGATTACATTCCTAGAATGAATATGTTCCCCTCCCTAACTGAATACCTTGGGCTGGGTCCCTCTAAAATTTTCCACTGTTTTTATGTTCTGCTTCTTTGGTAACCCTCTCCCTGCCCCCAGCTTGTGGTTTTTCCCTTAAATACCCCTCACTTCTTGTGTTTGGGGTCCAACTCCTCTGACCTGCATGGTCACGAGATCGACCCCGGTACTGGTATCCCCAATAAACCTCGTGTGATTGAAGCAAGTTTGGTCTCTTGTGAGTCATTGGGTGGTTGTGTCATCCCGAGACTTGAGTAAGGATGTCCCCAGTTCTGGGGGTCTTTCATATCTATCTATCTATCTATCTATCCACCTATCTATATACCTACCTATATACCTACTTGCTTATCTATAAACTGAAAGAAATGTGCCTTTGGTTTTTGTCAATCCACTGAATACAAGATACCATCTCAGAACTGCACAGGGATTCTCCTTTCTTTTCTTTTCTTTTTTTTCTTTCCTTTTCTTTTCTTTTCTTCTCTTTTCTTTTCTCCTCTCTTCCTTTCCTTTCCCTTCCCTTTACTTCCTTCCTTCCTTCCTTTTTTCCTTTCTCTTTCTTTCTTTTTTTCTTTCTTTCATTCATTCTTCCTTCTTTCTGTCTTTCTTTCTTTTATTTTTTTTTGGTTTGGTTTTTTAAGACAGGGTTTCTCTATGTAGCTCTGGCTGCTCTGAAACTCACTCTGTAGACTAGGCTGGCCTTGAACTCACAGAGATCCACATGCCTTTGCCTTGAAAGTGCTGAGATTAAAACTGTGTGCTACCACTGCCTGCTGCACAAGGATCCTTAAAGATATTCAAATTCACAGTTCCTTCCTGTCTTTTCACCTTCTTTGCTGGAAAGGACTGGTTGTATAGCTGGTTTTTAGTTTTTGTTTCTGTTTTTTGTTTTGCAGGGCTGATGTAGTTTTCCAGATACAAGTCTTCAGAATCATTGTTACATATTGTCTTAGTCAGGGTTTCTATTCCTGCACATCATGACCAAGAAGCAAGTTGGGGAGGAAAGGGTTTATGTGGCTTACTTCCACCTGGCTGTTCATCACCAAAGGAAGTCAGGACTGAAACTCAAGCAGGTCAGGAAGCAGGAGCTGATGCAGAGGCCATGGAGAGAGATGTTCCTTGCTGGCTTACTCCTTCTGGCTTTTCCAGCCTGCTCTCTTATAGAACCCAAGACCTCCAGCCCAGGGATGGCACCACCCACAAGGGGCAATTGAGAAAATGCCCCACAGCTGGATCTCATGGAGGCACTTCCCCAACTGAAACTCCCTTCTCTGTGATAACTTCAGCCTGTGTCAAGTTGACACACAAAACCAGCCAGTACACATATCTCCATTTATAACTGGGTTCCTTTGTAGGTGACACTCATGTCAGCTGGACTTGTTTATCACCCAAGGATAATGGTTAATGAAAAGCATGTAATTATGCATATGTATATGTGTGTGTGTCTGTGTGTGTGTTCTCAGGAATATTGAAGCTCTCTAATTGAATGTTGTCTCAATACCTCAAAAAATCTTCAAATGTTTGACCTAGCTTGTTCGTTGCAAGTCCTTGTTTATTAATTAATTGTAGCATATTGGACTGAGAGGATGAATCTCAGTGGTAAAGCACTTATCTGCTAGCAGGCAAAAGGTTCTGGGTTCTGCCCAACAGAGCCTGTGGCTGTACACAATTATATATGGAATGTAAAAGTATGTTTTTTCATGAAAAATAAAATACTTTGTAAATTGAGTGTAAGGTTGCATTAGCAAAAGAATATATGGTTTAATGTCAAAAGAATTAGCAGAAGTGTAATTATCTGATTTTCATTAAAGATCAGGAGAGAATAATACTGGTGGAATTAAAGGCAAAGAATTAAAAACAGGAGGCACAAAACACCTTTAACAGTATAACAAGATGTAAGGGTCCAAGAATCTCCGGAGAATGACACTCCATACTCAAATAATATACAAAAGCAAAGAGCTTTTATTCAGTTGAATTTTTTGCATTCATGGGTTTCTTCATTCAGGAACTAGAGACCCCTAGTGGACTTTCAGGCCCAGCTTTTATTGTCAGTTAGGGGAATTGCAGGGAGGGAACTGACCTTTTACTTTGATTGGTTAGCTCTATCTCTAGTGGTCTGACTGATTCTACAATTTCTTAAGCTTTGGAGACTTCCCAGAGGGTTTGCTTCATCATTCTATTGTTACTATCTATTGTTACTTTAGATCAGAAGACAAGGTATCCTTCAGTTGTCTGCCCACAGTTGTGGTTGGCTGACCACAGGTTCCTGGATCCAGTTTCTCAATTCCAGGAAACTTAGGCCTAGTCTCTCCAACTGTCCTTTAGCATAAAGTCATGGAGTCAGCCTTGTCTGAGCTTAGTCCCTTCACAGGGTGGAATGAGGTTTTGTTTCCATTGGAACTTATTTGTAATGGGCTATTTCAATTTGTTTCATGCATGCATAGAAGATGAATAATTACCAAGACTTTGATAATAAATAGAAGAATAAAACAAAAGGCAAAGAAGAGTGTTAAGGGGTCTTATTAATTGATAATCCTTAACTAAAAGCACAGGGGATGTATAGGGAAGCTGATATAAAGTTTGTAGTAACAGTTGCTCCTGAAAGGAGTACTTACCATTACGGTAAGACATAACCTATAAATATTTCTACTATGACTGATATACTAAATACAATTCTAGGGTTTTCAGCCCGTAGAAATATGTACAAACCATAGTACAGTCTCTACCCTGCATGAAGAAATGAATAGATAAAAACCATAAAAGTTGCAATGTGTATGATGATACTGAATGATTCAGTTATAGATGACCTTTTGGTCATATATGCATAATGGGTGCCATTTTTTGTGTGTTACACAGACAGTGCACTGCCAGGGGTTATTTATAGAATTAAGCAAATGGAATGAAATTTTCATAATGCTGAACTATTAGACTATAATAGTAAATTAGTGAGTGAGAGGTTAATAATTTTGATGAAGTTTTTCAAATATTGGCCAGCAATGTTTCCTTAGATGAAAAGCAATGATAATTCTCCATAGTTGGTCATTGTTTAGAGATCATATAGAAATTATACAAGGACATAATTATCAGTAATAGTGTGCTGGGTTTTGGTGTTCTTTTAAAGAATTAATGATATTTTAATTAGTTTGGGAGTCTGAGTGATATTTGACTGTACTATGGCAACAGAGCAATATTCAGACTTCTAGGGGTCAAATCCAGTCATCTGAGGGATACTAGTATTAGGAATTTTCCTGATGTTGGTCATGTTGGTGCAGTTAGAACATTATAATGTGGTAAAGTTGCTGAATTGAATAAAATGGGAGACAGAATAACTTATGGGGGTGAAGAGAATGATATTGATGAATATGGTATAGATATCACCATGTCATATACAGGGTTAGGTAATAGTTGTCACTAACAGGTGTTTTATGTATTTATTTTTAAGTATTTTTATTGTTATTAAAGTGCTGAAGGAAATGAAATGATAACGAACATGATAGAAAGTTATATAATGAAGAAAGGAAATAAAGTACATTCTTTTTGATTTTATGTGATTTTTTTGATGCAGATATTGGAATAGTTTTAGGAGCTACTTTCCCCAGTCACATCTAGATTTAAAGCTCTATTTTTAAGACTCTTGAATTTTATTTACAAAAGTAATATGTAGATCAAGAATGCAGTTCAGAAAATATGCAGTTTTGTCATTGACAAAATACTCTGCCACTTGACATCAACTAGTCCCATTATGATGTTCTGTTTGCCAGACCAGACTTTGAGACAATTACAGCTGTTAGCCTTTGTCGTTGAAATATGCATAGTAACAGATTATCAAATGTGTTAATTACATTAACAGACAAAAATAACAACATGCAATATTTACTGTAAAAATTATTCCTAAAGCTATATATAATGATATATTCCCTTAATCTTGCTACTCAAGAAACTGAAGTAGGAGGATTGTCAGCCTGGGCTGCATATCAAAGTCCTACCTCACAACAATAACAACAGAACAAGAACAACAACAGGAGCAACAGCAACAATAACAACAGCCAGCAACAATGCATAAAGTCACTTGCTGTATAAACCTGACATTCAGAGTTTAATCCCAGAACCCCAAGGGAGAAAACAGATTCCTACAACTTGTCAACCACCCCCACCATGCCACAAATAAATATATGTAATAAGAAAAAAATCTACAGTAACAAAAGGAAAACATGTACTTCTTCCTCCATTTATCACAGAGCTAGTTCTACTCACTCCATTTTCTTATTTTCTAGGTATTTTTCTCCTGTTCAGGGTCTCATTATGTACTCTAGCCTATCCTCAAATGTTTCATCCTCTTGTCTCAGCCTCCCAAGTTCCAGGATGATGGTCATGAAAATCCTATTTTTAATGATCACAAACTTTTAAAATAATGAATTTTAGTGAGCTACAGTTGAAAAAGGCTTAAAAGTTTAGAGATTACATGTGGATGAAGATAATTTAGTTGTGAGATGAAGGGTTATTAGGCTAAGGTCTTTGACTATTGTGAAGTCAAGAGTCATACATAATAAGGAGACCTGATGAAGTGAATGGAATAATTACTCGAGGACTGTTTAGTGAAGTAACATTGTCTAAGAATTCTACAAAGATATTTTCTATCTATGTGGTATTTTATAAGGTTAGTTTTCACTAGTGTTAGCATATCAATCAGGGTTTTAAAGAGGAACAGAACTTAAAGAATGAGTCTATGTTTGCATATTGATGAGGAAGCAGGAGTGGGTGGGTGGGCGAGTGGGGGAACACCCTCACAGAAGCCAGGGGAGGTGGGATGGGATGGAGGTTTTCAGAGGGGGAACCAGGATAGGGTATAACATTTGAAATGTAAATAAAGAAAATATCGGGCTGGTGAGATGGCTTAGAGGGTAAGAGCACCGACAGCTCTTCCAAAGGTCGTGAGTTCAAATCCCAGCAACCACATGGTGGCTCACAACCACCCTTAATGAAATCTGATGCCCTCTTCTAGTGCTTCTGAAGTCAGCCACAATGTACCTATTTAAAATAATAGAGGTAGGCTCTAATGTTAGTGAAGGAATGGACTTGTTATTGAGAATGAGAGTCAGCAGACAAAAAGAAAGAACTTCCTGCTCCTGTGTCTTTTGTATAGACTGCTAGCAGCATTTGTGGCCCAGATTAAAGGTGGACCTTCTCACCTTAAAAGATCTGTATTAAAGGTTTATCATTCTACCTCAAACATCCAGGTTTATGTTTGTTTTGGTTTTTTTGGTTTTTTCGAGACAGGGTTTCTCTGTGTAGCCGTGGCTGTCCTGGAACTCACTCTGTAGACCAGGCTAGCCTTGAACTCAGAAATCTGCCTGCCTTTGCCTCCTAAGCGCTTGGGATTAAAGGTGTGCACCACCACCGCCTGGCTAAATATCCAGGTTTAAAGTTGGTCTTTTCACTGCAAATAATTTAGTTAAAAAAAAAAAAAAACTTTTACAGGTGTGCTAGACATTTGGGTTTTAATTAATTCCAGACATAGTCAAATTAACAACCAAGACTAGCCATCACAGTTGGTACAGGCAAAAATCAAGATGATCACAAGCAACAACAACAACAATTACTTCATGCTGCTCTACTGGTTGGGTAGTGGCAATCAATGCAATTAGTGGGAGTCAGCTATTGTTCTGTGACATGTTGGAATATTCAATACTAAGGTCTTTGGCATACATTCTTGTTAAAATGGTATTCTGTGGTAGTCTAGTAAATGGTAGGTTTTTACTTATAAGTGAGAAAGCAGTGCATGATATAGCTTTTGCTGTGCCTCCTATTTTTCCGATGTGTTTATTTCAGATGTAGTTTATGACTGAGAGTGTAAATAGTGTATCCTGAATAGTATATAGTATTCTTAAAAAATACAATGCGTGTTCAAATATGAAAAATTTGGCTGGATGGAAATAAAACAGGGATGGCTGAGGCCACCAGTACGACCTTGGAGCTCTGGGGAGTTTGAGAGACACACCCACCCTGACTCTGGGCAACAGCTGGAGACAAGTCTCAGTAATGATCCCATATTTATAGTGTTTCAGAAACCAAAACCTTGAACCAGACCAATGACTCACTGCAATGAATATTTGCACGTAAAGCTGTGTTTGGGTGGAAAAAATATACTATGTGATACACTGTAATTTCCAGTGCCACTATGATAAGTGAATATGTCATGGACAGGTATGAAAGATGGAGGAATCTTGGAAGGGGTGAGTGCACAGTGGAGAAAGTTGGAACTAAAGATATGATGGTGGTAATTGATATGAGAGAAGGCTGCTGTGGACAGGGGACATGGCCTTGCTCAGTAGAACCAACCAGTGGTACACATGAGTTGTTTGAGTTGAAGATCAGTTTTCTGGATTGGACTTTTTCAAAAGACCTCTATTGTTCATGCTGAGCCTGGAGGTCATGTAGGTATCCTTGGTCCTCTGCTCCAGGCCATGTTGAAACCCAGGGTTCATGTGGGTGTTCATGGGAGACCATGAGGATGTTCATGGCTGGTGCTAATGCCAGAGGCCAGGTAAACATCTGTAGCCTGTGCTAACCCAGGAAGTCATATTAGTGTCCGTGATACAGATTGCTGCTTGAGGTCATGTTGATGTGAATACCCGTGATGCTACCTGAGAGCATGTTGATGTTTGTGGTCCATGCTGCTGCAGAGAACCATGTCTGGGTCTGTGGTCCTTCTGCAGCTGGGGCTCATGTTGATGTCCATGATCTGTGTTACTACCAATTGCCAGGAAGGTGTTCCTGGTCTGTGCTGCTGTTGAAGCCATGCTGATGTACATGGACCAGGCTGCTGCCAGGGACTATGTTGGTTTTTGTAATCCGTGTTACCCTTTAGGCCATATTGATGTCCTTGGCCTGTGGTATGGAGGGTTATGATGGTGTCTGTGGCCTGTGCAGGGGGCCATGTTAATGTCCATGGTTTATATTCCCAACAGAGACCATGCTCAGATTCATGACATCTGATGTTACCAGAAACCATGTAGAAGTCCATGATCCATGTTCCCACTGACTATAAGGGGCAAAGAAGCTACTTTTGCAGTGGTATTGATGACTACAGACTTACAGTTGAGAAAGAGGGACATAGAAGGCTTTTGTGACAACCCTTTATTCCCTCCTCTCTTAAAGTAACAGTTTAGACAAGAAGCCATTGATGAAAATTCTTAAAGATTGTGATAAGGATGCTGAAATGTAGTTCTCCACCTTCTGGCAGGGGTTGGGGTGAAGGGGCAGAGATGGACTCAGTTTTCTACAAGGGTCTGGCCACTGTGAATTTGAGCATGCACCAGTGAATATATAGGCAACACACTTTGTACTTTTCTTCTTTCTTGGAGCGTCACAAGGAGGGGCCAGACCTGGCAGAACTGGGAAGTAAGTGTGATCAGGGTACATGTTGTAAAATTTCCAAAGTCATTAAAAATATTATGTTGGAAAAAAAAGTCAGCTGAGACTGATCCATGACTAGTATTACTGTTAGTACTGTTGGACACCAAGTGGAGATATCACAATTACTTTAATGTCATTTTGTGCTAAAGTATAAATGGTATGAATGAAGTTGTTAAGATACAATGATGGCTTGGAATGTCAAATCATCATTGAATAAAGGATAGAATGGATTGCTAGAAAACTCCTATGAGTATAATACTGAAAGAAAGCAGGGTTGCTATTCGTGTGAGACCTAGTGTAGATAGTAATCCAAGATGGAGAAATTTGGTTGATTTTTCCAGATGTTGCTAATAATAGGCCAATTTATAGGAGAAAGTGTTGCGACCAGTCTCGCCAGCAAGAACGACGCAGCAACAGGATCCTTCTCAGCAGCGCTTTATTAGGAGCTCCTCTTGAAGTTTGAAGCGAAGGACCCCAATACCCTGGAGCTGCTGGCTTATATAGCCCGGCGAGACTGTCTGATTGGTGCACAATGCAGACACCTCATTAACCTACCCCTGCGGGAGGGGGGCGAGCAAACGTGCTACTGTCTGATTAGTTTAGTGCAAGCACCTTATTAACATATCCCCATCGGCAGGGGGAGAGTTGAAGGAGAGACGTGTCACTGTTATCGCGCCTGCGCCAAGCGGCTGTCAGTGGTACGGAAGTGAAGTTGGCGCCATTTTGAATAGACGCTGGCCTGCGGCCAACAAGAAAGTTTAACTTTTCAAATAATCAGAAAGGTATTGAAGTTTCCATGAGTTAATGTTTATAAGAAATCACACTACAGATAAAACAAACAGCATATCAGTAAGTGTATAAAGTAATTTGTAGAACTACAGTGTTAACACTGTTCAGCCATATTATCATCCAATGAATAAGGATGATTCCTACTCCTTCTCATCACCAAAGGGTTAGGACTAACCACTGGCAGTGATTTAGGATGAAAAATTATAAGGAATGTATGTAAATATTAAATATTGTTTGGTGTTATATCTATATTATAAACAGAATTCAGTCAAGTGATAAATGACATTACTGGTACAGTTACTGAGAAGTAGTCTCATTTGAAGCTAGGGCTTATGTTCCTACTTTGAATAGTGATACATTGTCTATTGGGAATGATTTCTTTCTGGCTTGAGATAAATTTTAATATAAAAATTGTACAAAAACTAAGTTAATTTAATGGAAGTGTTAAATATAGCTGTAATAGAGTTTTTTTTAAAATAAAGATTGGTAAAGGAAATTGTAATAAGAATTATTAAACTTATAAATATTGATAGAGTAGTAGAAAATATTTTATTTCTTTTATTTGAATTGATACTATTTTTTTGGCTCCTAACTTCAATGGATAACACCTAACATTTATGAAAGCCATATTGTTATGGCTGCATGAATTATCACCTTTTATATGTTTCCTGTCAAAATAAGAAGCAGGGCTTCTCTTATTAGAGTCACAGTCTACTGCTTTATTGGAAATTATACAATAAATTAAGATTTAAAGATAAAGATTTTAAACAGTTATATGTGTAAATTCTAAAAGACTTGTGAAAAAGATGGGTCAATCTCAGTTATGTGATATAAAAATTTTCTGCTGCCGTGGCTGTATAGGGTAGAGAGCACTGTAATGAATATGTTATGGTTTGTTAGGAATGAAGTACAAACGTTCGAGAGAATGATGATAAAAATCACAAATAGCTCACAGATAGTGAGCAGATGGGTAGAGTGTAAGACTGGCTAATTTTATTACAATGACATTAATAGCAAACTGTAATCCTTGGTGTGATTTGGCTGTGAACTCATAATTTGAATTAGTGAGACAAATTAGTGCTTTTTGTTTTGTTTTCTTTTGTTTTTTTTTGTTTTGTTTTTTTGTTTTTGTTTTTGTTTTTTTGAGACAGGGTTTCTCTGTGTAGCCCTGGCCGTCCTGGAACTCACTCTGTAGACCAGGCTGGCCTTGAACTCAGAGATCCGCCTGCCTCTGACTCCCAAGTACTGGGATTAAAGATGTGCACCACCACTGCCCGGCCAAATTAGTACTCTTGATATAAGTGCTATTTATTATTATGGCCACAAGCCCTCTGTGATGTGACATTAGCAAGAATAGCTACAATAGTGTGTGTTGTTAACAGATAGACATTTAATAATTTTAGGTCTGCTTGATATAGGTGAATAGAACTCATAACTACATTTCCTGAAGATAAATTTGAGCAAATACAACCTAATGTTAAAAAGACAGGCTTCAGAATAAGAAAGGTATGGATTTAAATTTTGACTCAGCCCTTAATATGGGTAAACTTAGACTAATTTCTAGACTACTCCAGTGCTTGTTTTTCTTATTTAAACAGATTGTCTGTGGGGAAAATATAGAATTTATTTTGCAACTTATAACACTATACAGCATAAAAAGACTATGATCATAGTAACTGCACTGGGACTAAGCACAAACTGATTGCTCTGAGTACATGGGCATGTGTCCATCTTCGTTTACTGTGCTGTGATGATTACAGATCATGCCTGAAGGTTGATGCCTAGCTTAGGCTGTAGCAGGCACTGAGCATTTGCATGTTGTGTTGTTTGTACTCTCTTCTCTCTATCCTGCTTTCCCAGACCATAGGTAGGCTGCCACTTACTATCAGTTAGCCAAAACTATTCTCGGTGTGACCTTCCAAATTCTTGTTTGGACAAACACTCTGAATCACTATGGACAGTGATGTTGGATAAGGATGCTGTCATAATCCTGCTGATGATTCCTGGGCTCTCTCATTTCCATGTGGTCCAGATAAACTCCACTTGACAGAATTTTCCTCTCTGTGCTTGCATGAGACAGACTAAAAGAACTCTTAATCTTGTAAGACTCAGGGCATCAAAATATCGTTCTATCTCTGGTAGAGTGGTCCTGTGGTGTGGTGTTTCAAGGAGTTTCCAAATTATGATTAAGGTCCAATACCTACTTCTGTGGTTGTCTCAACTGTGGATTGTGTCTTTCCACTGTGTCACCTTCTCACCCCATTGTCCTGCTCTCTATTCTTTCAGATTCATCTGAATTTTTTCTTAGACTGTGCTTTTGGGAGAATTCAAGGAGTTGTCTTGGGTAGACCATAGATGGAGTTTTAGTTGTTTCAAGTAGCCTCAGAGAAGCAAAAGAAAGGAAGGTAGCTGCTTAGATTTTTTAAAAGCTTTCACAAAGATAGTAAAATCAAGGCTGTAGGTGGTTTCTTGCTCAGTAACTAAATAAAAGCATATCATATCTTGAATAGCACTTCTATACATTATGTAAGGTAATGCTCGGATCATGATGCATCCACCACGCAAAGAAATCAGGCTGAGAAACAGGGAGGAGAAGTAATGGCAGTACTGAGTGTTTTCTCCTTCATTTTTCATGCAGTAAAAGTGCTAACTGTGATAATTGCTTGGAAGCAATGTTCTGTGGAGTCCATAGTCACAGTTCATTTTGTTTTTTATGTGCCAACTGCAGCAAAACTAATTAATATATGTATATAAAATCAAAGTACTGCTGAATACACAGCGCTCCCACTGATACCATGCTTGTGGTTTTCTTTGCTGTCATGTGTTAACTTTTTTCAATCCTCTTTACCCTCCAAGAGCTCTATGAAACTTGTCTTGTTAAAGAAAGAAACCAAGAAACAATTTGTGGAAAAGATGGGTTAATTCTTCTTATGTAATGTACAAATTCTCTGCTGCAATTGTTATACAGAGGATAGAAAGCACTATAATAAATATATTAATGTTTGTTAGAAGTGTAGTGTTCAAGAAAACAATGATAAATGTCACATAGTTTTATTTTAAAGTTAATCACAAATTAATTTATAAATAGTTTCCTAAGTAGTCCTGACTATCCTGAACTAGGTAGATAGACCAGAATGGCCTCAGACTCATGTCTACATGCCTGCCTCTGCCTCCAGAGTACTGGAATTAAAGGCATGCACCACCACACCAAGCCAGTTACCTTTATCTCCACTGTAAGCACAGCAATATTTATGGGGATATGAACCAACTTCTCTTGGATGGTGCGATGATTAATTTTCAACTTGGCATAATCTAGTCACATAGGATCACTGGGAAATTCTGTAAGGGATTATCTTAATTACACTGGTTATTGGGAATAACCAAGGGAATTAGGTGGGAAGATGCACTCGTAAGTTTAGGAAAAACTTGCAAAAAAAATTTGAGCTAAACACTAGCATTTATGGATTAATTCATTCTTCTCTGCTTCATGAGTATGTATATAGTGTGGCCAGTTGTCTCTAGCAATTTTCACTGTGACTTCACCACAATAATGGGCTGTCACCTGGAATTATGAGTTGAAATTGCTTTTGTCAGGATATTTCATAACAGCAACAGAAATGAAAAGTAAGACAGATCTTAGCTGATCTGAGATTCAGGGTTCTTTGCTTTTCCCACTTCTAGTGGTCTCAGCCAACCCATTTCGTGTTCCAAGTTCAGTTTTGGTAATTACCTTTCAATGGCATCCTTACTGAAGTTAATACAAGGTATTGTAGTATTTGTTCTGTTCAGAGAAAAGCAACCATAAGGGTTATTACCCATTCTTTGCAATGATGTTTGTTTAGCACTTATTTTCTGAAGGATTTTCTCTGTGATAGAAGGATCAAAAATAATCTTAGCTTATGCCTGCAAATAGCAAGAATTTAGTTGGATTCATGAACACATGGACAAATAATTATTAAAGAATTTGTTTTGGATCGAAAGCAATATATATTGTGTCTGCAAAGAAAAGAGTATTTTCTTAGATGACACGTCTGTATTTTATCTTAGCTCTGCCCTTCCTGGAGCAGCATCAGAATAATTGTGAATGTCCCTTGGAGATTGTCTTTCTCTTTTCTGAATTCTTGCTCGTTTTTTCTGTGCTACAAGTCTTCACTTTGCCTAGGGCAATTAAACACTGGAAAATAGTGTTTCCTCTCCCCTTCAGGGGATGTGCATAGGGGAACTGAAATTTTAGTACATACAGAATCTTATAAATGAAGGTCTGTGATGGTGCTAGGCAAAGTAGGCAAACAATGGAAGCAAGTCAAGTAATAAATGAATAAACAAAAGCAGTATGCAGAAGAGTAGAGACTGAGGTGAAACATGAAGATCAATGTAGACAGGCCATTCTGCAAAGGAAGCCTGGAAGCTCTTCTTTACTTAGACTTCATCTAATGAACAGAGCTTGTAGGAAAAGAACCCTTGAACCACACATGGGAGCTAGAGACACTATAAAAGTATAAACATTGTGTAGCAGGATAATTTAGGGGATCTGGTTCTCAGTTCACTAGCCCACTTCCATTCTTGAAAACTGCTTTTTCCCTTTTCTAATCTGTCTACCTTTCTCTTTCTATTTCTAATTGTGTGTCTTGGTACAGTCTTTCCCCATGGGATGCAAAATCCTGAGAGTGGATGCCCTCTGAACTCAGACCCACAGCTCAGCACTATTAAATACATTTTCCTCAACAGCCTGGGCTTTATCACTGTTTTCTCTAACTTCTTTGGCTGATTTTAAATGCATACATTTTTTCTCTCTCCTCCTGGGAGTTGCTGGGGTTTTTCTCTTGGTTAGACTTGTTTTGTTTTGTTTTCCCTCAAACTCTAATATGATTGCCCTCAATATTTCTACTGAATCCATTTTAAAATGATTTTATCAATAAGACCAAGAACCCAAAAAAGGAAACAGTTTCCTGGGTAGAAATATGACAGTAAAATATATTATACAGATATGCAATATGGATGAACATGGAAAGCATTATACTAACTGAAAGAAGAAAATCACAGAAAATGTGTACTGTATAGTTTCACTTACATGAAATAATCAGAATACATAAATCGATAGAGACAGGAAGAAGAATAGCAGTTGCCAGTCGTGGAAGGAAGGGGAAATTAGAAGGCACTGTGAATGGGCATGAGATAGCTTTGTAGAGTGATGGAGATGTTCAAAATGAGTTCATGGTGATGCTGTCTAAATGTAAATGTACTAAAAACTATTGAATGATAAACTTTTACTTAATCATAAATTTTATGGTATGAATTTCATAAGTTTTAACATAAATTTTATGAACTATATCTCAATGTTAGGTAGTTATTAGTGTTTTGGTGGTTCAGAGGACACTATGAATAGATTCCGCCTACGTAGATAGTCTACAGCCTGTTTTAAAAAGAACATTGGAAAAAATGGGGCTTTAATTGCTGGTCAGAAGACTGGGACCTAACCCATATCTCTTGATTCGGAAATAGACTTGTCACCCTGAACTGTCCAAAATAACAGTAATTAATCCAGGCTGAAGGAGGCCTGGATTTTATAAGATTACTATATAACAGGAGGTTTGCAGATAAAGAACAAAGACATTGTTGTCACCTCCAAATCTAAACAGGTTAGCAGTCAGATAGACAAAAGAAAGCCCTCCACAAAAGCTCCTTGTTCTAGAAACTCCAGAAAGTAGTATGAAAACTGATAGTGTAGGTCAGGACAGTGGTGTATTTGGCTATGGTCTGCTTTCACTCCTTGCTAGTGTGTTTTGCATGTGTAGTTCTGTAACAAACTATCTTTATATTCTATGCTACACTATTTGCACCAGATCTGAATTCTTTTGATGGAAATCATAAGGACCAGGGAATCAGGGAACACAGATGGAGGTCCTAGTCAAAACCATATATCTGTTATCTTACAATATAGATTTTGAGGGTTTATTTAATGCCACAAAACATGCTGTGTATGATTACTGTGTATGATGTTGCTTCTCTTCTCCAACTAAACACCTGTGCATTTATACTCCATAAAAACAGGACTCTGCAGAACTCGCATATTTAATTGAATCCCTTTAAGAATGCCATATCATTGTTTGTAAAAGCTCCAGTGAAGTGGAAGAAATATATAAAAAGAAAAAAAAATGCCCAGTATAACTCCACCATAAAACTACTCCATTGAATCATCACAGATTTTAAAATGAAGTTTTTTCTATTTTTGTGTATTCTGGATATTAATCCTCTATCATATGTGCCGCTAACAAAGATTTCCTCCCTTTCTGTGGTCTCCTCTTGATTTGATTGGCTGTTTCCTTTGTCAATTCTTTTTAATTCCTGAGCAAATGGAGTCCTATGGCAAAAGTCTGTTCTTTTAGCTTTATCTGTAGTGTATGGTCTGTGCTTTCTTCTAGTGTATTCAGTGTTTCAGGTTTCCCATTGAAGTCTCTGATCTGCTTGGACTTGATTTTCATACAGGAAAATAAATATTTATCTAACTTCATTCTTTTAAATTTGAACATCCAGTTTTCTCAATACCGGTTGTTGAAGATAATGTCTCTCCACCAGTGCTGTCTTTGTCAAATATGACATGGCTGCAATTACTCACACTTATATTTGGGTCTCCCCTGTGGTTCAGTTAGTATATATGTCTGTCTGCCTTTTATATTAGTACCATGGTGTTTTATTATAGCTCTGAATATGGTATGGTTAACCCTCTAGCATTGTTCTTGGCTTCAGGATTACTTGGCTATCTGGAGGTTTTAAAATTCCATATGAATTTTAGGATTTTTTTCTATTTCTGTAAAGAAGGTGATGGGGCATAAAATGCTTTTGGTAGGATAGTCACTTTGATATTAATTTTACAAATCCATGAACATAAGAAGTTTTTCTACCTCCTACTGTATTTCTTAAATATTTTTTCAGACGTTTGAAATTTTCATTGCAGAATTAAAAAAAACCCAAGAAAACAAAAGACCCAATTTAAAATAGACTGTAGCACACATTCATAAAAGAAACTTTACTAAAGTTCAAAGCACACACTGCACCCCACACAATGATAGTGGGAGATTTTAACACCCCACTCTCATCAATGGATAGATCATGGAAACAGAAACTAAACAGAGACTCAGTAAAACTAATAGAAGTTATGAGCCGAATGGATTTAACAGATATCTATGGAACATTTTATCCTAAAACAAAAGAATATACCTTCTCAGCACCTCATAATACCTTCTCCAAAATTGACCATATAGTTAGTCACAAAACAGGCCTCAACAGATACAAGAAGATTAAAATAATAACATGGATCCTATTAGATCACCATGGACTAAGGTTGGTCTTCTTTTTTTTTTATTTTTTTAAGTTTTATTACAGTATGATCAGAAAAGTTACATGACTTCAATTTATCTGAATTTGTTAACATTTAGAAACATATTTTGAGTAAATTGAATTAAATCACATTCTTGTTTTCCTTTTGTACCCCAACTCCTCCCAGAGACCCCGCTTCAATACCTACAATATCTTTTTTGTCATATTCTTTAAAATTTATAAAACATTATAACAATAAAAATGAGTATTATAAAAGTTTTTTTGATATAAAACAGCAATCAATTTAACAGTCTTATGTAGATGCTTGTCTATAGCAATACGGAAAATACATACTGTTTTTTATTAGTTATTTTCTTTATTTACATGTCATATGGTTTCTCCTTTCCCAGTTTCCCCTCCAAAAACAAACAAACAAACAAACAAACAAAAACAACAAGAACGAACCCCTGTTGCCTTCCCCCTCCCCATGCTTGCCACCCTACTCTCTCCCACTTATTGACCCTGGCATTCCCCTACACTGGGGCACAGGATCTTCACAGGGCCAAGGGCCTCTCCTCCCATTGATAACCGACTTTGCAATCCTCTACTATACACATGCTGCCAGAACAATCAGTCCCACCATGTATAGTCCTTGGTTGGTGGTTGAGTCCCTGGGAGCTCTGAGGGTACTAGTTAGTTCATATCATTGTTCATCCTAAGGGACTGCAAACCCTTCAGCTCATTTGGTCCTTTCTCTAACTTCTTCACTGGGGACCCTGTACTCAGTTCAATGGATGACTGTGAACCTCTACTTCTGTATTAGTCAGGTACTGTCAGAGCCTCTCAGGAGGTAGCTATATTAGGCTGTCATGTCTTTCCTTCAGTCTCTGCTCCATAGTTAGTCTCTGCAACTCCTTCCGTGGGTATTTTGTTCCCCCTTTTAAGAAGGAATTAAATGACCACATTTTGATCTTCCTTCTTATTGAGTTTCTTGTGGTTTGTGGGTTGTTCTTCTTGTATTCTGAACTTCTGGGCCAATATCCATTTATCAGAGAGTGCATACCATGTGTGTTCTTTTGTGATTGGGTTACCTCACTCAGAATGATATTCTCCACATCCATTGATTTCCCTAAGAATTTCATAAATTCATTGTTTTTAATAGCTGAGTAGTACTGCATTGTGTAGATGTATCACAATTTCTGTATCCATTCCTCTGTTGAGGGACATCTGGATTGTTTCCAGTTTCTGGCTATTATAAATAAGGCTGCTATAAACATGATAGAGCATGTGTCTTTATTACATGCTGGAGCATCTTCTGGGTATAGGTTCAGGAGTGGTATAGCTGGGTCCTCCAGTAGAACTATGTCCAATTTCTGGAGGAACCACCAAAGTGATTTTCAGAGTGGTTGTACCAGGTTGCAATCCCACCAGCAATGAGGTAATGCTCCTCTTTCTCCACAACCTCTCCAGCATCTGCTGTCACCTGAGCCTTTTATCCTAGCCAATCTGACTGGTGTGAGGTGGAACCTCAGCGTTGTTTTGATTTGCATTTCACTGATGACTAAGGATGTTGAACATTTCTTTAGGTGCTTCACAGCCATTTGGTATTCATCAGTTGACAGTTCTTTGTTTAGCTCTGTACCCCATTTTTAAATAGGGTTATTTGGTTCTCTGGAGTCTAACTTCTTGAGTTCTTTGTATACATTGGATATTAGCCCTCTATCAGATATAGGATTGGTAAAGATCTTTTCCCAATTTGTTGGTTGCCGTTTTGTCCTATTCACAGTGTCTTTTGCCTTACAGAAGCTTTGCAACTTTATGATGTTCCATTTGTCAATTCTTGATCTTAGAGCAGAAGTTATTGGTGTCCTCTTCAGGAAATTTTGCCCTGTGCCTATTTGCTCAAGGTTCTTCCCCATGTTCTTTTCAATTAGTTTCAATGTATCTGGTTTGATGTGGAGGTCCCTGATTCACTTGGACTTAAGCTTTGTACAAGGAAATAGGAATGGATCGATTTGCATTTTTCTACATGCTAACCGCCAATTGAGCCAGCACCATCTGTTGAAAATTGCTGTCTTTTTTCCACAGTATGGTTTTAGCTCCTTTGTCAAAGATCAAGTGGCCGTAGTTGTGTGGGTTCATTTCCGGGTCTTCAATTCTCTTCCATTGATCTACCTGCCTGTCATCGTACCAATACCATGCAGTTTTTACCACAATTGCTCTGTAGTACAGCTTAAGGTGTAGGATTGTTATTCTGCCAGAGGTTCCTTTATTGTAGAGAATAGTTTTGGCTATCCTAGGTTTTTTGTTGTTCCAGATGAATCATCAAATTGCTCTTTCCAAGTCTGTGAAGAATTGAATTGGAATTTTGATGGGGATTGCATTGAATCTGTAGATTGCCTTCGGTAAGATGGCCATTTTTACTATATTAATCCTGCCAATCCATGAGCATGGGAGATCTTTCCATCTTCTGAGATCTTCTTCAATTTCCTTCTTCAGAGACTTGAAGTTCTTGTCAAACAGATCTTTTACTTGCTTAGTTAGAGTTACACCGAGGTATTTTATATTATTTGTAACTACTGTGAAGGGTGTTGTTTTCCTAATTTCTTTCTCTGCCTGTTTATCCTTTGTGTATTGGAAGGCCTCTGATTTACTTGAGTTAATTTTATATCCAGCAACTTTGCTGAAGTTGTTTATCAGGTTTAGGAGCTCTCTGGTGGAATTTTTGAGGTCACTTAAGTATACTATCATATCATCAGCAAATAGTGATAATTTGACTTCTTCCTTTCCAATTCATATCCCTTTGATCTCCTTTTGTTGCCTAATTGCTCTGGCTAGGACTTCAAGTACAATATTGAATAGGTAGGGAGAGAGTGGGCAGCCTTGTCTAGTCCCTGATTTTAGTGGGATTGCTTCAAGTTTCTCACCATTTAGTTTGATGCTGGCTACTGGTTTTCTGTATATTGCTTTTACTATGTTTAAATATGGGCCTTGAATTCCTGATCTTTCCAAGACTTTTATCATGAAGGGATGTTGGATTTTGTCAAATGTTTCTTGGCATCTAATGAGATGATCATATGATTTTTTTCTTTGAGTTTGTTTATGTAGTGAATTATGTTGATGGATTTCCGTATATTGAACCATCTCTGTATTCCTGGGATGAAGCCTACTTGATCATGGTGGATGATTGTTTTGATGTGTTCTTTGATTCAGTTTGTGAGAATTTTATTGAGTATTTTTGCATTTATATTCATAAGGGAAATTGGTCTGAAGTTTTCTTTCTTTGTTGGGTCTTTGTGTGGTTTAGGTATAAGAGTAATTGTGGCTTCATAGAACGAATTGGGTAGAGTGCCTTCAGTTTGTATTTTGTGGAATAGTTTGAGGAGTATTGGTATTAGGTCTTCTTTGAAGTTTTGATAAAACTCTGTACTAAATCCATCTGGACCAGAGCTTTTTTTGGTTGGGAGACTATTAATGACTGTTTCTATTTCATGACCAGATATGGGACTGTTTTGATTGTTGATCTGATCTTGATTTAACTTTGGTACCTGGTATCTGTCTAGAAAATTGTCCATTTCATCCAGGTTTTCCAGTTTTGTTGAGTATAGGGTTTTGTAGTATTATCTCATGATTTTTTTGGTTGATTTCAGCCCTGAGTTTGATTATTTCCTGCCTTTGACTCCTCTTGGGTGAATTTGCTTCTTTTTGTTCTAGTGCTTTCAGGTATGGTGTCAAATTGCTGGTATATGCTCTCTCCAGTTTCTTTTTGTAGGCACTTAAAGCTATGAGTTTTCCTCTTAGGACTGCTTTCATCATGTCCCATAAGTTTGGGTATGTTGTGGCTTCATTTTCATTAAACTCTAGAAAGTCTTTAATTTCTTTCTTTATTTCTTCCTTGATCAAGTTATCATTGAGTAGAGTGTTGTTAAGCTTCCATGTGTATGTGGGCATTCTATTGTTTATGTTGTTATTGATTAGTAGCCTTAGTCCATGGTGATCTGATAGGATACAAGGAATTATTTCTTTTATGAATGTAAATGCCTTTTGATTTGGAGCATAGAGTTTCACAATTGATAATTCATCTTGATAGATTATACCTTTGATGAATAGGAAGTGTCTCTCCTTATCTTTTTTGATCACCTTATTTATTCGATATTAGAATGGCTACTCCAGCTTTTTTCTTGGGGCCATTGGCTTGGAGAATTGTTTTCCACCCTTTTATTCTGAGGTAGTGTCTGTCTTTGTCACTGAGGTGGGTTTCCTGTATGCAACAAAATGTTGGGTCTTGTTTACATACCCAGTCTGATAGTCTATGTCTTTTTATTGGGGAACTTAGTCCATTAATATTAATAGATATTAAGGAAAAGTAATTGTTGCTTCCTGTTATTTTTGTTGTTAGAGCTGGAATTCCATTCATGTGGCTATCTTCTTTTAGTTTTGTTGGGAGATTACATTTTTGCTTTTTCAGGGATGCAGTTCTCCTCCTTGTGTTGGAGTTTTCCATTTATTACCCTTTGAAGGGCTGGATTTGTGGAAATATATTGTGTGAATTTAGTTTTATCATGGAATACTTTGGTTTCTCCATCTATGGTGATTGAGAGTTTTGCTGGGTATAGTAGTCTGGGCTGACATTTGTGTTCTCTTAGGCTCTGTATGACATCTGCCCAGGATCTTCTAGCTTTCATAGTCTCTGGTGAGAAGTCTGGTTTAATTCTGATAGGCCTGCCTTTATATGTTACTTGACCTTTTTTTCCCTTACTGCTTTTAGTATTCTTTCTTTGTTTTGTGCATTTGTTCTTTTGACTATTATGTGGCAGGAGGAATTTCTTTTCTGGTCCAGTCTATTTGTAGTTCTATAGGCAGAGATGGTTGCTGATCCACCACTGTTGCTTGGAAGCTGTGAGGATCCTGTCCCTGCTGCCCTGCTACTCCCCTGCGACTAGTGAGGCCTGTGCCTCCCATCTGGTCCTGCCTTAGAAAGTCAAAGGAGATAAAATGGAGGATCTCACCTGAGTCCCTGGTTAAAGCACTTCCTGGAGGCAGGTCCTCCACTTTCAGGGAATGGGCAGAGAGGATTGCTGATCCACCACTGTCGCTAGGAAGCTGAGAGGATCCTGTCCCTGCCACCCTGCGACTCCCCTGCAACTCATGAGGCCTGTGCCTCCCAGCTAGACCTGCCTTAGAAAATCATCAGAGAGAAAAATCATACTTTTTTTCCAATATAAATTTTAAATAACTCCAAATGTATTAACCGTATATTTCAAAATAATACATCACTACTAATATTTTCTTAAATGAACATAAATATAAAAAGTGTTTTTGTTTGTTTGTTTTGTATTAAGTAGAGCTTAAAATCTTGGCTTTTACTGTGGTAACTTGATACAAGAGTTACAAACCTCAAGCAAAGCATTCAGTCTCACTCTTTGTTGTTCTCTTACAAAGTTTGGGGCAGAAATTGTAGGAAAGGCCACCAAGTGACTTTCCCACCTAGGGAACCATTCCATATACAGTTATCAAACCCAGACACTATTGTGAATGCCAACAAGTGCTTACTGACAGGAGTCTGATAGTCTCCTTAGGGGCTTTGCCAGTGCCTGACTAATATAGAAGTGGATGCTCACAGCTATCCATTGCACTGAGCACAAAGTCCCCATTGTAGGAGCTAGAGAAAGAACACAAGGGGTTTGCAGCCCCATAGGAGGAAGAAAAATATGAACCAACCAGTACCCCCAGAGCTCCCAGGGTCTAAATCACCAACCAAAGAGTATACATGGAGGGACTCATGGCTCCAGCTACATATGTAGCAGAGGATGACCTTGTGGGACATCAATGAGAAGAGAGGCCCTTGGTCTCATGAAGGCTCGATGCCCCAGTATAGTGGAATGCCAGGACAGGGAAGTGAGAATGGGTTGGTTGGTGAGCAGAAGGAAGAGGGATCGGTTAAAGGGTTTCAGGAGGGCAAAGAAGAAAGGAGACAACATTTGAAATGTAAATTATATATATATATAAAATATATATTTTATATTTATATATGTATATATATAAATATATATACATTTATATATGTATATATATAAAATATATTATATATATAAAATAATAAATGGGCTGCAGTTCTAAACAGGGAGTTTTTAAAACATTAACGAAGAATTTGTAATTAGCAAGTGGAGAAGTTTCAGAGCAGGAAATTGCAGCAAAGTGGAGTTCACACCCATAGATCCTCTCCCCAAGAGAAACACTTGCTGTGAATTCCTGAAACAAGACTGTGAGCACTGCCATGAGGAGCTCTCAGGAGAGGAGGACACAAAGTGCCAAGCAGGAGGAGATGCTGACAGGAGCTGGGGTGGCAGGAGGAGATGCTGACAGGAGCTGGGGTGGCTACTTCATTTGTACTTTTTATTTTCACCTAAGCCTTTGTTCTTCATTCTTCAGAGGTGCTTTAGTTTGAATCTCATCTACTAGGCTTCTATGTCTCCCCCTTCTTATGTGTACCTACTCTGCGTCGCTAACATTACTATTTCCTACAAGTTTAATGAAGACCTTTCCCTTCTACTTCAGGCTTCACCCTTTCTTTTCAGTTTTCCCCTTTTATCTCCACTTGGATACTTTTCGATACTAGATGCATTTAGCTCTAATAAGTATTAGCTATGCTTTCTGCAGACATGATCCTTTTGCCACCGTCTCTGAACCATACAGATAAGTGTATTACATACTTATCTTCTATCGCAGGTTAATTCTGGAACTGCTATCAAAGCATCCCTACCCTGTAGGAAATTTAAACCCAAGTGCAGACAACCAAGCAAGAAATCTCACAGAAAAGAAAATAAACAACAAAAAGTGGCTAAAAGGGAAAAACTTACCCACTCATTCAGTCAGTTCACAAACACAACAAAGGAGTTTTAGAAAATGAGGTAACAGTCACCATGCTACCTCAGCACTAGATTGGCACACAGAGACAGTTAGATACCTGTAGCACATTGGCCAGCCCTCAGTGATTTGATGGGTTCAATTCAGTTAGAGACCCTGTATCAAAAATGAGGTTTAGAGAGATCAAGGAAGACAACCAACATCAACCTCTGGGCTCCACATGCAGGTGTACAATATGTACATGTACATGCATGCACATGAACTTTCACTACATATTCTCACATCTGCTAACAACTCTAATGCATATTAATAGAGAAAATAATTCAAGAATATATATCATAATTTTGTATGTTTATTTACCAAATAATTGCACTTCCAATTTCATAAATAAATACTAAAAGACCAGATATGTCTGGACAAACTATAGTAGCAAACTTTAGTAGCTTGCTCACTATTAGGTCTTCAAACTAAAAATCAGTTAAAAAAATCAGGGAGAAGCTTTATTCCAAATCATTTGCTTTTAACAGATATCTACAGAATTCTTCATACAACAACTAGGAAATAGGCATTCTTTTCAGTGATCCACAGTGCCTCCTCTGAAATCTATCAGATTATAAGTCACAAAGAAACCTTAGCAAAGAGTGTGACTCTTTGGATTTTATTAGAACCTAGTAAAATAAAATTAGAGGATGTAGGAACACACTAGACTACATAAATACTTGAAGAAATCAAAAGTGGGCCATTAAAAGGACCACTGTGAAGATTAAAGATTTCTGGATTCAGGTGAAATTGAGGCACAAATGAAAACTTTCAGATCCAATGAACAGAGTTCGAGAAATAAAGGCTGCTGCTGTCAAGTTAAAGTCCTAGGGATGCTAAAAGTTAATCATGTGCCTCAATGCTTACAAAAGCAAGGACAAGCCAAAAAGCCACATAAGGTAGATGGCAAGAAATAATGAAGATAAAGCAGAAACTAACAAAATGAAAGCTAAAAGACTATCTATCAAAGTGTTGGTTCCTCGGAAGGAGAAACAAGAGAACAAACCTCTAGCCAAACAAAAGAGAAAGAAATGCCAATTCAATAAAATCAACAGTGTCATGCAGACTCCAGAGGAATCCAGAAGTTCACAATGGACTATTTAAAAAAACTTTAGTACAAAAAGTGAGAAATCAAGATACACTGACTAAATTTCTAAGCAAGCATGATCTACAAAAATTAAATCCAGAACTCATAAAAAGTGAAGAATCAAGAAGCAACAATGAAGTCTCTCCACAGAAGAAAGCCCAGGATCAGATGGCTCTCCACAGTCCAAAGCTCAGGATCAGATGGCTCTCCACAGACGAAAACTCAACATCTGACAGATTCACTAACTTCTATCAAGCATTCAAAGTAAAGTTAATACCCATAGTTCTCAAGCTTCCCCACGAAAATAGAATGGGAAGAAACTCTTTCTACAAAGTCAGCATTACTCTGATAAGGATACCGCGAACTATGTAAGGACACACCAAAAATTAAGCTGTGTGTACCAATCACCATGATGAAAATAGACACAAAAAATCTCAACAAGGACTTGCATAGCAAATTTTAAAATACTACAAGCAAGATGATATTTTATGGATAAGCTGGTATCATTTTAAAGGATGCAGGGTAGGTTCAACATAGGCAAATCAATAAATATATGACAAAAGATAAAGGGTCAATAATACCAAGTAATTTTAACTGATAGAAAAAAGGCATTAAATGAATTTCAACAAGTTTTCCCACAAAATTACTGAAGAAATTATGAATAGAAGACAGATGTCACAACATGATAAAGGCTGTGTATGACAGTCAACAGTTTACAAAATAAGAAAGAACTGAGACTACTCCTTAAAATCTGAAATAAGACAATGGTGCTCATTGTCTTTACTCTACTTCAGTAGGAAAAGAAGATGGCAAATTAGTTCTATGTGCAGATGATATGATTTCTTATTTAAGAGACCCTAAAGTCTCTATAAGAAAAATTCTAGATCTGATAGATACCTTCAGCAATTTAACAGGATACAAAACTCAACAGACAAAGTTTAGCAGCTTTTCAATATCATAGTAATGGAGTTGACAAAAAAATTAGGAAAAATATCACATTCACCATAGATTTTTTTTTTAAAAAAGTAGGAATAAACCTAACAAAGGAGGAGTAACATGATAAAAAAATTACGTATTAAAGGAAGACACTAAAAGATTTAAAGGCCTTCTATATTCATGAATTGGCAGAGTTAACATAGAGCAAATGTTCACACTATCAAAGCAGATAGATTCTAAGTAATATCCATCAAAATTATGTCAGTCTTCACAGAGCTCAAAAATAAATTTATATGGAAACATGCCTCTCAGAATAGCCAAATTAAACCCAAGCAGAAAGAACTATTATAGTGCCTGACCTGAATTATCATATGGAAGTATAATGACAAAATGTGGTAGTTTGGATAAGAATGCCCCTTTCCCCCCATAGACTCCTCAGGGAGTAGAACTATTTGAGAAGGATTAGAAAGTTAGGAGGTATAGCCTTCTTGGTGGAGGTGTAGCCTTCTTGGAGGAAGTGTGTCACTGGGGGTGGACTTGGAGGTTTCAAAACGCTCACACCAAGTATAGAATTTCTCTCTATGGATCAGGAAGTAGTTTTCAACTACTATTCCAGTGGCTGCTTGTACACTGCCATGATACTTACCATGATGATAACAGACTAACCTCTGAAACTACAAGCAAGCACACAATTAAATGCTTTCACTTATACTAATTATCTTGTGCATGGCATTTGTCTCTTCATAACAATTCAACAGTGACTAACACAGGCAGCATTGTCGTGGCACAAAAACATACATGTGCCAAGGGGAATGAAATGAAAGAAATAAACTGGGAGAGGGGGAATGAGACAGAAGGAAATGGAATTCATGTGGCAAAATAGCAGAAGGTTAATATTGTGGAGAAGAAAGGAGGCCAACAGGAGGCAGGCAAGGAGAAGGGTAAGGACTGAGTCATTGGTGAGACAGAACCCATCACAAAGTGAAAGGCCATGACTGCGATATTCTGGTTGTTCAATACAAGGCTTTGTTTATAGGGAAGGAAGGCGATTACACTAAGACTAGACAATTAGGAGGCAAGGATCTTGGGGGTGGACTTTCTGACCTCAAACCCATAGTGCCTTTTGCCCTATTGTAGATACTGTTTGATAGGATCACTGTACATTGACTCATTTGGTGAGTAGTGGCCTGATACAGAATTTATCACACTCTTTATGTTTCATTTCAGTTGAGACTCTCTTTTTAAATTTTGTACCTCATCTTTTTTTATTCTCTCTCTCCCTGCCCCCTCCCTCTCCCTCTCCTTCTCTGTCTCTCCCTCTCTCCCCGCCCCCTCTCTCTCTGTATTTTGGTGGGTGTGTGATATGTGTGTAGACTGTGTGGTGTGGTGTATGTATACACAAATATGTATTGTATATGTATGGTATGCCACGGTGTGTGTGAGAGAGTGTGTGTGTATGAAGTGCTGTATGTTGTGTGAATTATAGTGTATATGCTTATATGATATGTGAGTAGAGTGTGTGTATATGGTATGAAGTATATGTATTGTATGGTATATGTGTATGGTGTATGTACAGTGTGTGTTGTGTTATGTGTATATTGTATATTGTGGTGTGTGTGCATGATATCAGTTCATGTACTGTGTGGAGAATGAATGTTATGAGTTATAGTGTATGTGTATATGTGTGTATACTATATGAATGAGGTATGGTCTGTGTGTGAGCTGTGTATGTATTGTGTGTTGTGTATGGGTGTGGTATATGGGTGCATGTATGGTATAGGGTATGTGTATGGGGTGTGTTTGTATGACATTTGGTATGTACTGTGTGTATGTGTGCTGTGTGTATACATATGTATAATGTTGAGTGTGTGTATGTGGTTTAGAGTGTGTGTGGAGTGTGGCATGTAGTTATATTCATGGGTGTGTCTGCCTAGGAAGACCAGAGGAAGATGTTATCCTGTATCACTTTGCTCTTTGTTATTTTTGAGATAGAGTCTCTTTCTGATCCTGAAATTTGTCCTTTTGGTTTGGCAGGTGGGCTGGCTAGTCAGTGCCTAAAATCTGCCTGCCCCTGCCTCTCAGTGCTGGAATTAAAGGCATGGCTGTATTCAGCTCTTTTATGTAGCTTTTGGGGATTTCCAACTATGCTTACATATCAAGTGCTCTTACTCACTGAGCCATCTTCTCAGCGAACTTTAAGCCCTAATAGCAGGCATACTCATTTGAATTCTTTTTAAAACCAGAAGATTATTGTTGACATGTATCACATTCATTGTTTTTGTCATCCTTAAATATAAAACCTACTGGTAGCTTGCCCACTATAGCAATGCCCAAGATAAACTACTTACCAAAACATAGAAATGACCCATCCCAGATGAAAAGACTAAACACAATTAAACTTCAGGTAATTAGTGTTAATGCAGCTAATAAAATGACAAACATCGAGAATTCTTAAAGTGTAATAAAATCAAACTAGAATTACTATGTTAGATTATATTTGATTATAGTGGTACGTTTATCTGTCATTTTAGATTTCTGCTATGTTTTTGTGTCAAGATTGTGTAGCAGGAATATGCTTATTTCAAGATTGTAATTGTGTTATGTTCTTTATTCTCCTCCTTTATCTCCAGTCCCAGGCTCAGGGTAAGATGAGACCTGCCTGGTAGATGCAGCCATAAGAATGAAATGCCCCTTTTCACATAATGCAGCTGGCCAATTCCTGAGAATTGATTTTGCTCTACAGCATGAGATGAAGGGCTTCAGTGTATGAAGTTATTATTTCCCTAAAATCAATCTATTTTAGACTCCACCATGGGAACAAGAGAGGAACAAAGGCTGCACAGCTTGGATGGCTATTTTCTTAGGGGAGCCAGGGCTTGGTTGAACATTGTGAATAGTAGCAGTGTGAGGCTATTAATAATGATAAACGAAGGCAATGCTATGATTGTCTGAACCCTGGAAAGAGATAAACTAAGAAAAAAAGAGCATTGTTTTTTTTCTCTTTAGAAAAAAGAAAGAATTAAGAATAAAATGAGAAACTGGTCAGAGAAGTAAGGTCATTGATGGAAGGCTTCGTGCCACTCTGAAAAAACAGAACGCAGTTTTTATTGTAACTGTGACATAAATCTTAATGTTTAGATGACTTATGAGTTCTCCACAGAGCAGGGTGGATATGGGGGTGGGAGGGTGGTCTCATCATTGCTTCAGCAACTCTATGTCTTCTATTTTACCACAAACTTCCCTTTCTTTGTTCCTTCCTTCCTTCCTTCCTTCCTTCCTTCCTTCCTTCCTTCCTTCCTTCTTTTCTTTCTGTCTGTCTTCTTCCTTCCTTTCTCTCTCTCTCTCTCTCTCTCTTTCTTTCTTTCTTTCTCTCTCTCTTTCTTTCTTTCTCCCTTTATTTCTCCCTTTCTTTCTTTCTTTCTTTCTTTCTTTCTTTCTTTCTTTCTTTCTTTCTTTCTTTCTAACCCTGTATTTGAATTGCCCATCTTGACTTCTTCATGGATTATCCCATCATACAAAAATACTAGACATAAAATAAATAAAATTACAAAAAATTAAAATGAGGAAATATTAGGAGGTGAAACTGTGTTTGAAAATTTAGCATAAGATTAATAATAATAGGCCCTAAAACCAGTTTTGTTTTTGGGGGAGGGTGTACTGCTCCTAGCACAGTTTACTTGCAGATCGAAAGCAAGCTAAGTTGAAGCCATTGAGTAGGAAACTAGATGGCTGAGAGAATTTTACAAATTATCATTAAAAATTTTCAGTTGTCAATTTGTAATTCTGAAAACAGGCTTCATTTCCCTAGAGGCCAGCTATATACTGTCGTGTGTGGCGGGGAGATGGTGGGGCAAATAGTTTCTATTGTTCTGCACCATAATTGGATAATGTAAATATTTGGGCTCTATTTTAATGAAAATAATTATATTCAGAGAGGCTAAGTAGTTCATTACCTGAAAGTCTCCAGCATATTTACAGAAGGAGCAGGGGTTTTAAGTGCTACACAAAGCCAGTACCAGTGAAAGGATGTAGTATTGATTTTATTGCTACATATGAAGCCTAAAAGGAATTGCAAGCTAGAGTAAAGGCAGCCTATTCCTGTAATTAAAATATAGGATTTAGATTTCATTTTCAGTACTTTCTCCAAAAGAAAAAAGAAGCAAAGAAAAACAAAAGCATATTTAATGAATTCTACTGAGCAAAGAATAATTAATCAATCCACATTCTGAACCTTACAGGGTTTCCCTGCATCAGCTGATGAATGATGAAAATGAATGCTCACCTCCATCCTCTGATGCTCCCTATATCCCACCCTCCAACCCTGGATGAAAACCTCAAGAGCAGGATGGTGCTAAGTAATGTTAGAGTTTGTAAAAGCAGGAAATACATGTGGCTTTTTAAATTAGAGGCAGAAGGCTAACTATAATTGTTTTATATGAATTGATTTCTATTTTCCACGGAGAATGAATCCAACTGCAACCAGCCAGTAATTCCTGTGATCAAGGCAGTCTGAATTTTGGTTTTTCCCAACATTACTTTATTTGCAATATCATATGCACCTATATGCTTGAAATGTATCATCTGAGATTTTTATTCTCTTATCTGATTTATGGATTTGGATTTGGCAAACCAAATATTGGTTCATTAAACTACTGCAGCAAGTTTAGAAGTCACCTCACCTATTTTTTAGCTCATATCATTTTATCCACTATATGACATAATTATTTGTAGAGTGAAGATCTTTTAGTGCAGAACTTTACAGACACAGGAAGCACCAGGTAGTAACCTTCTCCCTCTATGAGACCACTGAAATTACTTCCTCTTAAAGCTCAGCTCTGTTTTAACTCTGAGTGAATAGCATTGTTCTTTAAATAGGTTATCATGATCAGTTTGACTTGAATCTATTTTACAGAGTTCCTTTAATTTCCACTTCATAATATTTCCAGTGAGTGTTAGCTTACCCTTAAACTGTCAAAGGATTTCCCTCCTTCTGTTGCTGTGAGGTTGGCAGTTTTATGAAAACCTTCAGTTTCTGACTTGGAGTTTGGGAACTGCCCAGTCTAATGGTAGGACCAGAGACTATCAGAATTCTTACTGCACCTCTCCTAGAATTTCAAGACAAGTAGTAGAACAACAACAACAACAACAACAACAACAACAACAACAAAATGAACTCTTTGTTGGTACAAAATGAACATAGTTAAAGATCAAATGAGAATTCTTTGCAATAATGATGCAGATGAAGGGGGATTTGGTTATTTCTGTGGCATATAACAGTTTTTGATACTTATGATTGTGAACAGAAACATGAGTTCCATACAATTTCTCAAATGCATGTTAACATAACTCATGAAATAAAGCTCAGTGCTTCCCATATAATTTAACACATCATGTAGCTCAATAGCCCACATATTTAGTATCTTTTCATATCAAGAAAAAAGGCTTAACACAGAATTTATTTTTGAGAAATTTACTGAAAACATCAAGGGCTTAAAACTTCTAATCAAAACACAATCTGTGAATATCAACAACCACTCATTGAAGATATTCATAATTAAGATTTCAAGGGAAAAAAGAAAATTACACAGTGTAGAGATTTATTTTAGTTATTTTCATAGAAAAGGTTTAGTTTTCTTAAATGATGGCACAGGAAACTATTTAAACAAAACAATTTTTGTTTCTTAGGCCAATTGCCCTCTCTACTTTTTTCCAGTTCCTTAATGAGAACAGACCTGTGCTTCAAAGAAACATTACTGTTATGACAAAGACTTCATTTCAGCTTTGCATCAATCTACTTATAAGACTTTTGGCCATGTTTTAGACAACAATATAAGCAATTCCCTTAAATTTTAGGTAGTTTAATCGTACATAAAATCCATCTACAAAAACTTCATCTTCCAAACCTATATCTTGTCCATTCAATTTGCTGTCTTATTGCATTTTTCTCTGTTAATCTGCAATAGTTTTACTTACCATAAAATTAACCTTCCTCTTAACAAAATAAAATAAAAGTGAAAACAAAACAAAAATACCTTTATCATTTTTATCTTACAAAAATACATCTTACTTTATTTGGGCACTTACATATAAAATTTTCTTTCTTTTTTTAAAGATGTTTTCTTTATTTATATGTCATACAATATCTCCTTTCCCAGGTTCCCCTCCAAAAAAAAAAAAAAAAAAGAAAAAAAAAAGAAAAGAAAACAAACAAACAAATAAAAACAAACCCCTGTTCCCTCTCCTCACCCCCTGCTCATTTCTAGTAATTTCAATAAAATGAACCAAAATGCAGGTAGGTAATTATAGAAATTATCATCTACAGATTTTGCTGCTGGTCTGATTACTTGATACTCAGAACCACTGCTTGAAAGTATCCTTGGGACTGTCCAGCTGAAGGTAGATGCTCAAACTTTAATATGCAGATGGGTATTCTGAAGAATCTTATAGTACAAATTTGATACAATTCAACTGGTCTGGAAAAAGATTGGTCATTTCTAAGGGATGTAAAATAACACAAGGATACTGGGCTTCACGACACCTTGAGCAACAGGAAGGTAATATAACTGCTTTCAGCCATGGCTGCATACAACCTTAGCTGTAGCGTTTGAAAAGTGCTAGTGTTTGTATGCTTCCCCTGCATGTTTTCATGGAATTAGTCTAGAACATGCAACAAAGAACCATTGAAATAAACCCCACTAGGTCCCCATTAGGTCCTTCCAATCAGTGTCATAGTTTCAGGTTTTAAATTTAGATCTTTGATTTACTTTGAATTGATTTTCATGCAGGGTGAGAGATGTGGATTTAGTTTCATTCTTTTCTATGTGAAAAACCAGGTTTCCCAGCACCATTTGTTAAAGAGGCTGTCTTTTCTCTAGTATATGTTTGGATAATTTGGTCAAAACTTAGGTTGCTGTAACTGTATAGGTTTACTTCTGCATCCTCTATGCTATTCTGTTGGCTTATAGTTTCTTTTGTGCCACCATTAGGCTGCTTTTGTGACCATAACTCTGGAATATGATGTGAGGTCACATATTCCAGCAGTGTTCTTTCTGCTTGAATAGTTTTAGCTATCTGTGGCCATTCGTACTTCCATATGAGTTTTAATAGTTTTTTTTCTAATTTTGTGAGGAAGAACATAGAGATTTTGATGGGCATCCTTGAATCCTTTTGGTAATATAGACAGTTTTACATGGTTAATTTTGCTAATCCATGAGCATGAGAGGTCTTTCCATCTTCTCTTTCTTGAGTGTCTTAAAATTTCTACTGTAGAGCTCTGTTAACATCCATGGTTGGTTTATTCCTGGGTTTTGTGAATGTGGTTGCTTCTTCTAATCTTTGTTGGTAAGTTCATTACTGGTTTGTAAGAAAGAGGCTGATTTTCATATGTTTACTCTGTATTATGCTACTTTGCTGGGGGAATCATTTGTTATGTCTAGGAGTTTTTAATGGGTCCTGGAAGTATATAAGTAGGTCTTTTGAAAACAGGGATAGTTTGACTTATTCCTTTCTTATTTCTATCCCTTTTAGTTCTTTCAACTGTCTTATTGTTCTAGCTCAAACCTTAAATATTCTGTTGACTAAGAGTGGAGAAAGTAAGTACAGGATCTCAGCTTAGATTTGGAGGATGTGCCCTCAGGCTTGCTTTTATAAATTTCAGATTTAGTAAAGGTTGGCTATATCCTCATAATATAGGCACAAGGAAGGAATTTTTGAACATGAATCCAGTTATATAAGAAATATTCACAAAAATTGGAAAAAATATGACATTAAGAGGCATCACTTAACAATTACATTAACATTAAGAAAATCTGACCAAATAAAGAGACACTACAGAATAGGAAAAACTGTTTTCCAACTATGTATCAGACAAGGGATATGTAGGATTATAAGAACCACAAAAATTTAACACACACACACACACACACACACACACACACACACACACATGAAAGGAAAGAAGGAAGGAAAGAAAAAAAGAAGGAAAGAAGGAAGGAAGGAAGGAAGGAAGGAAGGAACCATCTAAATCATCCAACCAATAGATGGACTAATGAAACAACAGACAGTCATCAAAAGAAGAAGTACAAAAAGTCAATAAATACTTGAACAGTTAACATTCTTCACTGTCAGGAAAATGCAAGTTAAGCTGCTTTGAGGTTCAATCTCATCCCAGTCAGAATGGCTATCATCAAGAAAGCAAGTGCTGGCGAGGGTGTGAGAAAAGAGGGACCCTTATTTACTGCTTATATGAATTTACCCTTTTTCCAATCTTTATGGAAAACAATATAGATTCAGCTCTTTAAAATAATAAAGTTAGAACTACCACTTCTGGGTATACACACTGAGAACTTTAAATAAGCCACAGAGATACTTGTACTGTCAGGAAACAGAATCAGGTTGAATGATCATCAGCATATGAGTGGGTAAAGAGAATGTGGTACTTGTAACAATGGTATTATTCTTATTATGCAGCAATAAAGAAAACTGAAATCACAATATTTGCAGGGAAATAGGTACAACTGAGAATCATTATGCTGAGTATAATAAGCCAGATAAAGAACCGAGATTGTGCGTGTGCATCCTTAAATATGTGTGCATGTGTAGGTTACAAAACCAGAAAAGAGACTATAAAAAGGATATAAGAGACCTTAAGGAGATGAGACATAGGAAGAGCAATATAGCACATATAATGGCAAGCTAGAAGGGGTCAATGGAAGGAAAGGGAACCAGCTAGAGCTGGAAGTGTAGAGAACAATGGAAAAAATGAGAACACTGGAAACAGATGAGAACAAAGCATAATGATACATGTATAAAGACACCAAGAGGCTCTGACTCAGGTGAGATCACCTTTTTTATCTTTGGTGATGTCTAAGGCTGACCAGCAAGGAGTGCACAGGCCTCAGAAGCAGCAAGCAACTAGGACAGGGTTCTTCCTGTCTCCATCTGCACCCAGGAGGTGGGGCTGTTCTATAGGCGTCTGTGCACGGGTCTTGCCATGAGAGAACTTGTCTCCAGGGATTGCTCTGATACCAGGATTCAGGTTAGATCACCATTTTCTCTCTGGTGATTTCTAAGGCTGGAACAGCCAGGAATACACAGGCCACAGAAGCAGCACAGCAGCTGGGACAGGGTCCTTCCTGCCTCCATCTGCATCCAGGATGTGGGGCTGTTCTGCAGCCTTTTGTGCACAGGATTTTACCAGGAGAGAGCTTGTCTCCCAGGAGTGCTGACAAGGGCTTACAGACTCACAGAAGGAACAAATTCCAGCCAGAGACAGCAAGAACTTCTAACACCAGATATTACCAGATGGCAAAAGGTAAATGCAAGAATCTTACCAACACAAACTACAATATGAACTAACTAGTACCTTCAGAGCTCCCAGGGACTAAAGCACCAACCAAAGAGTACACATAGTAGGACTAATGGCTCCAGCTGCATATGTAGTAGAGGATGGCCAAGTCGGTCATCCATGGGAGGAGAAGCCCTTGGCCCTGTGAAGGTTCTATGCCCCAGTGTAGGGGAATGCCAGGGCCAATAAGCAGGACAAGGTGGGGTGGTTAGCAGGGGGAGCAGGGAGGGAACAGGAGTTTGTTTTAGTTTTTGTTATTTTATTTTATTTTATTTTATTTTATTTAGTTTTTCTTTTTTTTGGAGGGGAACCAGGGAAAGGAGATATTGTAAATAAAGTAAACATCTAATAAAAAAAGATGTTTGTATGGATTGTGCAGGGTACACAGATTGGTTAAGAATGTAATTATGCTTCTTGTTTGAACATGTGAGAGGCAGTTGTCTTTTTTATGAGTTTATTTTATTAAAAACCAATTATAATAAATCTCAAAAAAAAAGGATGTTACCTACAGAAACCAAGACTCCTTGGCATCATCAGAACCCAGTACTCCCACCACAGTAAGTCCTGGATACCCCAACATACCAGAAAAGAAAGATTCTGATTTAAAATCACATCACATGATGCTGATAGAGGAGTTTAAGAAAGACATAAATAACTCCCTTAAAGAAATACAGGAGAACACAGGTAAACAGCTAGAAGACCTTAAAGAGGAAACACAAAAATCCCTTAAAGAATTACAGAAAAACACAACTTAAACAGGTGAAGGAAATGAACAAAACCTTCCAGGATCTAAAAATGGAAGTAGAAACAATAAACAAATTACCAAGGGAGAGAACTCTGCAGATAGAAAACCTAGGAAAGAGATCAGGAGTCATAGATGGAAGCATCACCAACAGAATACAAGAGATAGAAGAGAGAATCTTAGGTATAGAAGATTCCATAGAAAACACTGACACAACAGTCAAAGAAAGTGAAAATGCAAAAAGGTAATAACCCAAAACATCCAGGACACAATGAGAAGACCAAACCTAAGGATAATAGGTATAGAAGAGAGTGAAGACTCCCAAGTTAAAGGGCCAGTAAATATCTTCAACAAAATAATAGAAGAAAATCTCCCCTAACCTAAAGAAAGAGATGCTAATGAAAATACAAGTGGCCTACAGAACTTCAAATAGTTTGGACCAGAAAAGAAATTCCTCCCATCACATAATAATAAAAACACCAAATGCACAAAACAAAGAAAAATATAAAAGCAATGAGGGAAAAAGATCAAGTAACATATAAAGGCAGACCTATCAGAATTATACCAGACTTCTTGCCACAGACTGTGAAAGCCAGAAGATATTAGGCAGATGTCATACATACCTTAAGAGAACACAAATGCCAGCCTAGGCTCTATACCCAGTAAAATTTTCAATTACCATAGATGGAGAAATCAAGATATTCCATGACAAAACCAAGTTTACACAATATCTTTCCACAAATCCAGCCCTTCAAAAGATTATAAATAGAAAACTCCAACACAAGGAGGGAAACTACACCCTAGAAAAAGCAAGAAAGTAATCTTTCAACAAAACTAAAACAAGATAGCCAAATAGAACAGAACAGAATTCTAATTCTAATAACAAAAATAAAAGGAAGCAACAATTACTTTTCCTAAATATCCATTAATATCAATTCACTCAATTCCACAATAAAAAGACATAGACTAACAGACTGGTTATGTAAACAGGATCCAACATTTTGTTGCATAGAGGAAACCCACCTCAGTGACAAAGACAGACACTACCTCAGAGTAAAAAGCTGGGAAACAATTTTCCAAGCAAATGGACCCAGGAAAAAAGCTGGAGTAGCCATTCTAATATCAAAAAAAATCAACTTTCAACCTAAAGTTATCAAAAAGATAAGGATGGACACATCATACTCATCAAAGGCAAAATCTACCAAGATGAACTCTCAATTCTGAATGTCTATGCTCCAAATGTAAGGGCATCCACATTCGTAAAAGAAACTTTACTAGCGCTCAAAGCATACATTGTACCACACACAATAAAAGTGGGAGAATTCAACACCCCATGTTCTGCAATGGACAGGTCATGGAAACAGAAACTAAACAGAGACACAGTGAAACTAACAGAAGTTATAAAACAAAAGGATTTAACAGATATCTATAGAACATTTTATCCTAAAACAAAAGGATATACCTTGTTCTTAGCACCTCATGGTACATTCTCTCAAATTGACCATTTAATCAGCCACAAAACAAGCCTCAACAGATACAAGAAGATTGAAATAATTCCATTCATCCTATTAGATCACCAAGGACTAAGGCTGGTCCTCAATAACAACATAGACAATAGAAAGCCCAGATACACGTGGAAGCTCAACAACACTCTACTCAAAGATAACTTGGTCAAGGAAGAAAGAAAGAAGGAAATTAAAGACTTTTTAGAGTTTAATGAAAATGAAGCCACAGCATACTCAAACTTATTGGACACAATGAAAGCAGTCCTAAGAGGAAAATTAATAGCTTTAGGTATCTCCAAAAAGAAACTGGAGAGAGCATACACCAGCAATCTGACAGCACATCTGAAAGCTCTAGCATATAAAGAAGCAAATTTACCCAAGAGGAGTGGAAGGCAGGAAATAATCAAACTCAGGGCTTAAATCAAGCAAGTAGATACAAAAAGAACTATACAAAAACACAACCAAACCAGGAGCTGGTTCTTTGAGAAAAATCAACAAAATAGATAAACCCTTAGCCAGACTAACTAGAGGGCACAGAGATAGTATCTTAATTAACAAGATCAGCAATGAATAGGGAGACATAACAACAGACACTGAGGAAATCCAAAAAATCATCAGATCCTACTACAAAAGCCTATACACAACAAAAGTGGAAAATCTGGATGAAATGGAAAATTTTCTAGAGAGATACCAGGTACCAAAGTTAAATCAAGATCAGATAAATTATCTAAGCAGGCCCATATCCCCTAAAGAAATAGAAACAGTCATTAGTAGTCTCCTCACCAAAAAAAAGCCTAGGACTAGATGGGTTTAGTGCAGAATTCTATCAGGCCTTCAAAAAGGACCAAATACCAATACTCCTCAAACTATTCTACAAAATAGAAACAGAAGGTGCTCTACTCAATTAGTTCTATGAAGCCACAATTACTCTGATACCTAAAGCATACAAAGAACCAAAAAAGAAAGAGAACTTCAGCCCAGTCTCCTTTAATGATTATTGCTGCAAAAATACTCAATAAAATTCTCACAAACTGAATTCAAGAACACATTAAAACAATCATCCATCATGTTCAAGTAGGATTCATCCCAGGGATGCAGGAATTGTTCAATATACAGAAATCTATAAACAAAGCAAAGAAAAAAATATGATAACAATTAGATGCCAAGAAAGCATTTGACAAAATCGAACAACCTCTTCATGATGAAAGTCTTGGAAAGATCAGGAATTCAAGGCCCATATCTAAACTTAGTAAAAGCAATATACAGCAAACCAGCATCAGTATCCAGCATCAAACTGAATGGAGAGAAACTTGAAGCAATCCTAGTAAAATCAGGGACTAGAGAAGGCTGCCCACTCTCTCCCTACCTATTCAATATAGTACTTGAAGTCCTAGCCAGAGCAATTAGGCAACAAAAGGAGATCAAAGGGATATGAATTGGAAAGGAAGAAGTCAAATTATCACTATTTGCTGATGATATGATAGTGTAGTTAAGTGACGCCAAAAATTCCACCAGAGAACTCCTAAACCTGATGAACAACTTCAGCAAAGTAGCTGAATATAAAATTAACTCAAACAAATCTGTGGCCTTCCTCTACACAAAGGATAAACAAGCTGAGAAAGAAATTAGGGAAACAACACCCTTCACAATAGTCACAAATAATATAAAATACCTTGGTGTAACTCTAACTAAGCAAGTAAAAGATCTGTATGACAAGAAATTTAAGTCTCTGAAGAAAGAAATAGAGGAAGATCTCAGAAGATAGAAAGATCTCCCATGCTTATGGGTTGGCAGGATTAATATAGTAAAAGTGGTCATCTTTCTGAAAGCAATCTACAGATTCAGTGAAATCCCCATCAAAATTCCAACTCAATTCTTCACAGACTTAGAAAGAGCAATTTGCAAATTGATCTGGTTTTTCTGTTGAAAACCTACGATAGTGAAAACTATTCTCAACAATAAAAGAACTTCTGGCAGAATCTCCATCCCTGACTTCAAGCTGTAATACAGAGCAATTGTTATAAAAACTGCATGGTATTGGTACAGTGACAGGCAGATAGATCAATGGAGTAAAACTGAAGACCCAGAAATGAACCCACACACTTATGGTCACTTGATCTTTGACAAAGGAGCTAAAACCATAAGTGGAAAAAAGACAGTATTTTCAACAAATAGTGTTGGCTCAAGTGGCAGTCAGCATGTAGAAGAATGCAAATTTACCTATTCTTATATCCTTGTACAAAGCTCAAGTCCAAGTGGATCAAGGACCTCCACATAAAACCAAATACACTATAATTTACAGAGGATAAAGTGGGAAAGAACCTTGAACATATGGACACAGGGGAAAAATTCCTTAACAGAACACCAATGGCTTATGCTGTAAGACCAAGAATCGACAATTGGGACTTCATAAAATTGCAAAACTTCTGTAAGGCAAAGGACACTGTCAAGACAAAAAGACAACCAACAGATTGGGAAAAGATCTTTACCAATCCCTACATCTGATAGAGGGCTAATATCCAGTATATACAAAGAACTCAAGAGGTTAGACTCCAAAGAACCAAATAACCCTATTAAAAATGGGGTACAGAATTAAACAATGAATTCTCAACTAAGGAATACCGAATGGCTGAGAAGCACCTAAAGAAATGTTCAACATCCTTAGTCATCAGGGATATGGAAATCAAAACAACACTGAGATTCCACCTCACACCAGTCAGAATAACTAAGATGAAAAACTAAGGTGACAGCAGATGCTGGTGAGGTTGTAGAGAAAGAGAAACACTTCTCTATTCCTGGTGGGATTTCAAGCTGGTACAACCACTCTGGAAATCAGTTTAGCAGTGCCTCAGAATATTGGACACAGTAGTAACAGAGTACCATAGTATTTCCATCAATACCACTTCTGGGCATATACCCAGAAGATGCTCCAACATGTAATAAGGACACATGCTCCATTATGTTCATAGCAGCCTTATTTATATTAGCCAGAACCTGGAAACAACCCAGATGTCCCTCAACAGAGGAATGGGTACAGAAAATGTGGCACATTTGCACATTTGTACTACTCAGCAATTAAAAACAATGAATTTATGAAATTCTTAGGCAAATGGATGGACCTGGAGGATATTATTCTGAGTGAAGTAACCCAGTCACAAAAGAACACACATGGTATACACTCACTGATAAGTGGATATTAGCCCAGAAGCTCAGAATACCCAAGATACAATCCATAAACCACATGAAACTCAAGAAGGAAGACCAAAGTGTGGATACTTTGTTCCTTCTTAAAAGGGGGAACAAAATAGACATGGAAGGAGTTACAGAGACAAAGTGTGGAGCAGAGACTGAAGGAAGAACAATCCAGAGACTGCCCCATCTGGGAATCCTTCCCATATTCAACCACCAAACCCAGACACTATTGTGGATGCCAGCAAATGCTGGCTGACAGGAGCCTGATATAGCTGTCTCCTAAGAGGCTCTGACAGTGCCTGACTAATACAGAAGTAGAGGCTCACAGCCATCCATTGGACTGAGCACAGGGTCTTCAATGAAGGAGCTAGAGAAAGGACCCAAGGAGCTGAAGGGTTTGCAGCCTCTTAGGAGGAAAAACAATATGAACTAACTAGTACCCTCAAAGCTCCCAGGGACTAAACCACCAAGCAAAGAGTACACATGGTGGGACTCATGGCTCCAGCTGCATATGTAGCAGAGGATGGCCTAGTTGGTCATCAATGGGAAGAGAGTCCCTGGGTACTGTGAAGGCTCAATGACCCAGTGTAGGAGAATGCCAGGGTTAGGAAGCAGGAGAGGGTAGATTGGTGAGCAGGGGAATGGGGAGGGAATATGGGGTTTTTAAGAGGGGAAGCCCGGAAAAGGGAGAACATTTGAAATGTAAATAAAGAAAATATCTAATTAAAAAAAACATCATGAGGAAAGTTATTACTTCATCTGTTCTCCAAAAAATATTCATTAATTAAAGAAAAACCTGTGGGTTGTACATGGGCTTTGGAAATCCAAAGCCCTCTGATAAGAAATGTCTGCTCGTAGATTTGATTTTGCACGCCACTTTTTCTGGTTTTCCAGATGTCCAGGAAACCTGTGCTGACTCCCCTCCATTAAGAGGCCTCTTCCACATCCCCTTCCCTTGCAGTGTATAATGACAACCCTTTGACTTCTCTGTTGCAAGCAGTGTGTTATAAGATGTGAAGGTCCCTCCATGCTAGAGTCTTCATGCCTTCAGTAGTAGCAATAGGAATAATTATTTATCTGATTTAGGAGAGTCTTCTCCACCACATGGTGGAAATTGGTTTCTGTTTCTGTTTGCTCAGCCCCTTTCTTGCTTAAATGGGGCCTAGGACACACTTCCTCAAGAGTCTCTCTGGTGCAACTCAGTTGTATTATCTGATAACATTGATACATTTGCATGCCTGATGTGCGAATCTATGTTCAGATGTATGATTTTCATTGGTGTTAAAATTTAAATTTTTCCATCTGTCTGAGAGATTGTATGATTAAAGACAGAAATAGAAAGCTTCAGTATCAGAAAAGCAAGGGTCTAAGTTTTACCCATTATTTACTAGTTCTGGAAGTTTTGACAACTTTTCTATCAGATTATCTAAAAAAGAGTTAATTTTACCTCAGGAAGAGTGAGGATTAGAATGAGAACTTAAATCATGCTAAAAAAAAAAATCTGTTTTTATCGTGCTATATAATCATTACAACTATGCTACTGTACTGGAAATGTGGTAACTGCCATTTTGCAGTTAAGCAAACAGGCGAGAACGACATGCCCATGTCACGAAGATGGTATGGGATTTTGCACATAGAACCTGTTTCCAAGAATATTAGACAGAATTCATTTAACAGTAAAATGCAAAGTTACAAAAAAGTATGAAGTAAAAGAACAAGCCTTTTAATACTAGGCTTCCTGAGACTCAGTGATGTGTGTTTACAGCAAAGGCTTTGTGATTCAGGCTGCTCCAGTCTCTCTGTGTGCCCTTTGATTGTTAGCTTAGCGCTGGGATTCTGCATAATCCTCTCTGAGAACAATAACAGAAGTCGGTGCAGTTAGCGAGGTACAGGAGACTTTGGAACTGTGCATGGAACATTTGGTCAATTATGCGACCACTCAGAGCAAGCTCATCTTAACTTGGGTTAATATGTAAACTTCAAAAAAGTCCAAGTTTGATTTAACTTGGATTAATGTGTCAACTTTTATTATCATACTTGTTTCTGAAGGTGATGATTGTAAATCTTGCCTTAACTTCTTGTTAGAATATCTGTTTTCTACCTAATTTCCAAACCTGGGGGAAGCAGGTGGGGGAGGGCTCCTTCACAGGCTCCTGGCAGCTTGCTTGCCTGACAGTTATTTTCCCATGGAAGGTTTCACTCATCTAGTCAGACACAGTCAGAAAAGCCTCCAGTATAAATTAATTCTTGTAATTGGTGCCTCTACTGGGCTGTCTAGCGGAAATGCTTCACAACCAATTCCTCACTAATTAGAAAGTGTGATAGATACTTTATCATTGCACATCATTTTATATCCCTCTTTTTTGTGAGCCTAAAAGAGAAAATGTCTAATCCATAAGGAAAAGTGTAGTTCAGTTTTTGTCGTGTTTTGTGTTTTGATGATGGATAGCTCTTGGCTGTTTCCAGACCCTTTTTGACATATCTGTAACATTGATTTAGACATTTCTCAAGAGAAGGTGTGTTGGAATACAGAATTGATCAGAGTGGTATCAGTTCTCTGACTGTCCAGCAACTCCCTGTACTTTATCCAATCTTTGAAACCTTTAAGTGAAATTCTTCCTTTGATATTTATCAAAGACTGAGAATATAGAAACTTCATTAATTAAACTAAGCCAAAAATATATCACCCCACCTCGCTCTGCTGGCCACATCTCTGTGTTTGCTTTCTGTGATATGGGATGGCATTAAGCTGATTTCTATATTACTGACATCGTAGGAGGAGTCAGGTTTCCCTACTACTCTTTTATCAATGCATCATACACATTGTGAATTAAAATATCACAAGATTTACTATCATAGTTCTGGAGGGCAAAACTCTAGTATGGCAGTGAAATCAAGGGACAAACAAAATGCTATTCTCTCTGGAGACCTAGTTTCCTGACTTTACCAGATGTTAACAGCTACCAGTATCTTATAATTGGCTTTCTCCATCATCAAGGCACACAGAGCAGCTCATTCAAATATCCACTTTTCTCCTCTCCTTTTTATTCTTGTATCATCTCTGACTCTAACATTCCTCTCTCCAGATGTGGTAAAAAGTCTCTTGTGGTAGCATTGAAATCACTCAGATATTTCAGAATTGTCTCCCTACCTCAAGGTCTTAGTCAGATCCACAGATTCACTTATACAATGTAGTGATGGATTTCAGAAACTAAGACGAAGAAATCTCTGAGAACTCATTATTCTACCTGCATATATATATATATATATATATATACCATCCATGAGTTAATATATACTTAGGTATATGTATGATATGTACTTTTGTGTAAATTGTCACATTAAGTGACAGGATGCTCTGCTATGCCGGGACAGAAATGCTTATAATCACTGAATTCAACTATTTTTTTCAGATCATGTGTTCCAGTATGGGCAGATCTGAACATTATTTATTTTTAAAAAGATTTTGTTTATTTTATTTTTTCAGTTTTAAAAATCTATTTGGAACATTAAACATGATAGAAGTAGAAAAAATCTCTTATGAAGTCCTCTATGAAAGGAAATTGTGAAAAGTTCCTGATTAGACAGAAACCATTCCACCTCTAAGGGATAATACGCAGTGTAACTGTGTCCTTCTAGAATGAATTGTGTAGTGTTCTTTCTGTTTCTATTTTGTGGAATAGTTTGAAGAGTATTGGTATTAGGTCTTCTTTGAAGGTCTGATAGAGTTCTGCACTAAACCCATCTGGTCCTGGGATGTTTTTGGTTGGGAGACTTTTAATGATTGCTTCTATTTCTTTAGGGGTTATGGTACTGTTTAGATGGTTTATCTGATCCTGATTTAACTTAGGTATTTGATATCTGTCTAGAAAATTGTTCATTTCATCCAGTTTTGTTGAATATAGGCTTTTGTAGTAGGATCTGATGATTTTTTTTTTTTTTTTGAGTTTCCTCAATCGGTTGTTATATATCCTTTTTCATTTCTGATTTCATTAATTTGGATACTGTCTCTGTGCCCTCTGGTTAATCTGGTTAAAGGTTCATCTATCTTTTTGATTTTATTAAAGAAGCAGCTCCTGGTTTGGTTGAATCTTTGTACAGTTTTTGTTTGTTTGTTTGTTTGTTTCTACTTGTTTGATTTCTGCCCTGAGTTTGATTATTTCCTTCCATCTACTCCTCTTGGGTGTATTTGCTTCTTTTTGTTTTAGAGCTTTTAGGTGTGCTGTTAAGCTGGTAGTTTCTGCTTTCTCTCTCTCTCTCTCTCTCTCTCTCTCTCTCTCTCTCTCTCTCTCTCTCTCTCTCTCTCTCTCTCTCCCTCTCTCTCTCTTTGGAGACACTCAGAGCTGAGTTTTCCTCTTAGCACTGCTTTCATTGTGTCCCTTAAATTTGGGTATGTTGTGTCTTCATTTTCATTAAATTCTAAAAAGTATTTAATGTTTTTTTTTTCTTTGACCAAATTATCACTGAGTAGGGTGTTGTTCACCCCCCATGTGTATGTAGGCTTTCTGTTGCTTTTGTTGTTATTGAAGACCAGCCTTAGTCTATAGTGATCTGATAGGATGCATAGGATTATTTCAATCTTCTTGTATCTGTTGAGGCCTGTTTTGTGAATTGTGTTTGCTCAATTTTGGAGAAGGTACCATGAGGTGCTGAGAACAAGGTATATTCTTTTGTTTTAGGATAAAATGTTCTATAAATACCTGTTAAGTCCATTTAGTTCATAACTTCTGTAAGTTTCACTGTGTCTCTGTTTAGTTTCTATTTCCATGATCTGTCCATTGATGAAAATGGGATATTGAAGTCTCCCACTATTATTGTGTGAGAAGCAATGTGTGCTTTGAGCTTTAGTAAAGTTTCTTTTATGAATGTGGATGCCCTTGCATTTGGAGTATAGATGTTCAGAATGAGAGATCTTCTTGGTAGATTTTTCCTTTGATGAGTATGAAGTGTCCTTCCTTATTCTTTTGATAACTTTTGGTTGAAAGTTGATTTTATTTGATATTAGAGTGGCTACTCCAGCATGTTTCTTGGGATCATTTGCTTGGAAAATTGCTTTACAGCCCTTTACTCTGAGGTAGTTTCTGTGCTTGTCACTGAGGTGTGTTTCCTGTAAGCAGCAAAATGCTGGGTCCTGTTTACGTATCCAGTCTGTTAGTCTATGTCTTTTCATTGAGGAATTGAGTCCATTGATGTTAAGAGATATTAAGAAATAGTGCTTGTTGCTTCTTGTTATTTTTGGTGTTATTTTTATGTTTGTGTGGCTATCTTCTTTTGAGTTTGTTGAAAGAAGATTACTTTCTTGCTTTTTCTAGGGTGTAGGTTGCCTCCTTGTGTTGGTATTTGCCATATATTATCTCTTGTAGGGCTGTATTTGTGGAGAGATAATGTGTAAATTTGGTTTTGTCATGGAATACTTTGGTTTCTCCATCTATGGTAATTGAGAGTTTTGTTGGGTATAATAACCTGGGCTGGCATTTGTGTCCTCTTAGGGTCTGTATGACATCTGCCCAGGATCTTCTAGCTTTCATGGTCTCTGGTAAGAAGTCTGGTGTAATTCTGATAGGTCTGCCTTTGTATGTTACTTGACCTTTTTCCCTTACTGCTTTTAATATTCTTTCTTTGTTTAGTGCATTTGGTGCTTTGATTATTATGTGACAGGAGGAATTTCTTTTCTGGTCCAAACTATTTGGAGTTCTGTAGTTTTTCTTGTATGTTCATGAGCATCTCTTTCTTTAGGTTAGGGAAGTTTTCTTCTATAATTTTGTTGAAGATATTTACTGGTCTTTTAAGTTGGGAATCTTCACTCTCTTCTATATCTATTATCCTTAGGTTTGGTCTCCTCTTTGTGCCCTGGATTTCCTCGATGTTTTGGGTTAGGAGCTTTTTGCTTTTTGCATTTTCTTTGACTGTTGTATCAATGTCTTCTTCTTTCTTTGACTATTGTATCAAAGTCTTCTGTGGGGAGCTGCAGCTGCCACCCTATATCTATATCTATATCTATCTATCTATCTATCTATCTATCTATCTATCTATCTATCTATCTATCTAGTTGGAGAAGTGTGTGCCTCTAGTTTGTGATGCAAGCTGTCATGATTTTCCCGCAGCCTATTATGCTTTGCCATGTAGCTGATTTTGACTGGGACCAGGGAAAGTATTTAACCTGCGAAGGCTGGGGCTTAAGAGAGGATTATTATGAGCCAGGTGGTGGTGACACATGCCTGTAGTCCCAGCTACTCGGGAGGCTGAGACGGGAGATTATTATGATTATTGGGATAAGTAAGAAGAAGTAAAAATGAAGGTTCCTGATTAAACTGCTGGGAGAAGAGCTCGTTGTTGCCTCCTTATTTCCACTGGACGGAAAGGCAGTTTACAGTCTTCTTCTTCTTTTTTTTTCTATGATAGGAAACAGCTTCTCAGGAGATAGCTATCTATATCAGGCTCCTGTCAGCCTACACTTGCTGGCATCCATGTTTCAATGTTTTCTATGGTATCTTCTGCCCCTGAGATTCTTTCTTCTATCTCTTGTATTCTGTTGGTGATACTTGCATCTATGACTCCTGATCTCTTTCATAGGTTTTCTAACTCCAGAGTTGTCTCCCTTTGTAATTTCTCTATAGTTTCTATTTCCATTTTTAGATCCTGGGTGGTTTTGTTCATTTCCTTTCCCTGTTTGTGTTTTCTTGTAATTCTTTAAGGGATTTTTGTGTTTCCTCTTTAAGGGCTTCTAGCTGTTAACCTGTGTTCTCCTGTATTTCTTTTAGGGAGTTATTTATGTTCTTCTTAAAGTCCTCTATCATCATCATGAGATGTGATTTTAAATCAGAGTCTTGCTTTTCTGGAGTGTTGGGGTATCTAGGACTCACTGTGGTGGGCAAACTGATTTCTAATGATGCCAAGTAGCCTTGGTTTCCTTTGCTTATGTTTTTGCCCTTGCCTTTCACCATCTTGTTATCTCTGGTGTTAGCTTTTCTTGCTGTCTCTGACTGTGGCTTGTCCCTCCTGCAAGCCTGTATGTCAATACTCCTGGGAGACCAGTTCTCTCTAGGAGGAATTTGGGTATGGACAGCTATGGCACAGGGTAAGCTCCAAGGTACAGACAGAAACTTGAAGGATCCTGTCCCAACTGTTCCTTGGTTCCTGTGTCCAGATTGCTGAGGGTGGGTCCCTCTTGGGCCAGGAATTTGAGCAGAAGTAGTGGTCTTACCTGTGCTCACAGATGTGTTGGGACTCCTGGGAGACCAGCTCTCTCCTGGCAGTATTTAAGTATGGAGCACTGTGGCACAGGATCAGCTCTAGGCACAGATGGGAATCACCCTAGGACTTTATGAAATGAGCTTTAATGGTGACATGAAAGTTGTCCCTTCCAGAATAAGTAAATGTCACAATGGATCTAGTAACATGCATTCAGAAAGCAAAGAAACTAAATTTCATGTGCAGCACACAGCTGTGTTTTATGATAGTTGTGAGATTTCTTTAATTATATTTTCTCTGTTTTGTAGACCATAATGTCAACTCACTAATGTTTTCATGCATTACATAGTCTGTTCTTGTAAATGTTAAGACATGGAACAAGAGATTTTTTTTTTCTGACAGTGGGATATTATAGTTGAATGTAAGACATGCTTAGGCTAATTAACCTGTAGAAGTCACACAGCTAGAAATGTGCAAATCAAATGGTAGATGTGCCTTTGAGTATTAGAGCTTTATTCTTATAGTGATCCCATGAGAATTAGTCTTGGTATCTGAAAAGCAAGACTGCTTCTGCCTTGTTTAACAACATTGAAGTCGCATAGTGGTAGCAATGAGGAACTAAATAGGGTATAGCATCTTATGCAAAATTTCCTACTCCAGATGTCCGAAAAATTAGAATCAATGTAAAAGAAAATTACTACATGAACCATAGTTTGGTAAAATTGTCATTGCTGCTGCCTTTACACACACACACACACACACACACACACACACACACACACACACACAGCACAAACTCATGCATATGCAAACTCATATGTACACCGTTTTTTGTCTTTTAATGAAGTACCATTTGACAGTTCAAATTTCTTACATAGGAAAAAAAAACCAGGGGTGTAAGTTCTTTATCAAGGAAAATCATAAATTTTTCAACATTTTCCTCTGAGAAAATGCTAAATTCCTGGGATTTGACATTATTTTCAGTGGTTTATTTATTCAACCAGAAAATCTCCAGGCTTCCTCCAGCATGGGAGCATATAGGGCAACTTGACATGGCAGATCTGAACAACAGAGTTTTTTTGTGATCTATAGCCTAGAACACCATCCTAACCTAAGGCTACCTCTCTGTTCCTTGGATCTTACTCCAAGGTGGTCTCCATTGTGTTTGTAGCTAAGCCTGAGCTAACCCCTCTGAATAGTGTCCTGCCTGCTGTTTATAACTTGCCCTTCTTGAAGAAGGAGTGGAGAGGCCCTCCCCTAACATAGTCTATGTAACATATGGTTACCGAGGCCTCAGAACAACACTTGCTCATCCTACATGTGATAAATTCATTCTGCTCACACTTTTCTCTTGCCTCTGCCACTTTAAGATCAAGCAATACAAATAATTCCTTTTGTCCAATTTTCTGCCTTCCCTTCTCAGGAATTAGTATAAGCCCCTACTGCTTGCACACAGTCACTACTACATGAAAAAATAAAAAAAATAAATCAGTAAATTTGAATAGTTTAAAGCAGTTAGGGGAGGGGAGTCCCAAAACCAAAGAAAAGGGGCATCCCACTCTCTGAAATACTCGATAGGTCAAGGACTTTAGGCTGTTAATTGACAGGGGCACTTATTTAACCCATGAGAGGTGGAGACAAGTTGATTCCCTTTTTAAGTTTACAAAAGGAGATAAGTTTTAGTCATTTTAGCTTTACCATTGTTTGTAATTTGTACTAAAATCCCTCTATTCACACATTTGAATCCTACCAGAAGCTTGAGAAGTGGTTTTAGGTTAAAAGGATGAACGCTCTTTAAGATGAGCTCAGGGAAGACAGAAACCTTCCATGGAGCAGAAGAGAAAAATACTCACATGATCTTGATTATTCAGTATGACTACAGATTGTGAAAGAAGAGCTTTTCCCCTCTATCCAGAAACCTGGATGTATATAAGTTTAGCATAATGAGAAGCACTTTTTGGTCTACAATTGGAAGACAATCAAAGGAAATTTAAGATCTTGAGTTTGTGATTATATAGTGGATCATATATTAGAAGTTTTACCAGAGTTAGACTAATAATTTTCAGAACTCCAGTGATTAATGTTAAAACTCCAAGCTTTTGAAGTCTTAATACAACAGTAGCATAGCAAAGGAAAGATATATGAAGCATTTTTAATTCCTTTTATATGCCCTAAATCACTTTCTTATCACCATATAGGCTTTTTTCTCCTCCGACTTTCATAACTTGCATTTGCCAACTTTACAACACCTTCTTTGACCCTAAAACACTTACTTAGATCATCCCAACTCAAGCATCTGTATCTCCAGACCTTTTGTAAACTTGACACTTTTTTCCCTATCCACTTATTTATTATGAGACATGAGTGGTTGATTACCCAGAGCAGTCACTGTACAGCAAGTTCCTTTAGATAAAGGTATAGTAAAAGGTTACTTTGAAAACTGTTTTCTGTGTCTGGTAACAAGGTAGACTGTGTCTAGACTTAGTGATAGCAGCTCTAGGAGAGTGAAGCTTGAGCCTGAATTTTACACGAGGCAGACTAAGAAGGTATCTGAAAACTTGATTTCTGCTGTTAAACTAATAAATTATTCACTAGCCTAGTGTTCAAAACCAGGAGAAAGCTGAGAAGGATACATTTCACCTGAGTAAGCCGGAAGTGCAGACCAAGCAGGTTCCGAGTCTATTAAAAATTGCAGAAGCTTACCTACTAGCTGGACCGTCACCCAAGGTTTCTTTGTGGTTGGTGGGGCCAGGCCCAGAGGACTTGACAGACCTTTCTGTGAAGCAGGAACTTGGAAGGACTGTCTTATCTTGTCCAGGCAAAGTGAGGCAGTCATCTTCCCAGTGTCCTGCCTGTCCAGTTTTGACAGTGTGCTGTCAGCAGTTGAGGCAAAGGGCAGTTTATAGCTCAGTGGTCACCCTTGCCACATTTAAAGCAAGCTTCAGGTGAAGGTTATTCTGTGCCCATTATCTTCTTTGAAGGAGGGATGTTCTTCTGGGAACTGATGTGTCTTTCTCTCACAAAAAGCTTTTTTGGTTTTAGTAAAATTTTTAAATGCCATATTCTGCATATCTCCTAAGTATTTGAGGATCATCTGTCTATCTAAAGTATATCTAATTAGACAGACTTCACGTGCTTCTAGTTACTTACTTTGAAAATGTATGCAGGATGCTTAATAAGGCTTGTTCCTATAATTAATTACATCAGTTCTTAGCATAAGTACAAATGTGGTTCTCAATGTATTAAAGGATTTGATCTTTAAGATGATGACTACCAACTTGCAATTCTTAATTATCATTAGTAGTTGATAATAACTTAGTAGCTTTCATAAGACTAGTACTTTATATTACATCCCTGATAGGTTAAGCAATTTTGAATGAAGGACCTCTAGTATCAAAATAAAACTTTTAATCATAGATATAGTCCATAGAGAGTCTGGAAACTTTGTTGATCCTACTATTTTACACTGTTATGAAATATTGCAGATTTCTATATGGCTTATTTTATTCAAAAAGCCAAAGTTTAAAATTCAAAGAAGCTACACCAATATTGCTGTGAAATTGAGTAGATCTTAGGAGTTTATAAATATTGATTAAAGACACAGAATCTAGATAAATATTGCTGTGGCCCTGACTAGACCTTAGGAGTTTATAGATCTTGACTATCAATTATACCTTATTTATCAAATGTGTGTTGTTACTTATCTAAATTTTCTAGCAGCTTGGTGTTGAGCAATTAGCAAAGATGAATAGTTAGACATATATTTTAAATTAATTTCTGTTAATCTGAATAGACCTTTATAACCTTGAAATTTCATCATCATATATAGAATATTTTAAACCAGAGTTGAATCACATCTACAGTATGTTGCAGCAAATATAATTGCATTTCTATTGTACAAAATCAATACATATCTAAAATTTTTGAGACTTGTTACTTTCTTAGTCTAAAAGAAGATATAATAATAAACTAAGGGCTCAGTAGGACTGAGAAGTTTTATAATTGTTGCTTTTTAAGATGAGCCTGTGGTCACCTTAAGATGTTGAAATTATATGGCAGGCTGCAAGCCATGTGGTCATTTACATTCTGGTGAGGTCACCAGCCAAGAGGAAGGAAACCTATTTAAAACATTTTTTTTCCTAGTAGATCTATCTATCCATCTATCTTCCTATCTATCTATCTATCTATCTATCTATCTATCTATCTATCCACCTGTCTTAAATGAGATGCATCCAAGTTACATTCACATATTCATACAGATACTCATGTATGGCTTTTTTAATTATAAGCCTTTGTTATAAGTTTAAAGCCAAATATTGTTGCAGATTATTTATATTTTAAACCATATCCATTGAGTAGCTTATAGATCTGTAGATAAGATTTTACAACATAACCTTAAAGACTGTTTTTAGTTTTGTTTTTGAGAGTAGAGTGCAAAGAAGTCAAGAAGCAAAAGTTTTGTTTTAAGGGTGGGGAAGTGGAACCTTAAGTGTAGAGCAGAGTAAGTTTAGATATAAGACACTTGGGAATCATTTGTCCAATGTACTGAGAATTTGGAAATCAGATGTGCCAATTTCTGAGCCAAGTTTTAATAAAATCTGAGCCCACAAAGGAAGAGAGAGAGGAGAGGGAGGAGGAGAGGGAAAGGGAGAGTGAAAGGGAGAGGAAGAGGGAGATGGACAGGGAGAGGGAGAGTGAGAAGGAGAGG